>NC_066347.1:2336292-2936292 GCF_024516045.1 Bombus affinis | reverse complement strand
AATAAAAGTCTGGACGTCAAGTTCCTTAATAAAAGAAGAAGAAAAAAATAAAGAAGAGGAGCGAGGAGTGGAAAGGAACTTCGCGAACTATTGAACTTTAGAAGGGCTATTTACTTCTCGATAGCTTAAAAGCATTAAATCGTGTGAATGTCCTTCAGTTTCAACTTCGATTCTTCCGCTATGCCACGTGATACAGACTGGAGAAAAATATTCTATTATTTCGTTTCACTACAATCGAAATAATACAACACCTTAGCAACATTTTGTCATCATTTTTATAAACAATTATGGCTGTTCCAATTTTCCAAATTAACTTGGCAAAGCTATTATTTTTTATACCGTTTGCTATGTTATACTATCTCGTTAATTGCTACATATTAATAGCATAAAATAAACGGGTTCTTGCGAAATTTCTTTCTTTTTTTTTAGCGTTGCAATATTTATTTGTGAGAACGGATTATGAGCGTATTAACAATATATCATATACGAGCGATCTAACAACACGAGCTCGCTACTGGAATATCAACCGAGACACGAAACGCTTGCTAATTAAATTTATTGAATTTACGGCTGAACTGAATCCTGGTTCGAAGGAAGGCATGAATAAAGCGCGAAAAGATACATCAAGCAATTAAAGTAGTATTGCATACTGCTCGATATACAGAATTTGCTTAATTACTTTACCTAATTACTTTATATTGCTACTTCAATGTCGGCTCGGTCTCTTCACTTTGAACTTCTCTTGTATATGTACGATGTCGTGCAGAAATTTCCACGAACGATATACGAACGACTTTATGAATATATACGTATTAAGACAGTTTTCTCTATTCTATTAGCTACCTATTTAGATGTCAGAATAATTATATAAAATACGCATTGTGACGCGGCTTTTATATAATATCAAGTTGAAACTCATTGAATATTTATTACGTAAAATGGAGTAATTTTAAACAAATTATTTAAAAGTATTGAATAGTTTCTAAGAAAATAAAATTCTACAAATTACACGATAAAATATTTTCCTCGACTATTTATTATCATAAAATTATGTTATTTATTTATTAGCTTAAATATTGTCTGAATAACTTTTTCATTAATAATTCTTTAAATCCGTCTTTGTTATAAAATATACGCGTTAATTGTTTCTATTTATTCAATCTATTTAAGTTCCGCATTGACTACATACTTGTATATAAAATATTTGGTTGGTTATCAATATCCGAATATCATTAAGTTTTCAAGTGCATGTTCACGCAAAATCGCGTATGTTAACGTTTAAAGACAATCGGAAAATAATCATTTATTTAGATGGACATTTTCTGCATCACGTATGCGTGAGGAAAGAAAACAAAAGTAAAATAAGAGTGCGCGAAATTGAATTTCCACGAAGTTAAAGAGTAACAATTTGTTGAAACTTTCTGAATCAATATCGACATAATCCAATTTAATATATTTTTTCCACAAAATCATATACATCACATCGTCATTGCAAAACTTCCAATTTACATGTTCTTTCTTTATCATGATTACTTTTCGTTATTACTTAAACTAACATAGTTGATACGCTTTGTATAATCGACGCAAATTTATAATAAAGTTGTAGGAACTGATATTGCCGACGTGAAATTATATTAACGGAATAGATTATGGTTAAATTTGCTCGGTAAATGGGGAGGACACTTAAACAGCAAATCAAGTAATCGGCATCAAGATTGCGCCAGCCAACCAACCGTGGCGATCCTTTCTTAACACGAACTACTTCTTCATTATGATTGTAAGATATAACCGTAATTTATTGATAATAGACTACGCAGGTTTATATATTTATGAAAAATTTTAAAATATAAAAGTGTTTAGATCACATATAATATGCAAAGATTTATAAAATATTCATAAAAATGTAAATTTCCGTAAACATG
The DNA here is from genome assembly GCF_024516045.1 of Bombus affinis. Taxonomy (NCBI): domain Eukaryota; kingdom Metazoa; phylum Arthropoda; class Insecta; order Hymenoptera; family Apidae; genus Bombus; species Bombus affinis. Next base: position 2,934,370 of record NC_066347.1, on the reverse strand, counting down.
TGTAGTCTGGTAATAAATATTCATACTAATGGAACAAATTTACAGTATAGGAAATCAATGTTAATTGATATTAAAATAAGAAAACATATTTATCAACATATAACAGATAATAAAATTGCACTGGAAAGCAATTGTTTCGTAATAAAAGATAAGACAGAGTTTCATAAACGTATGTAAACTCTTGTGCTTATGACCAACGTTTTCCTTTCTGTAAGTTAGTAACGAAAATTTTGCTAGTTATAAAATTGAAAAACTTACATTATTAGAACGAAATTGAACTGGCAGTAAGAAATAAGTGTTATTTCTTACAAAGAACTTTTGTAAGTATCGTATTTATAACTCAAAGTAATCTTTTTTCCATATGCACCTACTTGTTAAACATAAATTACTGTAGTGTTGTGGACAAAAGGCCTAAGAGATATCAAATAAACCATAAACAATGTCGCGAGAGCCGAGGCGCCGTCGGGCCCATCAATGTATCGTCAGTCCTTCAATTGAATAGTTTCGTAGAAAAGTCCTACGTGACCCTGGCCACGAGCGATTGCGAAACACGTGCGTGGTGGGCCTAAGAAAAGACAAAGGGATGCTAGAACAGGCAGTGTCAGTGGAGAAGCCAGAGGGTGTGAATCGAGAAGTCAGAGAGTGTGAGTTGCGTTGTTGAATTAGTGTTGCTAGCGTTGTCGAGAGAGTGTGGTCCGCGTGAGAGAGAGTGTTGAATCCGTTGTGACGAGAGTTGCAAATTAACCATTGAGTTGTCTAGATTATAGTACGTTATTGTGATTAGTTCACGTTAAACAACCATCGTTCTTCTATTTAATCAACATCTGTACAATCCATTCATTGTAAATAAATCATCAATATATATTTACGATACTACATTACATTTAGCCGAGTGGCATAAAAAGCTTTCATTTTCATTGAAAATTGCAAGTATAATGCTAAAGTATGAACTAGGGAAAAATTGTTCTCTAATATTTTATATAGAATTTATGAAATTAACTTCTTATATAGAATTTATATGGAATTTATGTTATAATGTCACGAGAAAGATATTGCTTCAATTATTCTTAATCGAGGCGTAATTATTAATTGTAATGTTAAATAAATAAACTATTTTGCTTATTTAAACTATTATTTCACGGACAGAATGGAATATAGCGAATTTAACAACGTTATAATTATGGTATTTCAAATTTTAATATCCAGTTTTAGATATAATGTCGCGTCATAATTTCATACAAAACAATCTTTATATATTTCAATTTTTCTTAATACATCAAGATTAAATAAATTAAACATATCTAAATTGGACATTCTACAATTTGTCCAGTCACCTAGCTTAATCATGAGTCTAATCTAAAAAGGAATAAATTTACTGTGATCTATAATTGTTGTACATTACATAACAAAAAAAGGAATGCTGCTTTTTGCGGATAATTTTAAGGTGATAATAAAATACTTCTTACTCATATTAACACTTATAAATAAAATATACATACAAATATATATAATATAAATTATAAAATAAACAAATATATATAATATAAATAAAATATACAAATTCGACTTATGATATTATCTCTATTTTTGATGTTTCTTGTATATTAAGTCAAAGGCTCTACCATTTAAATAATCTAAAAATATTTGTAGATAATAATAAAAATGATTTTTCAAATTCATAAAAAATAGATTTTACCATATCCTTTACGATTTAATGTCTGCTTTAAATATCATTAATATCAGAATGTAATGTTTACTGTAATAGTATATAGATCGAAGACAGGTGAGGATGAATGAAGTATTTTTAGCGGTTTATAATAAGGACCGAATGAAAAAAAGTGGCGAGGGAAATTAATGAATTAGCAAACGAATATGTAAAAACAGCGGGAAAGACAGAATACTTGAGGAAGAAAGTAGAAGGAGGCAGCCAAAAGCGGCTGCTATAGGATAGATTCTAACGTATTAAGCGTATTAAGGAAGGAAGATATAGTAAAAAGTAGGATAAATGGAGCGGTGATAAGCTGAGTAAGAGTTTTAGAAAGAACTTGAGAACATATGTAGGTACCGAACTAAGCCGAAGGTTGATATGCGATGAATAGTGTATAATGTATAGATTAAGTATAGGATAGTGTACACAGTATAGTTAGAAGAAACAAAGAAATATATATTTAAATTTCTAATATTAGATATAAGATGAAATATGTGTGCTTAGGGTAGGAACGTAGATTGGGTGTAGGACTTTGAATATAATGGATGCTCTAAATACAGTATGGAAATAAGTAAGAATTAGAAATATGTAAGTCAAGTCCCATTTCTGTGAAAAGAAACAAATAAAAAAAAATATATATATATATATGGCAATGCTTTTCTCCTATATAATATAAGAGATGTAATATTTAATAACATGTTAACGAGATAATCCATCCAATATATTAATTTTTCATATACGCGAACAACATAGGCAGAGGATGACAAAAAAATTAAAACAACGTGCTTGAAGCCATCGTATGAAGAAGCAATATCTCCCTTAATCCGCTCGGGGAATATAAAGCTTCGAGTAATTGTTCGCGATACCTTTCCGCTACGACTCATTGTCAGACATGCCAGCTTGTCAGCTTTTATGACGCTCAAATGATATGGATCGCAATATTGTACGCAGTAACATCAGGAGAGCTGTATTGTGAATGTTCATTAGCCACCACTGTGACCGCACGCTATTGTGTTTCAGAGATTTGTACCCGTCACAAAAAAAAGAAAGAAAAACGGAAAAGAAAAACACTATACAGACTAGGAACAAAATTCTAAATGTATTCTCCCGAGTTAATTTGTTCATATGCAAACCTTTTGTTTTTAGCCCTTCTTTTCTTTTTTCTTTTTTTTTTCTTTTTTTTTTTTGTTCGTGTTATTCATTCATCCTTTTACTCGCAATTGGTGCAGATTACAGACAAAGTACGAGTATAATTCTAATTCCATTCTAGAAGGAAAGAATCTTTTTAATTGCATCGTCGATACGATACACGAAAAAGAATGAAACGCTGTTTTTCGTCAAACGGTTCGAAAATATATGCACAGTGGCTACAAAGTGTATTGACACAACAATGTATTTATTGTAATATTTACATACTAGTTAATTGGATACAAATATATTACATTTCATTTCATTTAATGGTAGGTACTATCACATGACTGAAAAAACTCTGAAAATGAAATGTAGAACCTGCTAAAAAAAAAAGCTTTGTGCCAATACTTCGTGTAACCACTGCATATCGGACATAACTGTAGCGAAAACGCGGGTGCATTTCATTCTGTCGACTTTCCAAATTTGTGAAATTATAGTTACTGAGAAATTAATAAACCGTGTTGCTTCCATCTCACGTGACGTTTGCGTTTCGAAATATACATTACGGCTCGGCTCCTTTATGAACCAGCCTATTTTGCGTTAAATCCGATTTGACCGTTCATTACGTTCATTGTCGTCAGCTTATGCGTATTTCGTTACTTTGAAAATAATTAACTCCGATACCCGATTGCGCAAACAGCAGGTCATTAGAAGAAGGAAAACACTGAGATAGATAAAATGTAAATCATATCGAGGAACGCATGATATGTTTCACTAATATGGCACACGGTGGATTGATATGTCATAATATTCGAGTGATATATATGTATATATACTCTAATAAATTATTACTATATGATAGTATCGAAGAGCTTCTAATATGGATTGTTCATTGTAATTAATATTTTCGCAAACTTAATATTAAGCTTTCTGTTCGCCTGTATGTTTAATTATACCTGTATTTCTAATGCCGAGAAATATTTGGCTACTTGATATTCGTTTGTTTCATCAATAATATTTTGATGAAAATATAACATGAGAAGAATTTGTTTGATTTTGATCGATTTCGTTGCAGGAAACGACAAAGAAAAATGGTGTTTCGTGTCAGTGACGCATAAAAAGATCGGGTAAACGAAAACAATCTGCAGTAAATATCGTTACTTTCGATGCATGGACGAGTAGTCTTTAAATGTCGCATTGGCGTGACTCGGTTGCAAGAACCTCTGAACGGTAAAATAATTAACATTTCTATATATCATCCCTAGAAGGTATCATAAAATGTCGTGAATCAACTTGTTATTAACAAATAATAAAACAAAAATAGATAAACATTTATTAACGCAGACCATATTGTAAAACACTAATAGGAACAAAATGATTGTTAAGGAACAATGTTATCGTAACAAGACGAATATTCGAGAAAGGGCAAATATTCATACAAGTACGAATAATACGTGAAAGGACAAAGGGTAGTCCACGTTAAACATATGCACATCATTTATGGCTCACTTTAAACGATGATACGCGTAAATTATTCTGGACGTGATGCTAACCGTGTATTTTCGAGGGAAAAGGTGGCAAATCATTCGTGTCTATTTCTCATGACAGTAAATTTCGTGTTATGGACAGATACATAACATAAATTCCATAGTTTCCTAGTTTGCCTAATTTTAAATTCCATTCGAACACGCTCCAAGCGCGTTACGCGTAAACGTTCGTTACGAATTGCAACGAATAAAGTTAGATTCGATCGGGAGAGAGAAAAAAGATCGTTCCAGTAAAATCCATTGAACGCGTTCTCGTGCCCCGGTTGTCACGTGTTTTCACTGCGATTACCGTGATTTGGCCAAGATACCGGTCGGGAAACAACCAATAAACCCGTGGACTCGTTCGTCGACGAATAAAATGACCACTAGAAACGTGTCCTGTCGTGTTCTCCAGCCTGTACCACGTATTATCGATCCGCGTAAAATATACGATTCAATAGAACCAGTCAGTGTATTTGGCATGGCATTTTTATTTCCATTTTTTCCGTCGTTTTCGTATTTTATTTTCTTTTTTTTTTTTTTTTTTTTTGTTACCTCATCACGGATACGTCGATCGGTTCTAGGATCATTGAGCAGAGAAAAGCAGCCGGCCTGAACGATAGGCGATAAACCAATCGGTAGAAATTGCAAGCACTGCACCGCATGCACTATCTCACCCTCGATCTCTCGATGCCGCGCGTGGGCACACGTATACACTAGTGCACTCATACATTCACACGTCCGAATGTAGACATGGTCTGGATCATATTATCACATACGTTCAAATACGTATATTCAGGCACACTGCTCTCAAGACACGTACGAACCATAGTCGGGCAAATACGCGCGCACACACACACACACACACACACACACACACACACGGAACACACAGGACATAAACACAGACACAAGTTGATAACTGACCGATATTCGCAATTGGCGTTTTGGCTTACCGCTTACCGCCAAAGTGTCTAGATCAACACACACAGACTCACTTACGTAAGACACTAACGCGAGGCATGAGCCGGTCAACCAATCGCAAGCCCCTCGTTTCAGTGTTTGAGCAATAGTTTATATTCGCTTGCAATTGGCTTACGGGCTTCTTGTGCTTACTATACAGTCTTATGTAATTGATTCTATTGGCTCCGGGTAATACAAAAAAACAGACAGAGATCGAACGACGACGGATACATTCTGGGAATTGCGAACTTTTTTTTCTCACTTTACTTTTTCTTTGTTCACCGAATTCAATCGTTGATTAGATATCTCGTTCGATAGAGGTATCGCGACGTTCGCAATTGTCATCATTCGCGATGTCAATAATTATTCGATGTATCGATACCGACGTATCGATATTGATATATACGCACATGATATTACCATTGACGTAGGTATACTAACGCTTTTAAGGTCTGTGAAATTTCTCGATGAATCGATATCGAAAGAGACAGTGTGTCGTTACACGAATATATTTTGAACGGTTCCTAACGCACGGCAAAGTAAATCAATTTATCGTCAGGAGAATTGCAACGACGGATCCAGAGGTGTACCCGACGTCATATTTCACGCTCTACCGTTTCCGTGAATTTTCGTCCTCGAACACGAACGTCAATAACTATCCGATGTGACAATATCGCTTCTCTCGTATGTCGCGTTTCCGTTAGTTATTCCGAATCGATTCGATACTCGATCTTACTCCGAAATTATAACGTATTCATAATTCGTACGTACCGTTGATGATGATAATAATAAATGAAAAAACAATCTGATCAACGAATCGTTAGACGCGCGACGGAAAATGGGATGAATTTTTCGAGCATCGTTACCGCGATGCGTAATCGCACGTCGGCCGTATTCTCGATCTCGTATTGTCGTCGTGTTCACACCATATCCAAATCATCTAACATCGTCTAATTACACCTTCAAAATTGACTGGAAAATTCACGTGTGTAGTATACACGGTAGCCAACACACACGGTAAATAGAAATTATTCTCTCGCGTATCTGTCTCTATCTACACATCCTTCGGAACATGCACTGCAGTCTTCTCGTAAACATTATCTTAAGAAACGGTATATTTAAACCGTATCTTTAAACGTTATGTTACTATATTCAATTTTTCGTGATCTCTCTTTCGCTTCTTTTTTCTTTTTTTACTTTTTTTTTTGTTTTTGTTCTTCCTCCGAATATTCCTTAATAGTTCATATAGAAAGTATTAGCCGTCAACATTGTACTGCAAGACCGCCGAAACGACGTCGTCTTTCTTACCAGATCGTTCCGTTCATTTAGAACGTCGAGTAGAATATTCTTCCTATCGTGCTACACGTCGGACACACAAAACGGACGCGAAAACGTTCGAAATGAAAAGTTCTTGGAGATTAGAAAGCCGGCGTTATTTTTTGAGAACTGGCAGATGGCGGAATTTATCGATTGAGTCCTCGACAGATTCTTCGTTTTATGTGTTCCGTGCATTAGTCACGATGACACCTTCAACTATTTCATCGACCACTGTACGTAAATCTCGCGACTAGTGGACGTTTGTTTCCACCGAGTCGGCCGAATGACTTCCCATTCTCGGTGTCTGCCACCCTTCTGTACGTATGTATATCCACATACGGAATACATCTCAAACCATTTCATCGATCACTCTCTCTGTCTATATATACGTATGTACGAGTGTGTAACATGTGGTATGTATATATTATACGTTTTATGTATACGCAATCCACGTGACAGGTCGACGTCCTAATCCATCACGTTAATATCCGCGACGGAGTTCGATATTTAAATTAAATCGAGAATTTTTTTTCTTTTTCACTACCGCTCGTCCGGCACTGGACAGGACGTCTCTCAGCAGTCGGTGTCGTCCTGGTGGCGTCTACGAAGCTCCAGGTAACGGTGCCGGGCGTCACAGTAATGAAGCAGCGGTACCTAGACATCAGTTCCAGTCCCTTCTTGATAACCCTCATCGGGAGAGCTACGCGTCGAGCCGAGGACACGCTTCAACGCAGACACCGGTGGCAAAACCGGAACTCCCTTCTGCCATACTCTTATTTGCTTCGCCCCTGGCGGAAATTGCTCGACCATAGGCGCCACTACGGCTAGGGCTTCCTTCGAAGGGTACGTGCTCACCGGAACCGTTGTTCTGCACGTATCTCTCGCCTCCCACATACAACTCGTGTAAAGGATCTTCGCGTCGTCCACCACTTCCATACGACTATAGTCCGCTCCGCCGTAAGGAGTGATGTCTTCCGCCGAACCACGTCGCGTGTCCCTGATAAGATCAGGATTGTCAATCGGCATCAGCGACGTAGTGGAAGAGAAACAAGCACCGGGTGCAACCATCGAGGGCTGTTGGCTCTGATCATCGAAACGACCGATCGAACCGTACTCGTTCTCTGTCTGCAAGGCCGCTGCTTGAGGTCTTTGAACGTAGCTCAGGTTTAAGGACACCGGTGGCTTCGATTCCACACCGAACGACGTCGTTTCGATTTCTTCGTGTTTTCTGCGAGTAGTCGACGTTGCCGATGATGGATTCTCATTGTTACCACCTGTACTATCAACGGACACCCCTTCCGCAGGAACCGACGACTTCACGTCTTTCAACGGCATTCTTCGTAAACGAATGAACAACACGAGAATGACAAGGAGTATAAAGAGAATGAGCACAACCAGAGCGGCGGATATACCAGCGATTTGACCGGAACCGAGAGTAGACATGCCAGCGGTTCTCAGAGATACGTGAAGAGTGAAATTCGCCTCGACGCTACCAGCACGATTTTCTGCCACGCAGTAGAACTCGCTAGAGTCCGCCTCTTGAGCGTTCGTCAGTACTAGCGTACTTCTTTTCCGGAACTGACCCTCCTCAAAGATCAAAATCTTCTGATAGCCACTGAATGCCGAATGGTTGGTCAGCAAACGTCCGTTCCAATACCATTTCACCTTGGCCGGTGGTATTGCGCTAACTCGACACACGATACTGGCATTTTCGCCTATCGTTGCCTCGGCGTAACGACTAGCTATCAGAAGAATCGGTCGACAGGCAAAATCGTCGATACTCAAATCGGTGAAGGTACGATTCAATAATTGTTTCGGACCGTGACAAAGGGGTGCTTGAAGGGTCGGCAAATTGTGCTTTACGAGCCACATTTTCATCTCGCGTAAATGGCAATCACAGATCCAGGGATTATCGTGAAGTTCTATGCTCGTGAGTTTGTTCAACGGCTCGAACGTGCCGGGATGAAGGGTCGATAACTGATTATTGTTTAACTTTAAACTTTCCAACAGTTCTAAGCCTCGGAATCCTTTCGCCTCGATCTCAACCAGTTGCGTGTGAGACAGATCCAACTTGACCAGGTTCGGTGTACTCTTGAACGCGTGCGAGTGAATCCTCTTGAGAAGATTGTTAGACAGTACGAGATCCCTGAGGAACGGTGTATCCAAGAAACTTGCAGTAGGGACCACCGTTAAGAGGTTGTTGCTTAGATCGAGCTCTACCAGATTCGTAAGGCCGGCCAGTGCCTCGCTATCGATTCGGTCGATACGGCACTCGCGTAGGTAGAGACGCTGTAGATTCGTCAAACGTACACGTTTGAAGATGTTACTCGGCAGGGTCCGAATGTCGTTACCGCTTGTGTCCAACACTTGCGTTTCCGGATCGATCCACTCCGGTATGCTAGTCAGGGCACGATTTACACACTCGACCGTGCGCTTCCCGCTCTTCCACTTACAAGAACACTCGACGGCGCACTTATCGCTGGTCACAATGCCCAGCAACGTCGTCACGTAAAACAAGAACACCGAGATTTCCATGACGAACACGTTTATTATTGTCGAATGCTGATCCTGGTTACGATAGACACTATCCGCCCCGATTATTTTGCTCGAGGACGCTAGCCTCGCCAGGCGCATCAATAAGCGAGGAATGTTTTCGCTCTCCCGAGAAAATACTCCGTCAACAAGCTTACGCCCATTTTTTCCATTTCCTTCTTCGAGTAGGCTTCGGTGGCGAGACACCTTCGATCGTTGTTCTCACCTTCTCTCGTCTCCTTCTAACGACACGTTCAACTCCTCCTCCTCGTATCGTCGAATAATACGACCGCCACCTCAGCCTTTATAACAAAGTTTACGCGAACCCTTCTCTCCGTGTAGCTGTTGCAGTGCAGCACGGCTAATTATGCAAACGAGAGGGTCGGGATTAAACGGTCTCGGCTCGTCCATTCGTAAATTCTTCTGATTCGTCGACTCGGCGACCGCTCGACGTACGATGACGAATACTTCTCCTCTGATCTTCGAAAGATACGCGATGATCGAAGCTGACCGAATTGGTATTTTCGGCAAACTCACGAATCGACGAAAACCTCCGCCGTCTCTTTCCTGACTCGTCTTCCCGTATTTGTCGGTACTTGTCACACGCGCGCGCGCACATTGAGGTACATACGAGCACGTACGAGTAAGCATACACCACGAGCGTCCGTCGTTCTTACGTAAACGCGTCGATCAACGTGCACTTGCCGTGAAGCTGACGAAAACCAACTCCACGATTCACCATCGACGAGAAACAATAACGGCAACAACACCCCCGTCGACGGACGGTACTCTGCACCACCACCTTGGACGACGCGTACTAACGCGAATCACCAAATATACTCGCGATACAGACCGAAGTCCTATCTCGTTCTCGCGTTGCTCCGTGCCCGAGGCGTTGTCCGTGCCAGGCGATCTTCGCTGGTTCGCGTTCCCCGTTCTGTTTTCCCAGCCGATTCTCGCTACCTCTTTCCTTCTTTCTCCTCTTTTTTCTTTTTTCTCTCACTCCCGATATTCGTCGAACGCGCAAAACACTCGAACCGATGGCACGGACGCTCGTCGTGAAATGAGAGACTATGAAAAGCCCGGCACCCAATTGGAGAGACAGCCTGTGCTCGCTTTCTCTGTCCTTCTTTCGATACGTCGTTGCACACTGCCAGGAGGGGGAAAACGCCGACGCGAAGTAGGGCGCACCCTTCTTCCACTCTGGCCAGACTATATACACAGGGTGTACACACCACCACCGTGATTCCAAGCACCCCTTACGGCGCCTTTCCTCTCCACCAGTCTCATCCACCAGCATCCTTCACCCCCTTGCCTAAGCTAGCTCTGTATCGAACCCCTATCCAACCCCTCTACCTTTATGAAATCTCCCCACAACCCCCGCCACTCCCATATAACCAGACACAGCTCGTGCGCTTTTCCCAACCGGCTAGAGAGGGGTAGTAGGGATCGTTTCTACTCCCTACTCTTGGACACGAGCTACCCCACCTTCGTACCGACGCTTTCCACCCCCTCTAAATGGGGTACACGGATGTACGGGCGCGCGCAGAACCTACTAGCCACTAGATACTCTCTCGCTTGCCGCGCCGGTAGCTTCTCTTTCCCCAACCCTATTCCACGTTTTCCTACCGAGTCTTCTGACCTCACTCCCACCCTCCGCTTTACCCCCGTACGTTTCTTCCTCGCACATTCTCTCTCTCTCTCTCTCCTCTCTCTCTCTCTCTCTCTCTCTCTCTCTCTCTCTCTCTCTCTCTCTCTCTCTCTCTCCTCTCTCTCTCTCTCTCTCTCTCTCTCTCCTCTCTCTCTCTCTCTCTCTCTCTCTCTCTCTCTCTCTCTTCTCTCTCTCTCTCTCTCTCTCTCTCTCTCTCTCTCTCTCCTCTCTCTCTCTCTCTCTCTCTCTCTCTCTCTCTCTCTCTCTCTCTCTCTCTCTCCTCTCTCTCTCTCTCTCTCCCGTCATGGTTGTGCCACCCACAGTCCTCCAACCACCCTTTTCGACGTATCGAATGCTACGTCACAGTGGCGAGATATACGGCTATTTCACAAAGTGGTTAAATGCACTGCCAGATTACGGCTGGCTTGCTAGAGGGGCGGATGCAGTGGAAGCGGCTGGAAAAGAGAAAGAGAAAAGGCCGGCAACAGCAACGGTGGTTACGATATCGTCTATCGGCTACCGTCAACCGCCACAGACGGTCTCTCTCTCCTCGCGTCGTTTTCCGGCTACGATCACAGAGCCCTGGAAAAGTCATTCTTCCCCCATCTTTTTCCTCCTTCTACTTTCATTCTTTCGCTCGCGTGTTCTCTCTTCACCAACGCGATTCTTCGTTGCCCCGCGTTTACATTCTCGAGAAGTTTGCGCGTGCTTCCCCATCGGCCCGCCTGGCCGGCTCGCCGCCTCTTCGCCGGTCCAGGGAATCTCCTTCCTTTTCTGTCATCTCTCGTGGAAATTATACGGAAAATGGAGGTATTCCTTCCGTGGAGGAAAGTTAGGTTCGTTCGAAGAAGTCGAGGGTTAGAGACATAGGGAGGACGCTAAATCTGCCTACAACGAGAGTAAAGGTGACATTGCGACGGAGGATGACGGTGAACGGCGCCAGCCATTATGTACTAGACATATATACATATGTACATACGTATACGTACATAGCTGGCGAATTTTCCCTAAAGGACCTTTTAGGGTTAATTGATCGTCCGAAGCGACAAGTGCACGTGCCTTCTCGCTCGTACGCCCCTCGCGTAATGCACCCTTAATGGACGCGAGCCTTCAAAGAACCCCTCCGGTAAAGACGTTCGATGCCTGTCCAATATGTTCCGAGAATTCAAGCATACACCCTTCACCCTCCTGTGCATCTCCGCAAGTCCCTTCCTGTTTCCTGTTCCCATGCGAGATTCGATTTGGAACCTCTATCAATTTGTCCAGTGCCGACAAATCTCACAGATACAGATAACTTCTTCGATTAAGACAGTAGTATTGTAAAGATATTGTAAAGAAAGTCGAACTAGGTGAATTAAATGGAAGATGAAACCACGAAGGCAAGAACACGACGTCTATTGCAAGTTCTGGCGCGGGTTTCGCTTGTCTCTGTCGTTTGCACTCGATGGCAAACCCGTTGCACAGGCCACTGACGCTATTTAAGCGATTACTTAAAATCAATAGCGCTCGTTCGGAGCGTACCAACGAGCCGATAATATAATTCTTATCCGAAACTATGCTCCCGTTCCCTCGTCTTCCAACAGCTCCCCGCAAAAGCAACCCTCTGCCGGATCAAAACTGGAAGCCTCGCAAGAAAGAGAAAAGAACATCAAGCTGGAGACGACCAAACGGTTGGATTTGTGCCGTGGGAGTTTGTCGAATCGCTGCTGGCTCTATCGGAGATTTGGCTAGCTCGCCACATTTTTTCAAGCAACCCCTCTTCCCTGCAACCGGTCACGACGCCTCAGCACGCGTGTACTACGAGCGTTAACGTGACTGTTTCGTAGATTTACGACGCGTGTATCGTACGATAAGTACGATCAAGGAGTGAATACTTATCACAGACGGCCGTTAATTGGTTACTACAATACCGGTGTCATGTTGGATCGCTGATAGTATTATTTCATGTCTTCCACCAGTGTTCCAGGAAGAAAAGAATGGTTCAGAGTGATATAATTTATATATACTCTGGAGAGCAATCGGTAGATCGCACGTTTGTGTACACTCGTATGCTGTCGTGTCGATCATCCGTAACAGAGATTCGCGATTATACTATATGGATAGATGAATGTAATTACAAGGATGGAATTGTATTTGCACGATCGTATCAATATTTGTCGCTTCTAACCAGGAATTATATTTCCAACACATATTCCCGTTCGACCATGACCGATCGGAGGACACGAGTGATCCTAGCAAGCGCCATTAAATATTTTCTGATTAATCGCGCGAAACAGTTCGGAGGATTTATCGTTTGTGAATGAAACTTCTAGTCTAATTTCGATCGATGATCACTAATCTCCTGAGACACAAGTTCAAACATTTTTGTAACTGTAAAATTAAGTTATATTATATGGCTTTCGTTTCGAGTTATTCGTAGATTATTGCATAGATACGTGTTTGCATAGATACTATCTCGGTACTAAATCGTTCCATGAAAAAACAAAGAAATTCTATTAAATTATGACAATGAAATACGATGAATTTATTATCATATAAAATAAGAAACTCACATAGTAATAAAATCAATTTGTATTCTTATCCTGTATCGTACTAACAAATAATTGGTTATTATATTTTTTATATTATATACTTGTCTCATCATTTTTTAATAACTATTCAAACGATCAAACCTTATGCTTGCATAATGTTTCTTTTTTATTTTTACCCGTAAAACATCCAACTAACAAAGTTTGAAAAATCTTGAGACTAGTATATTAAAGAAAATATTATTTTCAACGACATTAAGCGATTTAATCTTCAACTCCCTTTAAAAGATATTATTATACAAGATAATATAAAATAAGTAATAAATTCACAAATTTCCAATTTTTTAATTTAGAACACTTCCATGATCACAACACGTAATATCGATCGTCCGAATCTTTGAAGAAGCTGATTTTCTTCGTCCTTGTTGCAAGCGAAACAAACAATAGCAGTTGATAAAATTCGTAGAAGATAAATGTAATGCTTGTACGATTAGTTCTGATACAGCTAGCTTTAGCCACGATATTTTTGAATTCGTTGGACAGATTATCCACTTCAGCTATACGAAATTACACGTAAAGATTATCTTCTAATTATGCGCTTTGTGTTCGTATATAACACATGCTTGTATGTATAATACTTTTGGAAGGTTTAAAATGTCAATATTATTTTATGATTAATTTAAATAGGGCAGATTGAAAAGAAAATATACGTGGTATACTGAACCGGAAATTTTATTAAGGATCAAATTTTCTTTGCTATTTTGTTCCTTTCGAAAACAAAATTCATTGACATGCCTTTTAATTTTATTGTTTCTTTTTTTAATCTTTTCCATCAGATCGGGTCTGTGCTTTGCAGAAATGAAAAACAAATAAAAAAGGTTCTTTTCGTAATTCAGGCACAAACCTATCTTTACAATTGAGAAATAAACAATTTATGTTCCTGATATATAACAGATAATCTCATCTTTTTGTTTTTTTCTTCGATTCTGTTTTCGCACGCGATCAATTTCACGTTATCGAACGTACATAACAACACAGAGGGGGTGGTGTTCTCAAGTTACAGAAATGCTTAAAAATTTCAGATACAAAAAACATTCGATCAACACATACGATCAGATAAGGATCATACGATTTCTTATGATTTTTCATTTTTCTTTTTTCTTTTCTTTTTTTTTTTTTCTTCTTTTATTTTCTTTTTATCTTTTAATTTCATGCAATCCGAACAATATCGTGCGATTGTCTCAAAATATATGACACTTATTGCTTTGCGAATGAAAAGGTTTTAAAGTGCACATATTCATGTATAAAACATTAGAAACAAATATACGGTATTGTACGATTTGCATTTACAAGAGAATTCGTATTTCAAAAGCTTCTTTTTTTTCTCTCTTTCTTTGTCAAAGGATAAACCAATTCCGTTTGAACGTGTCATGAAGAATTTGTTGCATTGTTTGTGAACAATACGGAAAAGGGTACAATTTGCAAAATATATGTGTTTCTTTCGAGGTACCGTCGCTGAGGAATATTCGACGTTCAGATACTATTAAAATGAGATTTTGGAAAATGAATTACCATAGTTGTTATAAATAGAATGTTGACGGTACTTTTTTTACGAATTCTTTTCTTTTTTTTCACCTTCTTCTTCTTTTTAATAGTCTCTGCACGGATTGTTGGAGATGTTGTCCCAACATTATGAACGAGCTGCGTGGACTACAAAATATTTTTCGGACATGCGTTCGAGACCAAATATGTTTTTCGCCTATTGTAAAAGTATGTTTTATTTTATAGTGTTGCAGCTCGTTGGCATTGGTTGTTAAAACCAATGAAAATTGCAACGAAGGTACGAGATTGTTTCACGAATATAACATTCCACAGTCTCGTAAAGATGTTATTTCCTTCACTACACATACGAAGTGAATCGTATATACTTAAAGATTATTATTAACCCTTAGGATGATGACAAGGGTTTTTCCCTTACGTATCCCATAATCCAGATATTAACACATCGCTACAAAGGTGCCCTCACACAATTGTTTCCACATCAAGGGTATTTCCTTCTCCAAGATGAGGTATAGGAACTTCACTTGGAAATATTATCTATGCGACAGACATGAGGGAACACTCGCAAGATGGTAAAGAACAAAGTTACTATATGACTCTTGTACAAGCAATCCCATAAACGCTTCAAAAAGAAATACATGTATGTATATATGTATTACATGCATTCTATGGTTTTACAGATTCAGATTCCATGTACAACATAGAGCATGACGTAACTTTAAAGTTAAGATTACTTGTCGTAGTTTCAATAATAGAACAAAACAAATATATATTTATTCCTTCAGTCTATACGCATAGCATTGCATTCAGCAATTTTTTTTTCTTTTTATCACCCTGCTTCTATTAGAGATTTATACTTTTATTTCACACGAATATCAGTCTTTCAAAAGAGTCAAGATAAACACTATAATGACCATTCCCAATTAGTCACATGTTTTATGATTTGCTTATGTTGCAACAGTTATCTTTTTCGTTATAGCTCGACACAGTTGCAAAATTGCTAAATAAACAAATACACACGTATACAATATTTTACGAAATAATCAAGATACACGTAAATTTATTAGGCACAGTTTCATGCAGCGTGTTTAAGAACATTTTTTTCTTTCTTTCTTTCCTCATTGGCACATTCTTGACTCTCTTAAAGATTGATTTAAAATATATCTCACAAAATATTCCGGTATCGGATCTAATGGTGCTTTAAATTATAAGTCAATAAGACCAAGAACACACGAACGTCTTCCTAGTCTGTACAACTTCGCGAAAAGAACCATGATAGAACTTTCACAAATATATATAACACAAAAGTAAAATTTTTGTGGTGAATATGTAGGAGTATTCTTTTTGTTTTAGAACTGACATTATCCAAAATACTGTCCGATTTACTGAATTACATGTTTCCGTATGAAGAAAATAATAAAATATGAAAGAATGAGACCGAGAGAAACAAAAAAGGATTACAATATAATATTAGAACGGAATTCATATACGATTTTACTGTATGCAATATATCCAATTAGTGAAAATGCACTTTTTCTTCTTTCTTTCTCAGCGTAAGTAACTTCGTATATGAAAAAAACGTAATAATCGATAAAAAGATAGAGCCACAATGAAAAAAACACTATATGTTTCTCTCTAAACTGTTATAAATACAATGCTTACGTAATTATTTCAATAAATCACCGCCAATTTTTATAACTAATTCTTTTTCTTTCCACTTTGGAATTTATATTCCAACATGGCAAAGAACGTTTTACACATTGATTCTCTACCATTAACTGGCTCTTTTTTCTAT
Source organism: Bombus affinis (assembly GCF_024516045.1). Classification (NCBI taxonomy): domain Eukaryota; kingdom Metazoa; phylum Arthropoda; class Insecta; order Hymenoptera; family Apidae; genus Bombus; species Bombus affinis. The sequence goes on along the minus strand of NC_066347.1, from coordinate 2,917,659 downwards.
CGTTCCAAGCATCATAATGCCTGATTCTTGCAACAATACGATGCGCGCTTATACTCAATTGTTTCGAGATTTTCTATAATAAACGAATTTCTTAAATCACATTCTTTCTCAAACTGGCAAAAAAGTGTAAATCGATAGATAATGCTGTTGCACCCTGATACGTGCGTTTACAGACACATTTTCAATATTGAAACGTCGTACGTATGAAATTATAATTTGTGTCAGCACAGAAAAACGGTTTTTAATGCTTTTAATACTATAATACTAAATCACAGCATTAATGCTCAGATAGCGGATACAAGAGAGAATTTATAATACGTCAGATAATTAATAATTTCACAGCATATCATTTCCTCTTTCTTACATAGAACAGAATTATATAAAATGTTTTGTGCAAAAACCGCATTACCCCATATACTAAAAACGTGCTTACATTTTATTATGGGCAATGAAAACGGAGAACGAAAAGGATTTTTCGTTTCATCTTTGATATGCGTACGAGTCAGTGCATAGAACTCTTGTATCAAATATTCGTACTCATTATGATTGTATTTATGTGTCATCTATACGAAATATTAAATTAAAAGTCAAAGTTTTTAAGTAATAAGCATAATTACATATTAATTTTATATTGACATTACATGGAACTATATTGATTAGAAAGCTTAATGTTTTATCTCATGCATATTTAAAAATTTTGCACATATAAAAATCCATCGCGTTATTAGATGGATATTCAAAATTAAGTTCAGTTCCATATTTGTATTAAAGCAAAATTTCAAATACTTTTAATATCATACTATACTATACTAACTCTCCATTCCAGCAGTCAAGATCTTAGTCGTCATAGGACATCTCTCCTGTTTCCTCCACCGCAGAAGCAAAATATCCGTCAAAACTGATATTATAAGTCTAAAGGCATTCCAAACCGTTTTCCATCACCTTTTTCTCATTAATATCTCTCATTGAAATTTTTTGCTTCAAATATGAAATATGCTACTATTGCCTATTAATGTATACACATTTCGTTCCATAAACCTAGGTCGTCTTGGCTGGTGGTGGACTTTTTTCGTTCATGGGAGAATATTAACAATAGAAATTTACTTTATGGAAAATTACTTCTTACATGCGTCTACAATTTTTTACCTTTTTATATGGTTAACATGTACACAGATATCAAAGAAAAAAAACCAAGAATAAAAGGGGATTCCATGCTGACGTTCCATTACATTTTGGCAGTTGTCTTTATCTGTTGCAGAAAATGATATTGTTATTATACTACAATATATACATTTTTGCTTATATTCGTAGTTTTACCTAAAATGTGTCTTAAATGTAACAAAGAATCCTTGCTAGATAATGTCATTACTCATATATCAATTGGTGGAACAATTTTGAATTACAGTAGACACAAATATTCAATAGACATCTTACATAGAATCCCTAACTTCGACAAATGCCACCAGCCAGTTATTTATAAAAAATAATTGTATAAAACTAGTCAATTTTACAACCTCTGACTCTCAATCACAATTTCGTAAAAAAAAATCAGATTAAGTTTAAAACAGTCTATTACCACTTTACAGAAAGAAAAAAGATTATCTCGCCTTTTTTGAAAAGTGATTTGAATTTCAGAGTTGTATGACAGCATTGACAGGTAGCAAAATCAAGCCATGATCAAATATTAAGATCGATATAATATTTAGAATTTGTGATCATATATTTAAGAAGAATTTATATGTAAAGTATGGTAATGCAAAAGTAATGGGTATATGGATTAATTTATGGTATTCAGATACAAACAGCATTAAACTGTAGTTTACTCTCATTATGCTGTGTTTCTTCTTAAATCACACATCCCATCACATTTTTCTTAAGGAACAAAAAAATCTTGGAAGTATGAAGCCATTGTATAAAAATTTACTATTAAAATGATGAATACTCACATGTAATATTTACAGTTTGTGGTAAAATGTAATGATTATTATGTTACTCATGTTATTTGTTTACATGTTGTGCTCTTGATAATGGCTTGACTCTGGCGCGCACTTTAGATTATGTACATTTATATGTATTTATGTACAAAGAATGACTCGCACCGGCATTCGCATCACTTCATTCACTGAGTTCACTGTTTCATGCTCAGTATGCCTTATTTACAAGTAATTCATGTTTTCGCCGTTTTAGTATGATGTTAATTGAAATTTTCAATTTTTTTCTATATAGACCACTTTTTTTTTAAATCTAAATGTTCATAGCACTGTTTTGTCTTTATACACTGTTAAACACCCCAGACAATACTTTTTTCAGACTGAAATAATGTTTCACTCTGTGAGTTTAAAGCATAGCAATGTATGCCTTACATGTACGAGTCACACAATCACCATTTAACACTTCAAACTCTTTGAGCGCATATAAACATCATGATGATGTATCGAAACTACTTAGACACATTACCCTCTTCCATGCTATTATTGTCTTCTGGTCTTGCTACATACAAACTTGGATCTATTACCTTTGGAATAGGTTTAATCTCTGTTCCAAGCTCTTGTTCGATACGATGTAAGTTAAAACGGTCTTCGTACGTGATTAGGTTAATTGCTATACCTAAGTGACCGAATCGTCCTGATCGGCCGATACGATGAAGGTATGTCTCTGCCATTTTTGGAAAGTCAAAATTGATAACGACGTTCACAGCTTGTACATCAATACCACGAGTAAACAGATCACTGCTCACCTATAGATAATACATTAATATATAACTTTAAATTTTTCCATAAAATTAAACATAATTAAACTTTGATAACTTTTCCATTAGAAGAAAAATCAATAAGCACATACAATTTACTTAGTTAATAATATAATAATTTTACACACTTACCAAGTTTCTGCATAGTCCTGCTCGAAAATCATGGAACACGCGATTTCGGTGTGCCTGCGCCATTTTCGCGTGTATGTAGTAACAGCAATATCCAAGATCTGTTATCTTTTTTGCGAGTAATTCAACACGTTGTGTTGAATTGCAGAATATTATGCTTTGTGTTATTTGCAACTTGAAAAACAAAAAATAAATTAGGCAGAAGTACTTGATAAAGAAAAAAAAATAGAATTTATTTCAGTAAATTTTTATATTAAACATATTATGTAAAACAAACAGACCTTACAGTGGCCTTACCTTGGAGAACAGTGTATTAAGACAATGAACTTTTTGTCGTTCTTGTACAAAGGCGTAATATTGTGTTACACCTTTCAATGTGAGTTCTTCCATTAAATTAATCTCATATGGATCTCTTAAGTGTTTTTCCATGAATTGTTTCACTGTCAGGGGAAATGTAGCTGAATACAGCAGTATTTGACGTTCATGTGGTAATCTAAATAAATGCATGACAGTAAAAATTATAGTACAATAATATATATAATATAAAAAGATATCATCAATAATTATATACTAGAATATATACCTGGAAATGACATGATCCAACATCCCTTTAAAATCTTGTGACAGTAGTTTATCTGCTTCATCCAAAACTAGAGTTTTACAATGATCCATATTTGCAACATTCTTGTCCATAAGGTCAAGAATTCTTCCTGGCGTTGCTATTATTACTTGTACTAAAAACGAATTATATCATAAGTAAAATATTTTTAATTTTTAAATTAGTTCTTATAAAAAGATACATTAAATACAAACCTGTCTGGTAAATCCTCATAATGTCATCCCGTAAGTCTGTTCCTCCAGTAGTTACCATTACTTTTATGTCCATATGTTTTGCCAGTTCAATGCAAATTTGCGATGTCTGAAGAGCTAACTCTCTAGTGGGTACAAGTACTAATGCCTGAATCACATCTTTTCGTGGATCAACCTAAGGTAATATATTAATAATAATAATATTAAAGTTAACACAATGAAACGTTTTAGTAACATATTTAATTATATTAGAGCAATTAATTATATGCAAACCTGTTCTAGCACTGGAATTGAATAGGCCCCAGTTTTACCAGTCCCATTTTTCGCACGAGCCAAGATATCTTTACCAGATAATGCAATAGGAATACTGGCTTCTTGAATTGGGGAAGGCTTTTCCCAACCTTTTTCAAAGATGCCCATTAATAATTCTCGTTTTAGGCAAAACTCCTCAAATTCATTGCCACGAGTATCAGTAACATCCTAAAAATTTTTATGTAAACAATTTTATTAATAATTTAAGCCAGAAATAGATAAAATAACTAAATTCATAGAATTTTATTAGTGAATAAAGTATAACTAAAGTAAAATTAGAATGATTATAATATATAACTTACACTAGTTTTAATTCGTTTGTCCTTTGGTGGAATTTTTAATTTGGCTTTCCAACCCACATCGTCCATTTTGTCTATTTCTGATTTGGTATTCAAACCAGAATTTAGGACATGATTGGAATTTATATGTGTTTCTGTCATCATTTTGGAAATGATGAAATATTATCTATTTCCTAAAAATATAAATTTTCTTTTATAAATGGAATATTTATTTAAAATATATAATAAGTATGTCTTACATAATTAATTGTTTAACTATAATAGAATAAACAATAAACACTACCATGAAGTTACTTGAAATTGCGAGTATAAGTCATAAATGGAACATTAACACGTTCATAGAACAAAAAGCAATATCAATATATGTGACCTGTTGAAAAGATCACAATAGAATGTAAACATCATAGGTATACTGATTGGAAGAATACTAGTTTTTATGTATTTCAACCTTATAAGGAAGTTTAACAGTTCAATATTGGCTACTGATATTGTTTAGAAAAACTTTGAATTTTGAAGAACATATACATACTACATTTAGACATATCGATTTCACAGCACCATTAACATTTAAAACGTTATAAAATTATTATGAATTAACATAAAATTAAATTTATAAATTAAAACATAATATCATAAAACGGAATTTTGGAAAATTATAATACATTGCCTAAATTAATATAACATTAATACTGCAATCATTTCAATGTATTTCATAATCTTTATATAACTTTTAACAAAAACAGCAATTAGAACACACAAAATTGTTTACGAAGTAAATTGAACGAAGTTTACCAAATATATCACATCCATGAGAAAAACGAAGATAATTTATTCGGAAAGTTTAAGATATTGGTAACATTTTTATATATTATACATATGCATATTCAACAGAAAATCGTAATTAATATTATAATCGCATGTTATTTATACAGCACACTTTCAATATACTAATAAGATTGATTTGGTGGTCGATGTTAATACATCACGTTACTACCGTCAGACATACTTGTGAGCAGGATGAAAAACAGAGTACAGACCATCTGTGCAAAGTCAATTTTCTTTTCTATAAAACAAGTCTAAAATCTTTCTGAATATATGTACACGACGGAAAGAAAAACGAAATTCCCTTAAATGCAAAATCATTCGTTTAACAAAATTTTTATATAGTACAGAGCTACTTGCCTTGAAATGGATGGATATCGATGCTGAGCTGAGCACTCGATTAGGAAACAACACGCCAAAATGGCCGTTCCAATGTCAAGTTTTCTTTGCAGTGCTTAACCGCCGCGTTCTTTCTTACGGAGCACTAACACGGATTACTTGCTCGGAAAGCGTATCGCGTAATACGCGGCACTATATTACGTTCTTTTCCGTTAGTAATATGAGACTAACGCACTGCGTCAAATGCGGGTGATAATTATTCCTCGTTGAACGTACACGACATGCGCCATGAAAGAGTAAAATTACTTAGGTTAGAAACCGTTACGTTATTGCGCGCACTCTATCGATGACGACGCCTAATTTCACGCGAAGCTTTAAGGCGCACTCTTAAATCGTACCTCGTATCGTATCTCGAACTTGCTCGATCAAACGTCGATCCATTTGCCGTTATAGTTAGTTAGCTAGTTTATTATTTTCCTTTTGTTTGATAATTTTTAGAAAACTTCGCTTCGTGTCATTTGGGTTTTCGCGCCCTAACATTTATCAGTATATTTATTATGTGTTCGTCTGGGGAATTCGGATTTAGGTTGTTACCCATGGAGCTCTAAATAATTGAGAAATAAACCCGACTAATTAAAATTTGAACACTTTAATCAAATAATAATTTGGATAACAGATTTGAACTTAAACGTATTAATAACAAAAGTAAATATGTAGATTAACAAGTGGGTATATATATCTATCAATGATAATATGTAATTATGATACTTAATCAATCAATTTATTACTAAAATTTCTTTATTCATTGTCTCGACTACGTTACTGTACAATTCATATCTATCGTGCCAATATTCACATTACGGGGAGCTATAAGACTATAATGGTCTATTATATACATGTGTATATATATATATATATATATATATATATATGTAACATTCGTAAAATTAACGCTACGGGGAGCCACAAAGCTGCGACGGTAAATAAATCAAATTCAATTAATACTGTTACTACTTACATAAAATCTCAAATAAGAGTAAATACAGAATTACATAATATTTTTGAATGAGACTTTGTTTCTCAAAGAATATGTATAGTTAACAAACAAAGATCAAGCTATTCGAATTTTTATTTCGATGTCATATCCTTTGTCGATTCAAATGCTTCTATCGTTTGTAATAAATAAAACAATTCTTATTCGTAGAAAAGAGACATGTGAATTTGTCTTAACATTATATAATTAATATTTTCACTTATTGAAATTTATAAACTTGACCCAAGGGAAATAGTATGGGCGAAAAAGTTAAAAGTTGTTCTATGGTATTATCATACTATTGTATAGTATATATTATATATATTCGAATCCAAATTTTACGTAGTTAATTAACGAAATATATTTAATGTATAATATTATACATTTCTCTATATAAATATGTTTATATTAAAGAAATAAAATTTGTCTTCTAGCTACAATTTTGTTCCTTCCTTTGAGATATTCGATATTTTCTACAAGCTTCCGGGCAATGTCGTTCCAAATATCGTCTTTGTGAGAATGCTTTGAAACATTCCCCGCATCGCCATTGCCATTGATGGTGATTCCGTGTCCTTTGATGCGCACGTAAATTTGATCTACAAAATATATACGTCACACCGTAACCTTAATTTTATAAAACGATACAATTAAATCAATAAAATTAACTTCTTAATTTATGAAAAAATAAATAATTCAAGAGATGCACGAATTAACACATTACGCACGGATTACGCAATCAAGATATCTGATTGTCGTTTTCATTCTTATACATTTTTCATTAAAAATTTTCTATCATAATCATTACGTATCAACAAAATTCCAAAATCTTTTTATTATTCGTAACGCGTGCTAATGTTTGTGGTGTACCGATAAATATTGAACGAAAACAAGGAAGGATTATATACCGATCAGCAAAAGATTTATGGCAGACTGGACACTCGAAAGGTCGTTCACCAGTATGGAGGCGGAGATGACCCTTCAACACCCATGGACGATCGAAGCTTTTACGGCAATAGGGACAATAATGCATAGTTTTATTTCGCTTCCAATTTTGTGGGTTCTCCACCCCCGACGTTTTCATATTGCCACCCAGATACTGATTTTGGGAATCAATCTGTTTCTTATTTGGAGTAAGATATAATGCTTGCGAGGTCGTTTGATTCTCGGTTTCATTGAACGTCCTATTCAAATTTACTGCCACCTTGATTTCATTATTACTTACGTTTACCGGGTACTCTACTTTTTCAGAATTTGATGTCAATGGTATTTGCACTTTCTCCACGTTTTGTTTATTATTAGGGTCAATCACTACCTGATTGGTATTCATGGAAACATTCGTAGTAGTCGACGATATCGTATTTTCGATGTCAGAAAAATTTATCATCCCTAACTCTACTTCATCTACATTAGATTCTTTATTCCACAACATAGTGTTTTCTTTGTTAAACGTATATCGTGTTACGATTGGTAATTTTGAAGACGTCCATATATTACTACATTTCGTAGAATTATCTTTGGTCTGATGTTTTCTCTTCGCATCAACCGATGACGGCGGCGTCCATGGTAATTCTGCTTCTATTAATATATGAAAAACAATTGATCGAACTTTACCAGTGTCCCCAAACTTTTTGCATATAATGTATATCATTCTATTCGTTTTAACATATTGAATACCAATATCGCATTCGTTCTTGGCGGAACGGGCAAAAATGTGCCAAAAATACAAAAAAAATACAAACATGGAAAGCCAAGCTAATACACTTTATGGTTGTCATCTTTCCTTCGGTATACGTACCTTTCGTTTCGTACCATCAAATTTTTACATTAGATTTACGTTTGATTTTGAGTTAGTTTTAAGGTAGATTTGGGTTAGCTTTCAAGAAAAACACGTTCGAAATTGAAACTGTATCTAACGAATTTTTAGGCAATATATCATCTCCGACTAAAACAAATACAATATTCGTATTCAACACGTGAAAACGAGTAGAATAACGTATAATATGTACTAGAAGTTTGGGGGAGAGAGAGGGACGCACTGGTAAAGTCTTATGAAACAAATTTTTTCTCTTCTTGTACGATAGAATACGCGCTCCATATGCAAATTGTTTAATTATCATTAACGAATGTCTAGCTGAAAGTGGATCTTGAGATTCAGGGCAAGAAACGCAATTCATCTTTTTCAACAACTTTACGAGTTACAGGATATACATACGTACTTTCTTTTTCATAACCACGCTAAAATATCATTTGTCGTTTCTGGACATACTGTAGCTTACTGTACAGCGAAGAAATGTTTCTTACCTTCAGAAGAGCTATCCGTCTTTCTGTATCTTGTCATCGACTTGATCAAACAACGCGGCATGTTTTCGCGAATACGAACGGACACAACTTGACGAAAGGAACGAAATACAATAAAGTGTTGGGCGTTGCAACAGCGATGGAGCAAACCACTGTCACACAGTTGATAGGCATTTGTTACTTTCTTTATGCCTTCAGTACTGTAATATCGAAAGATTCACCCACAGCCAATATGAGAAAAAGACGCATTTCCAGGCATCATCGATCGATTCTTTTTCTCACTCAGGATAGGCGAAAAGGAGAAGCAAATTATTAAATAATGTAATAAAATGTATATTTTCTTCAAATTATTCAAATTAAGCACAGTGTAGAGTTATCATTTTTGTTAAGTGTAGGTGGTAACGATATGTTAAGGGATTGTTCTTTTTTTATAGGATATGTGAACGACACGTATAGTTTGTTTATAGAAATTAATCTTTCTATTTATTTTGCATGTGGAAATATTACAGTAGAATATTTGAAAATACATATATATATTTCATATTTGTATAAAGATCGTAAAAATTTATAAGAATTTGTAAAAATAAAAATTTCGTATTTTTATAATGAAAAAGAACATTAATAAAATGATATGATAATTGCAATGAGAAATAGCTTAATTGTTGGAATAATTTTCATATAAACGTTATTCGTTTCTAGTTTCGTAAAGGTCGAGCAAATTTAAACTTAAGAATAATGTGTGTACATAATCGAACCAACTGTTTGTATACATTTCTTATGAAACTTGTACCTTCATACACAATTTCTTCTATCACGCGAAATTTACGATAAGTTATAACTTTTAAAAGAACAAATTATCATTCCTAAGCGTAATTCATGTGTACTTACATATTACACAAAATATTTTTGAAAAATATTTATTTATGCACATTACTCTAACATTACTGTTATAATTATTAACTTTTGTATTAGTTTGCTTATAATAATTGTATAATAAATTTAATATTAAATTTAATGAATATACATAAAAAGAAATAATTTATATATGTGTAAATCATTTCTTATTTATAATTTAATCCCGTTCAAAAGTCTGAATAGAATGAAATCTATATTAATGTATAATAACCTACACAGAGGCATTCATAACAATATGTGTATTATTAGAAAAACGACCTCAACTACACAACTTTGGTACGGTCTCTGTAACGGCCTTTAGTTTTCGTTTAACAGTCGTAATGGTAAGAACACCTCTCGTAAGTATATCGAAACGAAATATTTTATCTTAGAAACCTTTTATACCTATTCCATTTTGTAGTTATGTTATAAAATGTTAATTTCGCCAATTTTATTATAAAGAGTACCTAATTCAAATCATATTCCGTAATTTTTATTAGGAGTTGGTGTAGTTAAAACAAAGTTTACTTAATTTAATGAAAATAAGTTCCACCTGTGATATCATTTTTGCAGATCTAAGTTTGTATAATATACTTAAAATCTACATTTGTCAGTGTATCGGATATACTGATTAGTATTTTATTTATTATTCATATTGTGTCATTTACGAGGTTCTCAAGCATTTATAATATTTGAACTTGTATAAAAAACATAAATGAGAAGATACAATTAGTAATACACAAGGAACATTGGTGCCGTTGAAAAGACTAACCGTCGAAAAATGATACGAAGATGATTTGACCCTCAAATTCTATCATACTTGCGTTTTTCAACTTATGTTTACTTCATTGTGTTGTAACGCTTGAACTTTTGCTCTCATACCTGTTGTATCAATGATATAAAAACCAAATATCTTTTAATTAGTTTTGTACGATGACCGTGGCATTCTAGCGATTAAACAAATTATGCCGGTGAAGACTTTAAAATAATAAGAAAATATTTTCGATTGTTTAATGAAAATGTAAATTAATTCGACAAAAATTATTTCAGATTATGTATCGCAAATTGTTCGTACTTCTGGTTGTAAGCATCTTCAACCCGCACGCCGATACCGCAGGTAACTTTCATCGTACATATTACAATTAGATCCAGTAACAATTTATTTCTAGCGCATTCTAATTTATACTTTTTTTACCTTTTAATTTGAAGCTATAGGCTGCGAACCACCGGATCTCTTCTTGTGCTCGAACAAAAAATGCATTTCATCCATCTTTCGCTGCGATGGGGAAGATGAATGCGGTGACGGTTCCGACGAAACGGGTTGTGAAGGCTACCAGGTATATATTAATTCATAATTATCATCAAAACGATATTTATAATAATATATTGCTTATTTTTATATTTTTTGTTATTAAAGAATTGTGTAGTTAAATAATTTAAAATTATTTGCAAGAGATTGCAAAATATTCCACGTCTAAAATTTCTCAATATGTTCCATAAGTCGATAGAGTATTATACATTATATGATTGTATTACATATATATTTATTTTTATATTGTAAATTATTATTTTATTCGGAACTGTATATTTTATAACGAAATGGTTTCTTATATTATATATATATATATATATTATTCTTATATTATACTTCTAATATGTAACAAAATCAATTTTTTTATTTTAGCTTCAAGACCTTGAAACGATTCGTTGCGCTATAGACGAGTACCAATGTTCCGATATTCATACTTGTATACCGTTAGAAAAATTCTGCGACGCAAAAGAAGATTGTTCCGATGGCAGCGATGAGTACGATGGTTGCGTAAAAGATGTGAGATCGCATTTAAATTTTGACTTCTTATCAAATAACAGCATAATTCCTAGATCAGTACTCCGAGAATGAAAAAATATATAAGATTATTTATGTTAATTATAATATAAATTGGATTAAATATCAAACGATATTACAGATTGAAGAAATTCATTACAATTATTCATAACTTTCATTTATATGTGATGCAAGTATCAAGCATTCCATAATTGATCAGCCACTTATTATTTTTATTTTAAGCAATAAAGACGTTAATAAGATATATTCTTTTTGTCTCAATCTATAGTAACTTGAATGCAAAAATAAAATATTTAATTTTCCTGACATATTATATTCTAAATGAATTTGAAGATTACATAATAATAATAATAATAATAATAATAGTAATAATAATAGTAATAATGATAATAATAATAATAATAATAATAATACGTTATTGTACATCAGACTTTACGTATGTTACAAGGTGGTTCTTTGGTACAGCAGATTGACTTACTAATTTGAAGATTATATGAATTACAAATATTCTTCTAATCGATATATTCTCAATTATTGCAGGTAAATTGCGACGCATTCAAATGCAAAGATGGCCATTGCATAAGAAACGAATGGGTTTGCGACGGTATCCCAGATTGTCCGGATAAGAGCGATGAAGAAAAATGCGGTAATTTTTCTTCTTTTATTTCCTTAAACTATATTTTGATGTTAAATAAGATCTACAAGTGTCAAACTTATATTGCTGTTTTATAATCCATAGAGAATTACATGATACCAGTCGATGAATGTAACAACGAATACGATCGATATCTGTGCAAAAATAAAAGATGCATTTCTCTGAACGCAACTTGTAATGAGAAGGATAACTGCGGTGATAATTCAGATGAAGATATAGATGCATGTATCAAGGGTAAGTAATAGTGAAGAAGATATTGTTTCGATTCAGTAATATAAAGTCTGATGGCAATTTTTGAGCCAAGCCTTGACAATTTAACAGTAATAGGTTTAATTATTTCAAATCATAGCTGATGCATCGTGCAAGGAAGCAAGGTGTCAACATAATTGCAGGAAAACACCTGAAGGTGCTCAATGTTCGTGTCGACCAGGTTACAAGTTGGTGAACAACCAGACCTCATGCGAGGGTGAAGATAAAAGATTAACAATCTATTTTTTCTTTTTACTGAACTAAATCTTGGTTACAGACAAATATTCAGATTTAGATTCGAGTTAATTATTAAAGTCATGATCAAGAAGAAACTACAGAGTTATTTTATATACATATCTATTATTTTATAGATGTGAATGAGTGCGGTAATTACGGAATTTGCGATCAAGAATGTATCAATAGCGTTGGATCTTACACATGCTCATGTCAACCTGGTTACAGTCTGAACGATGACAAAAGAACTTGTCAAGCCGAAGGTAAATCTTTTCTCAGCTTTGTACAAACAAAATTTTTTAAAAATTTAATTCTTATCTGTGATAGGTTCTATATTCTGTGAATGATAGAACAAATAGAAACAGTAAAAAGGAAAGATTTTGAAAGATAAATACCTTCTTGAAAGATAAAAAGCCTCATTTTCTTAAGTATCTACGTATTTCTAATTAGTGTCTATTTTCTATTGTTTATCCACAGGTGGCGAAGGTTTGATGATGTTTTCAATTAAATCTGAAATCCGTGGTATTTATCTCAATTCTCGGTTGTATTATCCGGTGACTCAAAATTTGCAACACGCCGTGGCCATTTCTTTAGACGCGAATAATGTATACTGGTCCGATATCGAGGACGGAAACGAAGCGATAATCAAAAGTTTAGAGGATGGTTCGCAGCGAGAGGTCATTGTCACAGCAGGTAAATTATGCATATAAATCGTATTCCCAAATTACTCTAATCTTTCCTACTGTACTTTATTACAAAATTTTAATTTCATTAGATCAGATTGATACTCACATCTGAAGTTTGCATGTACGTTACTTATTTCCTTTGTTGCTCATTTTCTTATATATGTATATATACATATATATATATATATATCTTCAAGGTTTGAGCAGCCCCGATGACATGGCAGTAGATTGGGTAACAGGCAACATATATTTCACGGACGGTGGTTATATGCATATCGGAGTTTGTAACAATGATGGTTCTTATTGTACTGTTATAATAAAAGAACAAAACGATAAACCGCGAGGTCTTGTTTTATTACCGTCCAGTGGGTAAGTGCATTTCAAACGTAAAAAACTGAACAATTGAGATTCAAAAGTATTTTCAGCATCTGAATAAATAAAGTATTTCAATCTCCTAAATATCTGTTTAAAAAAAAATTATGAAATTTTATATTACTACTTTTATAAAATTGCCATATCTTGTTTTTATCAGCTTTTTATTATACTTTCTGTAATTAAATGTTCAAGAAGTAACACAAGTTAAGGAATTTTTACAAGTTCAAAATAAATAATAAAATTATGTGTTTCCAGTTTAATGTATTGGTCCAAATGGGGCATGGATTCATGCATATTGAGGGCAGGGATGGATGGAAAAAATAACACTGTGTTAGTCAGCAAAGATTTAGAATTGCCAAACAGTTTATCTATCGATTACGCGAATGAAAGATTATACTGGATAGACGCTAAAGCAAAAGTAATCGAATCGGTACGACTGGATGGTACAGATCGAAAGGTATATTTCACATTTCTACACCGAACATTAGAACAATGTTCGTCTGAAGAACGATAATTACAGTAAAAATTATTTACTCGCTTTTTATTTGTACCGCTTTAGGCCATATTAAAAGATATAGCAAAGAGGCCGTTTTCATTAGCTGTGTTTGAAAATAAGTTGTACTGGAGCGATTGGATATCTAATACCGTACAGTCATGTGATAAATTCACTGGTAAAAATTGGGAAGTTTTAGTGTCTACAAACAGTACTATTTATGGCATACATATATATCACTCTGTTTTAAAACCCAAGGTAACTCTATGAGTTCATTTCTTTCTTTCTCGCCAATTTATTCATAAATAAATGATACAATATTCGATAATAGATGCCGAATCCCTGCAATTCAAGTCCGTGTTCTCAATTGTGTCTATTAAACTCAGCGAATAGCTATACTTGCGCTTGCACATTGGACAAAGAATTAAATTCTGATAACCATACGTGCCGTGGTAAGTTGTATTATTGCTGTAAACTAGTGAATTAAATATAAGACGTAACTTGATATTTAATAATTAAATAAATATACACACGAATTAAATAAATTTCAGCGGTCAAGAAGAAGACGCATTTAATTATCGCAGCAGGAAGCACATTCATAGACTATTATCATGAACTGTTGGGAAAACCGAAAATTACTACCAGCGACACATTAAATCACGTCACTGAGGTTGCTTATAATCCTCTTACTGGTACGATTTTAATAATCGATTATTGACAAACATCCTACTTATTCCAATAGACAAACCATGATATTTCATATAACAAAAATATATTTGTTGCTCTAAACACGCGGTCGAAACCTTTCAAAATCGAATAATGTTATTTAACGTGATTTTATTTAAGCTCATAATGACATCACAACGCTTTAATGTCTATAAAAATCATCAAGCATATATAACATTTATATCGTTATAGTTATATAACATTGCTACTTTCAAATATTTTCAATATTATCGAACAAAAATCGACACAGGTGGTTTACTAGCCAGCGATCAGCTAAGGGACAACATTTTCCATTTTAACATGCAGACTGGTGAAGAGAAAAGCATGATGTCTATTGAAAACGAAATATTAGGTGGAATGGATTTCGACTACATCGGAAATAATCTATATTTGTCGGATGTGAAACACAAAACTATCGAGGTCCACAGCCTGAACAATAATGAGAAAACGATCTTCTACTTCCAAGACGAGCCTTACGATATTGCACTTGTACCTGAAGAAAGGTAATCATTTTTGTACATGAATCGCAGAAAGACAAATGAATTTCGATATAATTCTATATACATGTCTTTTTATTTTAATTTGCTAAGCATTATGGTAGAATCTTTATGGAAAGATCATTATGTGATGATGTTTTAGTATCATGATGGTCGTATTCAGAACGAATGAATTGTATCGCATAGACCTGATGAACATGAACGGGGTTGGTCCAAGAGTCACGATCGAAGGGAATAAGACACATTTAATTGGACCGAAAATATCTCTGTGCTACGACAGAGTTCTGAAACTATTGTTTTGGAGTGATCAAGGCACTGGTCGTATTGGTAGTACGACCATTCCGGGTTTGTATTTCTATCATGATAAATGACTAATATTAATGACTATAATATAGATATAAATATAAATATAATTAAATTTTTTAGGTTTCGAAACATATATCTTCCGCACTGGATTACAGGAACCCGTGAGTCTCACTGTTCTTAGTGACTATGTGTTTTGGACTCAATATAAATCGAACAAATTATATTGGACCAACAAAAGTAACACACAGCAATATCAGAAGCATATTACATTAGGTAAGTAATATGAAATAAGTTATAAAACTCTTTGATAATCAATTATTAATCAACAGACCCGAATCGTCAACCATAAACAAATATATTGTCTAGATCGTTGATGAATGGATTTATCTTATGGAATGAATGCATAATTTTAACTAAGTTTTCTCCATTCTTAGCATTTTATGCAATTAAATAAAATAATAATGAGATATAAAGAGAATAAAGAATACAAATAGCGATTAATCACACAATCCAATTTATCGTATAAATAATCGAATATAAAAAAGAAAGAATTATACCAATTATACAGAAACAATTGTATCTTTCAGAAGTATCTAAAGACTTGAATAGAATGCAGTTAATAAGTTTTCACCGAACGTACATAGAAGAGCACCAGTGTCGCAACAACAACGGAAACTGTTCTCACGTGTGCCTGTTATCTAATGCTGATTCATATGTAAGCTTAGAGTGTTTGAATAATACGATTTCTTTGAGACCCGATTATCCTTGTACTTATATTTCATTTAAATTTTCAGATCTGCGCGTGTCCACCCGACATGATGCTGAACGTAGATAATCGAACGTGTACTCTTCAAACTGCGTGTAATGCTGGCGAAATAAAATGTGGAGAACACGATATATGCATAAAATCCCATCAAAGGTAAGATATTATTATCTTGAATGGTTCAGCCATGGAATTTATCAATGTATAAGTGTATTCTGTAACTTTCCATGTCTATTAATCATGAATAGATAAAAGTTTAATCTCTGAAACATAGTCACTGAAATTCTTACTTCATGGATAATTACTATTTTGTATTTTTAGTATAGGACTTGATAAATCAATCATATCAAACGGATTGTACGATGTTCAATTGATTTATAATTTTAAGATCACTTAAACGATGGAAACCATCAGTCTGCGTTGGCATTCAACACTTGCTAATTCACGACTGTAACATGACAATAAAAATTATTTCATACCTTTATTGGATAAAAATATACGAATTCATCTTATTTTATTTTGATATGCAGAATATACCTGTAAATTTGAAAATACTACTATCATTTATATTTTATACTTAATATCTGCATGCGTTATTAAACTTAAATATTTCGCAACAACAGATGCGACGGAATACAGGATTGTCCTAACGGTGAAGATGAATCAAGTATTTGCGATGAACACCATTGGTCGAGGTGCAAGCATGAGGATCAGTTTCAATGTAAAAACGGCGACTGCATAAGCAAGACGAAACGTTGTAATTCCCACTACGACTGTGTCGATCGATCGGATGAGGAAGGCTGTGATAAAAAGGAATGCGACTCCAGTAAATCAAAACCCTTACTAAATCTTATTTATAACGTGCTTATTGTCTACAATAACAAGACTGTCTAAACATTTAGAGCACACGTTATAAGCGATAAATTATATACTGTGTATATAAAGCGAACGACAATGTAGATCAAATTGAGAGATCAGTAAATTAAACTATTAAATAGATCGAATATTTATTTGAATCAATAAATTAATATTGTTTAAAACTATCGTGTTGTTTGCTTAAACAATCGTAACACGCGAATAAAGTAATCATAGCTGAAGTCACGTTATTAGTGATTAAATGAATTGATAACATCTATTCATAACTGATTTCAAGCTTGAAACAATAGAAAGACGACTGAATTTATCGATTTATATAAGGAAAAATTAACATTTCTTCTTCCCGTTTTTATATTTCTATACACATACTTCTCCTTCAACTCTGACTCTCGCATGGAAATAAAAATAAATATCCGATTGATTCTCAGTTATATGCCTTATCAAGATCATGTTTCGATTCTTTTTCGATCAATTTATTCGACGCGATAAGATATCTCGAGCTCGTGTAAACGAGTCGAATAATGCTATTGTCATAAGACATCAACATCGAAAAACTATGTTCGATATGTATGCAGAATGAAGGCTGAATAAAGGCCTTTGTCGTACTCAAGCGGCCAACAATTATTCACGATGACTCTAATATCTTCCAGATGAGTTTCAATGTCACGAAGGGGCTTGCATATCGAAATATCTCGTATGCAACGGACAAAGTGATTGCACCGATTTTTCGGACGAACTTAATTGCGACAAGCACAAGTGCGATGGCGATGCCTTCGCATGCGAAATCGGAACTTGTATACCCAAAACGTGGAAATGCGATGGAGAGGTGAGTCCAAACCTTCAATTAGGCTTCTTTACATCAGTACCTTATGAAACATTCATTTTTTACGTGTATATTATGCACTATTGTTTATTTTTGTAATATAACAACGTATAATGCGTTGTAAGTTAAAAACAATGCAACTGTATTTTTCTAATGCACTTAAATTGTACTTGAACGGAAAACGAGAAAGATGAATCTTATTACACTATCCATTTTCTTTGTTGATTATATCGTAGTTGATACTTTCCTCAAAAAAGAAAAACGGCAAACGACAACTTGGTCATGTATTCTAACTCGTTTAATGTACAAGCTGTATAAAAAATAAATGTAAAAACTACCGTAGCATGATTCTACACTCCTAAATCGGTAGAGATTTGTAAAAAGATGTTCGTGCAAAAATTCTCAAAGGGATCATGGGCTGCAAATGCCCTTCCTGTCAGAAAAAAATATTAAAGTTTTACTAATCCTTAAACTGGTTTAATTCATAATGTGTTTACATTTAATTATTCTCATTTAATGAGAAAGTAGGAATAATGGTAAATCTCTGTGTGCAGGAGACATTCCATGATAATTCAATTTTCAGCGGCTATGTTAACAATTTGATGATCAAAAATTAATATTGCGGCATTTGAATACAGATCGAGCCCGCATCAATTATCGTAAAGAAGAATAGGTTGATTATCGCTTTTGTTCGTCCTTATCCACTATTAGACCTACATAAAGTAGTTCATCGAATAAGAATCAGTCACGTGACAGTGCGAGGAATAATCAGAGAAAAAGATTTACGGCTTTAAAAAATTCGCCGCGTTCAAGCACTACAGGCAAATGACTATGCTACTCGACAAAGCTTTTGCCATGCTATATAAATTGCCCACTTTTTAGAATGTGTATTATTTATGGATGAGAGCGGTTCCTCGAGTTGTAGCATCCTCAATCGACAAAGTGCCAGGATTTGGACTTACAGAAATCCACAAGCAGCGATGTTGAAAGTTTCGATCAAAGACGATTATTGGAGATCATTTTATCGCCCCTATCTTTTTGCCTACATCATTGCCTACATTTGCATACGTAACAAGTGCGACGTATTTGCGATTTTTATGTTCACGTTTCCTAAGCAAATTACATGAGATCCGAGAATGCAGAATAAAGGCACTGCAAATAAAGCCAGTTTAAGAATTATTAAAACTTCAACATTTTTTTCTCACAGGAGGGGCATTTGCGACCCATAATCCCTTTGAAATTTTCTCTCCCTTTGAATATTTTTTTACAAATCTCCACCGATTCAGGAATGTAGAATCACGTTACGGTAGTTTTTACACTTATTTTTTATATATCATGTACAACTAATTAAAAAGTAAACCCAGCCTATTTCGTTAAAATGTTTAGTTGCATAATTATTTAATTCCGCATGTGGATAAAGGCTGACTGTCCAGACGGTTCCGACGAGAGCGTAACATGCCAAAGAAACGCGTGTCCAACCGAGATGTTTACCTGTTCCAACGGTCGTTGCATCGATTTAGTGCTGAAATGCAATGGAGTCAGTGAATGCGAAGATGACAGCGATGAACAATATTGCAAAGAGATGGGTAACAGAAATTATGTCAATTGTACTGTAGATCAGTATAAATGTTTCAACACAGAACTGTGTCTTCCGAAACAAGTCAGGTTAGTCAATTTAGCACTATTATTTATTAATTTTCTAATTATTTTACATTCATTTTCTTAATCAATTTCTAAGACTACCACATTGCTTAGCATATGTATAGTACAGTAAATTTAAATTACAATGAGTTTCATTTAATTTTATATATCCATTTTTTAATAGGTGTATTTTCATCATAATAAAATGAAGAAAGCAAACAATTGGTCCGTTTTATTAATTTATCATTTTCGTAGATGTAACGGCGTTACAGATTGTCCAAAGAACGACGATGAACGTAATTGCCCTCGATGCCAAAAGGAAGAATACGTTTGCGACAATCAGAAATGCGTCGATAAAAGCTGGGTGTGCGACCGGATAGACGATTGTGGGGATGGGTCGGATGAAAAAGATTGTGACGGTGGTAATTCGAAAATAAGTGGCATCAGCATGAATTCTATTTGCAAAGAATTCAAATGTTCCAACGGTGCCTGCCTCCCCTTTGCCAATGTGTGCGATGGAAAAGTAGATTGTTCCGATCGAAGCGATGAATTCGGACAATGTGGTACGTACAGTGTAGACAAAAGAAATGAAAATATATCTTAATTGTAACTTTAATTGTAACTTAATAATAAAAGTATCATTCAAAAGCTCAATTCTAGTAATTGACAAATTAAATCAATGTTACTCTAATATGTGAACACAATAATTCACATTTAAAGTATATATTTTTACAGCAACTGCGTGTACCAAGTACAATCCCTGCACAAATATGTGCCACAAAACACCCATTGGTCCCGTCTGTGGTTGTAGAAATGGATATCAATTGAGTAACGATTTTAAATCCTGCGAAGATATTGACGAATGTAAAGACAATGTTTGTTCACAAATATGTTATAATACTAATGGATCTTTTACTTGTTCATGCCACGAGGAATACGTCATACGAAGCGATAAAATTTCATGCAAAGTGGCTGGTAAAGAAACACTTATCTTCTTAAGTTTTATTTTGTTTGGAATAATTAAATAATTATAGAGAATAGTTATAATAGGTGAATATTTTATACTGTAACGAATTATTTTATTGTAGGATCACAAATGGAAATAATTACTGTTTCTAGTGCTGATATCAGGAAGTTATCACCAAATTTAAATTCAATTCAAGTTGTTTATGAAGAACTAAATCATGAAATAAGCGGTATTGACGCGAACACGAGGGAAAACACTATCTATTGGAGCAATGGTAATCAAACAAAATTTACTTGTCTTAATGCATAAAATATTTTTTTTCCAAAACACATTCTATCCTTAACGATTTAGCAAAAAAATTTTTTTGTAGCTCACTTAGGGACTAAATCATGCATATGCATTTTATATACAACGTACATACTATTGCTTTGATTCAAACATTTTACTAAATTCCTAATATAATTTTATTTCTTCATTTTGTTAAACTCTTAATACAATATCTCCCATAGATAACTTGGGCATGGTAAGTAAAATAAACATAAAGACCAAGGAACGAAAGACTGTTACCGGCCTTGGCAGACCGGAAGCTCTAGCTGTTGATTGGATTACCGATAACGTATACTTCAACGATAATGACTATTTTAGCAGTATTCAGGTATCGAATATTCATTATTCGCGTTCATTCGGTATCTGTATTTAGTATATATTTATATATTTATATATTTAGTATACTATGAAAATCTTTTAAATTTTAATTTACAGGTATGCAATCTAGAACAGCAGAAGTGTGCTAAAGTAGTACCAATCCCACTAAAAAACCGAGCAGTCTCTATTGCCATCGAACCAAAAGAAGGGTATGTTTTAATTAAGAAACTTATACCTCTTTGGCACCTAACATTTAAAAATGATTTCATTCGATTCTAAATAAATATTTATTTCATTTTCCAAATTTTATTATTATATAATATAATTTGATTATAAATTACTGTTAAGGTATAGAGAGGATTCGAATATACAAATAGTTTTCTTTATTCACACACAACAGCTATACATATATATTACACTGTGGAGACCTCAATAACCTTCTTACACGTACGCTTGTTGTCAACCGACTTCTCTAGATTCTTCTAACCGTTTTCCAACCGCTTTTTATCTCAACTCTGACCTGGACGCCCTCTGACGCTTACATACACATTCACATGTATAGTGTAAATATATCATCTTCCTACAATTACAAATTATACAACATATTACAATATATTATGTATAAAATAAAATTTGGAAAATTATATATATATAATTAGTTAAACAATAATATATATAATTATATATATATTATATATATATATTATCTGTAAAATTGAAGGGTTTAAAGAATACGATCGTAAATCATTCATCCCAAAGGTTTTAAGGCAATTTGAGACACGAATCACGGTGCTAATAAATTCTTTGAAACATTTAGTCATATGATTTATAAAATTTTAGTGCTGATAGTATAGTAAAGTATACTATCTTGTAGCTGTTTTTATATGTGAATATTTATTTTTTGTTATTATTCAATTATTATTATTATATATATAATATTATGTATAATATTATGTATAATATTATATATATTATTATTCAATTTAGGTGGTTGTTTTGGAGCCAAACTTCTTGGGCATCTTACGATAGACCTATGACGGAAATATATCGATCCAATACAATGGGTACTAATATAACAGCGATTGTACATCGAGATCTTGGTATTGTCTTAGCATTAACTATTGATTATACACGATCCAGATTGTATTGGTCAGATACGTTTCATAAAAATATTGAGTCCTCGAATTTAGATGGTTCTAATCGTATTATAGTTTTAAACACAGATGTAAGTTCTACTAGATTATAATTTATGCAAGGAAGGTATTGTTCGAGATATGTTTATATTACTCTTATTTTTAATATCATAGGTTCATCAGGCTTTGAGCATTAGCATATACGAGGATTCTTTATATTGGTTAATGAGTACAACTGGTAAAGTAAAAAAATGCAAATTATACGGTGACAAATCGTGTGTAACGATTACCATTGGTATTTCAAATATCGAAAAGTACTTTATTATTTCGCACCCAATAAGGCAACCTATTGGTGAGTTAAATAATTAATTGATTAACAAAATTTTTTGTTATTTTCTAATGAGAAATACGTTCAAAATTCACATTTCTGTATTAGGAAAAAACACTTGCGAGAGACATAAATGCAGTTACATGTGTGTTTCGGGAAACAACGGACCCGCATGTATTTGTCACGATGGATATCCAAAAGATTCCAGAAATACTTGCATGGAAAATACAAATATAAAAATTAAATTTGATACGAAAAAAGCTGGCCGTAGAAACGGAAGTATTCGTTATCAACACGGGACCCTAATTGGTATAATAATTTCAGTACTAACATGTATCGTAGTTGCGTCAGCCTACTTTTATTACCAGAAAATTAAACCACGCTTTTCAAAGAAAAATAATCTCAGGTAAATTAATCGATAATTCAATTTAGTCAGAAATATTAGCTTCTTATCCTACTTGCAGTATCCATTTCCAAAATCCATCATATCAGCAACGAAATGAGATCACACCCTCGCTCAATTATATTTCTGGTTTACCACCTGGAGAACATGAATACATTAATCCGATTATAGATATACAAAAGGTAAATTACTTACATCATATTCAGTTGTAGAAAACATATATGTTTTTTTTATATTTAGAATCACAATAAAAATATACCAGAGAAGGGCGAAAAACAAATGGTGAAACTTCTCAATTTCGATCAATCAGATGACGAATCTAAAGAATCTACTAATGGACAGGATATTCGCTTAATATAGTATAATATATATTAACTTTTGCTAAATTAAAATGAAATTCAAATTTAAGTATGTACATAATTATTTACCTACTTTATAAATATTTAATAATATGTAAAACCTTCATGTATATATCCTTTTACATACAATTAATAAAAACAGAATAATTAATAATATTTAATTATAATAATTATCATTTAACATTCTTTATTAACATTATTATATGTAAAGATATAATTCTATAATATAAATTTCTCATACTTTTGAACTATATCCGGTAATTCGCAACTATATGAATATCTTTTGTATTAACTAATTAAATAAGGACTATCAATAGCTCCAATTCCAGCTGCTATTCCTCCTTCATTTTCATTTGATGGTTTTGTTCTCAGAATATGTCCTACCTCTTCATTATATATAATATCATTATTATTTCTGTAAAATGAGAACTCAGTCACTCAATATAATTCCTAGAATAATTATGAAAGAAATATATTTTACTACCCTATAATGACACCATAAACACCAAGTTCTGATACAACATCAGAGAAATCTAAATGATTATCTTCAAATGGTTCATTATGACCACGTACGATATAATTCTTTTGCACAGGTGGATAAAAACGATCCATTAATATCCAAGCTGTTCTTTCTTCTGAATTTCTCATAGATTCTAAATGAGTCTTTATATCTTCATTATAAACATTGTTTCCACCTCCTTCCCTTTGTGGTTTTAAAACATACTTTTTAGGATCTGACATAGCATTATCAATTATTACTTCTGCTTCGTTATTCTGTTTACAATGCAGATCAGTATAAAAATAGCTTCAAAATCTAATATTAAAATGATCATATGTATAAATTACAATTGCAATTAATGTTTTCTAATACTTACAAATTCTAAAGAATAAAGTCCAGCAAATACCTCTTGTATTTGTTTTATTGTATTATCATCTTTTAAAAGCACGTTAAGTACATTAGGATAAGCTAAAGATTGTTGTACCTAATAAAGGTTATTTATTCTTTACACTGTTCAGAACAAAATTGAGTATTTTTTATACCTTTTTAGTACCAGCTAGATGATATTGTATTGATGGACATTTTATTGCTTTTGAACGTTCGATTAATAATCTAATTTCCCATTCTCGTTCAGTGGGGTAAGCTTCAACTTCATAACCAGAACGAAAATAAACTACAGAAACTTCTAAATCTCCACTAAAAATAAAAAAATATTTAATAATTTTTTATTTAGATATAGACAGTAAATTTAATAATATCTAAACAACTTCTCAAATATTTTATATAATTACATACACTATTAATTGTTTATTTGGTCCCAACTTTGCTTCAGACACTAAATCTCTTAAACTTCTTCTGATTATTTTAATATCAGGATTAATTTTAGAAATTTCAAATTCATGAAATCTCTGATCACATACATTATAAGTAATACTTTCAACAACAAATAATATTACAGCCCTATAATAAAATATGTTAATTATTTAACAGTTAGTTACCATATTTGTACTACTTACTTTTCATTATCATATAATTTCCATGCATATATTAGCCCTTTACAGAGTCCATTAATTGGATTATTTTGTGGGATCTAAACATCGTCAAAAGTTTAATAAGGATCAGAAGAACTTAATAAATATGGAATAATTAAAGATACCTACATTTTTTATTTTATCCGCATGTCCAACTTCTGATAAGATATATCTAAAAATGCATTATATTAGGATTAAACATAAAAAATATATTGCGTACTTTGTAACAAAAACTTACTTATGATACTGAGTAGTAACTGTAACTATTCCTCCAAAACTACTTGCAATAGTATTTAATTCAACTTGTTTAATCTGATTCTCATGTAACATGTAATCTGATCGAAGTAGACCAAGACTTAAAGTCTATAAGGGAAAAATTGCTTAGAGACTTATTCATCATACATTATTTAAAATAAATTTATATTATGTTAGTATTTTACTTGACTAAATCCTTCCTTATATATAGTTTCATATATGTTAAATAATTTTGCTGTAAATGGATCTGCATCAATTGTACTAAAAGATATAAAACAGTTATCTATAACACATATAAATACAAATACAAACAACTTATTATTTTTATATACCTTTTCAAACTTTTTATTAGAAAATTATTATCATGTGCAACCTTATGTATCAGTTCATTCAATAATACTTGTATACCCTTAGCTTTCTCAAAATTTTTCCTAGGAAAACTTGATGGTAATAAAGTAAATGGTAAAACTTGTACCTGATTTTTATTAAAGGATACTTTTGATCGCATACTAATACCTAGATAAAAATAAGTTAAATTTGAATTGTTTGATTTCAATAAAATCATTATTATATATTTTAAAGAATAAGAAACAATGAACCAGTTTTTTCATTAGTTTGATACATCTATAAATTAATACCATGCATAAGGGCCCAATCCTTAGCCTTATCTACAACATTTTCTAATTCTTCCCTTGATAATTGTAATTGAATACAAGGTTCTAAACGTGAAGCTTCCATTGTCATATAAATTTAATAAAATATACGAAATTTCAAACAAGAAACACTTAAAGTCTGCATCAACTATCACTCAAAATAATTGTTGGGTAAGCGACTAGCCATATCTTTATCTTATGATTAAACATAACTTTACACAAAGACGAAACTACGCGTATGTGTAAACATATACGTACATAATGATGCAAATTCTTATCATATATTTCCAGTTTCAAATAAAATTAATTATTCATGTAAATATCACAATTGCAACAACCATAACATGTCATTATTTTCGAAAAATATTTCGATCATCTTAGAAAAGTAATTTTATTTAACAATAATAAATACATTATAAATTTTATCTTCCACATATATTGAAGTTTCATACAGATATATCTCATTTTTCATAAACAGTACCTATATATATTATTATTTTATAAATAGATGATACAATATTCGATAAAAATGTATTATTTAATATATATAATATATACATATATATAATATGAACATATGTATGTACCCGATGAAGAGCTATATACATGTTACAGTATACATAGTATGCTAATATTTAAAAAGTGAAACATTTATCCAAACTTTATTTCTTAATTTCAATAAATATGTTTGCATTGATAATACTTAAATAGTACTAATTTATCTTTGCGTAATAGATATATGGATATATATATGTATATAATTCTACAAAATATATATATTATTTATTTATGTATTTTAAATATATGTCAACGAATAAAATTTAAATGTTATGGAAGAGAACTTTATTTGCCAACTTTTTTCTTCCAGTTATTCAGACATGCTGTATACATTTCTATTTCAAGCACTGTCTTCACTGATATGTCTTTCTGAAATAATTACCAGTCTTCAAAATATTGTATTCTATGACCGACGCTTGCGCTGTACTGCTCTTTCTGTGAAAGCACAGTTCTTTCAGTCATAAACTTTTGCTTTGTAATATTGTGTATTTTCAAAGCAATTTGTTAAAATATCTCTATCTTGTGTGAAATACGTTTTAAACCTCAGATATTAGAGTTAATCAAACAGAATTAATCATTAATAGCAATTTCCTGAAAGAAATATTAGAATAGTTTTATTTGTATCGCTGCTTCATGTTCCATCATGAGTGACTATTCAGCGGTTGCTCCGCCTCAGAATTTTAGTCAAAGCTCAGCATTTGCGGCAGCTTTGCAACGTGCAAAACAAGTAAGTAAATACATTAAGTTAATGCGGTTTAGGTTATGGTTAAATCATATTTCCGTAAGTAGGCCATATAACACTTCACACCTTTGTTAGAACCATACGTCGACTTTTATCATCAACAAACAAAAATCTCATATCTGTATGAGTAATCGCATTTGTTTCGGTTAATGGTGTTCTCTTTGAACGTTTATTGACTTAATTGGAAATTATAAAAAAAAGAGTTCGGAATGTTTACACGATATTCATAGTGTTAATAAATTTTAATTTACAGTGTTTATTTGTTTTATTTAATTTGTGTCATTTATATGCACATAATTCATATATGTATGAATTATATATTTATAATAAATATAGTAAAAAACTTTTTGATTTTTAAGTTATTCTATAATTATTAGCATTGTCTTCTGATTTATTTATATTAGTTAAATATATTTGGTTTCAATAAGGCATGAATAATTTAAACTTTTTGTTTTAGATAGCTGCAAAGATTAATCCAGCTGGTGCTCAAAATAATCAAGATACAAAGTTGAAACGTCCCCTTGAAGATGGATCAGGTAATATTATACATATATGCAATAAAAATTTGTTATAAAATTAAGCATACTAAGAATTGAATTTAAAAAGAAAATGTATATATATAAAGATAATACTGATACGATACATATTTAGAATTTCTTTAAGTATAACAAGAATTTTACTATAAGATATCAATAGAGAATGAAAATAAACTATATTTTTAACATGGATTCATGACTTTAGAACCTGAAGCAAAAAAAATGGCATCACTGGTATCAGACCCATTAATGGGACTTCGAGGCCCAGCAGGAAGTAATGCATTAGGGGAGTCAATTAATCCAACAGGACGAACAGGACAAGCAGGATCTTCAGGAGGACCAATTGGAAATGTAGGAGGTATTTGTAATGAAGATATCAGAGTTCCAGATAACATGGTTGGACTGAGTAAGTAAACATTTATTTGTATACAGGATGACAAAATAAATGATCAAATTTTGATATTGTATTTTACTTTTCTTAAGAATGAAGATAGGTCATACAAACATAAGTCCAGCAACTTTTGTTTCTGAGATATTAAACGCTTCTTGTTATACACTTAGCATTATTTTATTAATTATTAGCATTTTATAAAATTACAGGCATTGCAAGCGCAAATGAAGAGTGTTTATAACTCAGAAAAGCTCCTAGACCTATCTTTATGTAATCCTTTTTCAAAATAAGAAAGAACAGAATATGGTTATAAAATTTGACAACTTACTTCAGTATACTATCCTATATATATATCTTCTTTCTTGAAAAATCAATTGATACACAAAAAAATATGTTTATATGTTTTAGATATTCTCGATATCTATGCATTAAATTTAAATCAAAAAATACTATTTTTTGATTTGCAATTAGCATTATGTTATATTTTAATACTCTTTTATAAATCTTGTAACTACCATAGAAGAATTTACCAACATTAATAACAATAGATTTAATGTAGTTTATATAAATTCAAACTAGCAATTAAATTAACATAATGAGTTTGACTAGATTATCATAATTAATAATAATATCTTTACAGTAATTGGCAGAGGTGGAGAACAAATAACAAGATTGCAGAGTGAAACAGGATGTAAAATACAAATGGCACCAGAAAGTGGTGGGCTACCTGAACGTCTTTGCACATTAACTGGCTCACGAGAAGCTGTCAAGTAACTTGTTTTTCCCTTCTTATTTCGTTAATTTCAACTATTTTGTATGCAATGCAATTTCCACTTTATAAAGTTTTGCCTAGAACAAAGGATTACTTCGTGGTGTTATGTCAAGTGGCACTTATTGATCACACTCATAATGCAAAATATATATTTTACATCTGTACATATACTTATGTATATATACATACAGTTATATATATATACATAGAAAGAAAGGAAGAAAGAATTATATGTGCATATATATAAATATGTATTTACATATATGTGTGTACATTTTATAAACACATATACAGGAAAACAAACCTGCTATCCTCCTTATATTTGATATATACGAAATTATTAGATTATTATTAATTTAAATAACAAATTATCCACCTAGTTCCACTGTAAAATCTCCTAGAAACACCTGAAAGTATCAACTATTTGACAAAATGGTTTAAAAATCTACATTGTGATGTTGTAATATATAATTATAATGCTTTATATACACTGACTGTACTCATTAGAAAATGTGCTGCAAGCACAGATAGTACTGGTGAAATATAGTTTGCGTGTGTTTAGTATACTCCATATGCTATCACTTCATGTTAACATGCATTTCTTAAATGTAGGTTACATGCTTTCGCATATTGAAATTGTCAAATGTTTTACAGAGTCTTTACTTAGCTCCTGGATGTGAATAGCGGGCTCATACTTGACTTTACATACGCTTCAGAATATTTTCTCATTGAGAATTTATCAATAAGTTGTGGCTTTTAATTTAATAATTTTGTACTTACTAATAGTTTTTTGCTTTCAATAGGATATGGAGAGAAAGAAGGAAGGAAGGAGGATAGGATATGCATGGGGACGTGTTATTCGCAACAAGAAGAGAAATTGAATTTTTATTTATTTAAATCTGCTTATAATTAAGCCTACGACATTTTAACATGAAATTTAATTTTATTATACACTTAAGAAATAACTCTTTGTCCAACAAAATGTTAATGTTACATTCATGACTTATAATACCTTGGCACACAGTAGACATCACATCATGTGTTGCAAACAAATTACATTACTGTACATTAATAGATTATATTATAATTCTAACTTAGCATTATTCACAATTACATTGCACATTTAAATTGTGTGTGTTTCAGTCGCGCAAAAGAGTTGGTATTATCAATAGTAAATCAAAGAAGTAGAACTGAAGGAATTGGTGATATGGGTGGAAGCAGTGGAGGATTAATGAGTCATTCAGGATTTGTTGAAATAATGATTCCTGGGCCAAAAGTTGGTTTAATTATTGGAAAAGGCGGAGAAACGATAAAACAACTTCAAGAAAAATCTGGAGCTAAGATGGTTGTTATTCAAGAAGGTCCTTCTCAAGAACAAGAAAAACCATTAAGGTAATAACAATTAGAATTTAATTCTTTATTTTTTGTTCCTTTTTTGTGTAAAGGAGGATCATTTTTGAAATGTAAGCTGCTTTAAGAGATAGTAAAGCTATAGACTCTTCTTTTTATATAGGATAACTGGTGATCCACAAAAGGTAGAATATGCTAAACAACTAGTATATGAATTAATAGCTGAAAAGGAAATGCAGATGTTTCATAGAGGTGCAAGAGGAAATGATAGGAGTGGAAATTATTCAAATGATAGTAGTTTTAACCATGGTTCTGGAACCACTGATGGAGTGGAAGTACGATATCATATTTTTTTTATAAATATTAGTAATTTCTATCTATAATTAGAACTATTTTGTAGTTATGATCGTATTTGCATAAACAAATATTGTATTTAATTATTAGGTACTTGTTCCAAGAGCAGCAGTAGGTGTTGTTATTGGTAAAGGAGGAGATATGATTAAAAAAATACAGGCAGAGACTGGTGCAAGAGTTCAATTTCAACAGGGACGGGAGGACGGCCCTGGGGACAGAAAATGCATAGTGTCTGGCAAACATCAAGCTGTAGAACAAGTGCGTCAACGCATTCAGGAACTTATTGATAGTGTAATGGTAATTGTTATATCTTTTCTATATTGTGCTATCACATCTTCTTTACATTTCATAAAAATAATATTATCTTCATCTCAATGTTTGTACTTATTTTTTAGAGAAGAGATGATGGTAGAAGTAACATAGGAGCAAGAAGTGGCCCAAGAGGCAATGGATTTGGCAATAATCGTAATCCGAATGAATATGGCGGATGGGATAGACGTCAAGGAGGACCTATGCAAGATAAAATAGAAACAATGTTCACTGTTCCATCTTCGAAATGTGGTATTATTATAGGAAAAGGTAAAATTATATTGATTTTTATAAGTATATAAGTTAAGTATCCTCAATGTTAGAAATATTATGAGCATTTAATTACTTTAGGTGGTGAAACCATTAAACAAATAAATCAACAGACTGGAGCACATTGTGAACTAGATAGAAGAAATCAAAGTAATGAAAATGAAAAAATTTTCATAATTCGTGGAAACCCTGAACAAGTGGAGCATGCAAAAAGAATATTTAGCGAAAAGTTAGGCATGGTAAATATTTGATAATACAATCTCTAAATATGTATGAGAAAATTACAAAAGCTCAAATGAAAAATATTATTAACTTACTTAATAACTCACTGATATAAATTAAACCAAAGGCTCCAGCTAATACGTCATTTACTGGTACACAAGGAGCAATTGGATATAATCCAACTTGGAATGCTGGAACAGCTTACCAAGCCTGGCCAAACCAACCTCAAACTACTGATACAAGTAAGTATGTTTACATTTACTTTGTAAAAAAACGTAAGTACTCGATGCATATATTCTATTATACATTATACATTGATTAAGGTACAGCAAGTCAAGCTCCGGTTCAAGTAAATCCACAAACAGGACAACCAGATTATAGTGCACAATGGGCAGAATATTATCGATCATTAGGTATGCATAGAGAAGCAGATATGATTGAACAACAAGCAAAACAAGGAAAACAAGATCATAATCAACAGTCAGGTGAAATATTATAAAAATGTAAAAGTCAGGCAGGTTGATACAAAATATGAACATAAAAAGAAGTTTATTTTTACATTTAGGAAATACACAAAACCAAACTAATACATCAACAGCTAATACTGCTGGTCCAGCACAACAACAGCAACCACAAACACAACAGCAACAGCAACAACAACAAACTGGAGCTACACAGAATGGAGGTCAGGCTGATTATAGTGCACAATGGGCAGAATATTATAGAAGTATTGGTAAAATAAAAGAAGCAGAAGCTATAGAAGCTCAAATGAAAGCAGGGAAGGTATGTTAATTATCACAAATATGAAAAACTATAGCACAGTGGATTGTAATATATAAAAAATAGTAAATTTTATATTTTTATTAGTTGGGAATGCAAAACAATCAAATGGCTCAAAATATGCAACAAAGTATGCAAGGTCAATCTGGTCCAGCGAGTGGGACTCCTAATGCATTTCCACAAGCTTACGGCAGTTATCCAACAATAAACGCTAGTTCAACTCCAACGGGTTATTATGCAGCGGGAGCTGGAGCTACCACACAGCCACAAACTGGTCAACAGAATCCGTCTTTTCCAACGGGCTATCAAAACTATCCTTACTCACAAACAAATACAGAAAGTTAAACTTCCATCAGGAAAAATATTAGCTGTAAGTATTTATTATTTATGTACCATAAATAAACATGCATGAATTATTAGAAAATTGTATGAGATAAAAGTTTTAGCCTAATAATATGCCAAGGAGATTTCTTGGTACAATTTTCTTACCTTCAATTTTATTTTATCTTTTAAATACTTTACAATGGAAGATCCAAGAATTTTGAGAAACTAATGATTGTTTTAATTCTTCTCTTTTTTTCATATCTTTTTCCTTTCTTTGTATCATACAATTTTTCTAAATATTCATTTATATTAAGTCAATGTAAAATCGAGTGCAATAAAATCATGCAGTTTTTACATATTGTGAAATATTTGAAATTATATAATTATATAATGTATACTAAAGTATGTAAAGTATATAAAGTATACTATAGCTATACTATAATTTATTCCTAAATTACTCATGAACCCAGAAAAATATTCATGAAATTCAGAGATATAAACTTATTATAGTGAAAACTCTAATTTGGTGAAATACGAAATTAGTAATTGACATAAAGAGAGAGGGAAAGAAAGAAGTTGATTTATCTTTTAATTAATTCTGACAAATGGAAAGCATTCATCGAAAAAGTTGTTTACAAATTTATACATGATTTCTATAGTATAGACTCTAAAGAAAATAAGTACAATAATTCATATTTCATGAATATTGTATATATTATGTATATTTATATATATATTTACATGTTTCAGTACAAAACAAATTGCGATTAAACAAAATATCCCCTTCTCTACTTAGGAAAAATTGTTTTCTGATATAATACACACAAAATAATTTGATACAACATGATTGTTTGTGCATATATTAATCATATGTTATTATGTTCAATCACTTACATTTATATTGGCTTGATATATTTATTGTTTATTATGAAAATCAATGGTGTAAGAAGAAGGAAATATCATACCCACACTGATAACTGTTGATACTTTCAGGGAGATAAATGTTTGTAAAAATGACAAATCTCTATGATATTTTAATGTTTTATTTAAATATTAATATGATATATTTTACACCTTTGAAAGTACATTTACATTTATATATGCTTCATGTGTTTTATTATTGTTTGTTTATTTCAGATAGTTTTCAGATAGTTTCCCATCAGGATGCGGTTAATGCCTGCTGTAACTTCATATATTGTTTACAATAAATTACGATAGTTGATCGCTTCGCAAAATCCATAAACTTTAAAAAATGCCACTAGAACCAACTATGTTTTGTTTATACCATAATATTTTGTGTTCTTTTATATACATAGATATATACATATTGTAGGATACTCATGGTTTTAATTTTAAGTAACGAGAGAAATGCCAGAATTTAACATTACATGATATTAACATGATGTCTACTTGTGTTTTACTTATAATATTGTATGTATTTTTGTTCCATAACATCTGATTGTAACATAAGTTGAAACTGGCAGGTGAAGCAGCAGGTGAGAAACAGGAACGAGGAATCTGCAACAAAATATCCATATTATGCTTCCCATTTATCATTAAAGATACTAAAAATTATCCTTAACAATGTATTGATAAGAAATACATTTAGATAATTATTTCGATATATCATTATTTATGTTTCACTGGTTCATTCATGAAACATTTATTCTTAGCGAATTAGGGAAACTTTATAAGTATAAAGCTGGCTATAAAGACAGCTAAAATTCGTTTCTATTGTTTATGAACTGTTTTATCTATTATGTATGCATATGATACACATATGATGGTCTACGTACACATATATGCTATTATAACAATACTAAATACAATTTTACCTTGGTTTCTTTGCTTTTTCTTGTCATATACCACTACTATTTTAGATTTTTGGAGCAGCCAATTGTAGGAATGTTTACCTGTTCTACGATAAATTTCATCAGGGGATCTACTATTTTAAGACTTTCATTCAGCATTCTGTGTGTTTATATTCAAAGGAATCAGGACCTGCTAAACCAGAGAATAATGGATGGCATATCAAATTACATACATTATTTGTTATATATAACTTATAGAATATGTCTTATATATTATTTACTAATTTTCACAAATATATTAATTATAATAGACAATTCTACTAGTCATATGTAAAACTAAGTTTCAAATCATCTAAATTTTATCAAAATTGAATTTATAAATTTTTGTCATCTATAATATTCAGATATTTTTTCTACGTATTTATATTATGTTAAGCATACTTGTAAACATGACTGGCATTTTTTTTTTTTTTTTTTTGTTATATATTTATTGTTTCTTCATATATGATATTTTATTTGCAAAAACAAACTAATTGTATAACTGAATTTCAAATAAGTAATGTAAGAATGTTATGTGTATACTTATTGTTTCATTTTTTACTTATAAATTGCATAAAAATTTTGACACGTAGTATTGGATGTGTACTAGATACAATTTCAAACAGAACTTGTTATTTACATTTTTTTAATGTTGTGATTTACGCTTGCAATGATAAAAGAAAGTATTCAATTTTATTAAAAAGTAAATGACAATTATTATTATATATGTATTGATACACATATACATAATAAAATTATTTTTTTTACCCATACATATTTTTATGTATTTTATAAATACATTATTTTCTTGTACGTATCAAACATATTTAATTTTTCAGGATCAGAACTTTATTTGTTTTGTATGCTTGTATTTGTTGGTAATATTATATTATACTTAAATATAGCTTATTTGTATGATTGAATATCTATATGTACAAATATATTTAAACATAGCCCAAAAAAGCATGATGGAAAGAAAACTTTGTATAAATGTAGTCTTATTAAATTACAATCTCTACATCTAGGTAGTGTAAATATAATAATGACCGAAGTACAAAATGAATTTCGCTTTATATTTTTTATAGAGTTGTATAATATGAAAATTCAAATTTTGATTTATCCTTTTTGTTACAGTTATGAATTAAACCGGCAGTGATTTGGTATGATTTTTAATACCATGTATTCCCTTTTTCTGTTACAACTTAAAATTTTGATGTGCATTTTGTTCTTTAATATATGTTTAAGTACAATTAATACACGCAAAAAATATACAAACATATTAAACATTTAAGTTAAAGAGAATTGTTTTTATTTTATGTAACAGCAAAAAGTTTAAAAAATATATATTTATATTTGTTTTAGTAATATATTTTATATATCAGTTACAATTTATTTAAAGTAAGTAAAACCAAACAGTACTTAATTCTTTTATTATTATTTAAAAGATAGAGTAGTTTGTGTATTAATGATATTTGAATATAATTGTTAACGTGAAATATTATACACAATTTTTTTAAAGATTATATTTATTATATTTTTGTAATTATAGTGGTAGATACAAATAATGAAAATGTTTCAGGAACAAAGATGATACGTTACATACATTCTAGTCAAGAAATTCAAGTAATGGATATTTGAAGCGTATGATATTTAATATAAAATGTTAGCTTCAATCATAGCTTTTAAAGGAAAGGTTTGTAAGGTTTGTAGAACTACTAATTTGTGAAATACTACAAAAAATATTTTAATAAAACACGATTCTCAAGATATAATTATTTATTATTCATAAAATAATTACCAATTAAATATTTCAGAATTCCAGCTTTTAATATTTTTACTAACATATTATTTGACATAATATTACTATACATATATTTAGAATTCATATTCCACACATGCATGTATATGTAAATTTACTTTCTGCATATGTACATATATGTAATCAAGTAATGTAAAATGTAATGTAAATATAAATGTGAAAGTTATATCAAACATACAATCCTTCTAGCTTTATAGAATCATTTTACAAAATAAATTTAGATATATTTCATTCTAATATTGGCAGGTTCTACTTGTATGTGTATTACTATTAAATATGCATAATGATATATATGTATATGTTTATATACAATTAAGCTTGAAATACTCATAAAAAGAATATAAATATAAAAATAAAGTTCACATATTTGTGCTCTTAAGCGTTATTTCTTTCGAATTCACTGAATCCAGTGTAATTTAAAATTGTCGTCAAAACGTATGTACACTTACATTAGTTGAAGCTTTTAAATTTTTACATAAACATTATTTGCCAGCAAATAACAGCATTTGTTAATTGATCCATTGTAATAATAATTTCCCTAAATGTGTACTACAATAGATTAAATAATTAGAATAACTTCAGATTTCTGGTGGTGGACCATACATTGGATTTAATTGTTGCGTACAGCGTATAAATGTAGCACGACGTGGGAGTTCACGTAACCGTTCAGCTCCCGTATATGTGCATGCAGAACGCAAACCACCTAATATATCTAATATAGTATTTTCCACTGGTCCTTTATAAGGCACTTCCACAGTTTTACCTTCTGATGATCTAAAAAGGTTTAAAGAATAAAATTAAGAATATAATTTACTTTAAAATTATAATTCTATCCGTATACCAACCTATATTCAGCAACACCAGCATGCTTCTTCATTGCTGTGCTTGAAGCCATACCATAAAAAAGTTTATATTTTTTGCCATTTTTTTCTATACAATCACCTCCGCATTCATCATGTCCTGCAAACATACCACCTGCCATTACAAAATCTGCTCCAGCACCAAAAGCTTTTGCTAAATCACCTGGACAAGTACAACCACCATCCTAAAACAAAATACATTTGTTAATAATTCACATAAAATTATATTCATACAAAGATTATTATATATACAAACACAGTATACTGTTATTTACAGAAATAATATGTCCTTTTAAACCATGAGCCGCATCTGCACATTCAATTACAGCACTTAGCTGTGGATAGCCTACACCAGTTTTCATTCGTGTAGTACACACAGATCCAGGGCCAATTCCAACTTTTACTATATCAGCTCCAGATAATATTAATTCTTCTACCATCTCACCAGTAACTACATTTCCTGCCTACAATAGCAGCAATAAATCTTTAATTTCAAATACAAGATCTAAATTAGTGGTAAAAAATTTAATTCCTGTTGTTTTTTCTTTAAAAATTATAACATAGTTACTTACAATTATTGTGTGATTAGGAAACTCAGCCCTCACTTTTCTAACATATTCAACAAAATGTTGAGAATAACCATTAGCTACGTCTAAACAAATAAAAGATAATTCTGGTACAGCTGTCAAGATATTTGACAACCGTTCAAAGTCTTCTTTCCCTGTGCCAGAGCTGGCAGCTACATATTTAAGATTTTCTGCATTTTCAGAAGCAAAATTCTTCCATTCTTCCACCGAATAATATTTATGAATGGTAGTAAATAGACCGTACTAAAAATGTAATAAAAGGAATATGAAGACATCAAATTTGTTCATATTCTGTGATTCTACAATATAACATTATACATTTATTAATCATAATAATAATAATTTTTACTATAAGAATCAGTTTTATTGCAGCACAATAAAGAATAAACATTTGGAACATACCTTTGATAAAGCTTTAGCCATTTCAAATGTTCCTACTGTATCCATATTTGAAGCGATTATAGGTATTCCCTTGTAAGTTTGTTTCGAATTACGAAATGTAATTTCTGTAAATAAATCAACCTAGAATTGTAAGGTATTTCATTCATTAATATTGAATAAGAAATTAATAATTTGAAATAATATTAATAAATGCTCATAAAGAATGAGATATATAAATACACATGTTCTTGACTATGTATTAAGTTGCAAATATATACATTTTTTATAATTATGATATCAAATTT
Organism: Bombus affinis; assembly: GCF_024516045.1. Taxonomy (NCBI): domain Eukaryota; kingdom Metazoa; phylum Arthropoda; class Insecta; order Hymenoptera; family Apidae; genus Bombus; species Bombus affinis. The sequence continues at coordinate 2,879,121 of NC_066347.1, read as the reverse complement.
ATTATCCGTTAATAGTAAGTTTTAATAAACAGAAATAATATGAAAATTTAATAAGTAGAAATTTCAATAATATTCTTATGTTCATGAAAAACACTTTTATTATACATATTAAAAAAAAAGTGCCTTTTTACATATTAATTACGAAAAGTTTGTATTATTATAATTTTACATTCTAGGAACTTTCATGGAACTTGATTAAAACTTTAAAAAAAAAGGATGAAAAAATGTAGCCTTGTCTGCCAATCTTAATAAAATTTATATAAGTATTACTTACTTCAGATCTGCTCTTTAACGTACTCCTTTTTGGGCGTAATAAAACATCTTTAAAATCTAATTTAATATCGTTTATAATATTAGGCATTTTTTAAAACAATTAGTTCCTCAATCACTTTTAGCACACGACTTCAATCCAGTCCTGTCGAGGGCTAATGATTATATGTATGTGAATGTGACTGTAGTTTCGCACTGATCGCTGATCTCCTTAAATGTGTTTAATAGTCGTTGACTATGTGTTAGTAATTGAACATATCATTCGTTTAACACGTACAAATAGTAAGGCTTACCAATAAGATTGCAAGATATATGTATTGCAGTATTAATTAAACCAGATTAAACTTTACAAGATAACCAATAGCAAAAACCAAATTTTCGTATATAATTCAATATACTTTATGATATTTATTTACTTTTAGGTAATTTTATTGTATAGTTCTTTATTAATATTATAAGTTTTCAATTTTTATACTATTTTATTTGATATATTTATTTATTTATCTTTTACTTACTTCAATTGTAAGAGTAAGTAAAAAGAATAATTTTATTACAGCCTTAATATTTACGTTTTAACTGATGCTATTATTTTTTTGTCATAAGCTAATTTATTACTGCATCAACATTTCTGTTGCTAAGCAAATTAATAAAAATTCTTCAGGAAGCAGTTAGATACAGGATACAGAGTTATTCGTTTAACTCGGAGGAACCCGCGCTCGCGAGAACATTCAGAATGGCAACAGTGCAACATGTAAGCACGCTTACTATTCCAATTATATGTCGCGCGCCATCCATGAGCTGTTGCTAGAAGCATAATTATATGATAGGCGAGAACCAGAGCGGTTTGGATGTATGCGTTATCGCCAAAGGATTAATATCTTGAAATATCTGACGTTACAATTAGGTGAAGACGATCGCTGTTCTCTATACGATAAGGAGAAGCGAGTCTCGCGTTTTCGTCCGATGATTCTATTTAATCTTCGAAATCAAAGCAAGCAATTAGCCGCTTCTGTGTATTCTCTTATTTAGCTTAATGTGCTTACTTGAAATGTAATTCCAATGTAATTATTCATATTTTTATAAACATCATGACCCTTTGCCTATTTCGTTCCATATTTTTTCTTTTTAACGTATTAAATATATTCTTCTGTTATAACTTACAATTTATTAACCGATGACTTTCTACAAATTGAGTGCTATTATCTGATTATGGATATGATCGCACTGTTGTGAATACATTACATGTAAAAATGAGGAATAAGGAAAGCAAATGTGGTACAGCAAGACAATTCACGAAATTCATATCTAGACAGACCACTTTAAAAAAGTAGAAATTAGTTTAACCCTCATATAGCAATGGCTGAATCCGTCGCCTCGAATATGTTGCGACCAAGTTCCATTAGTTGGCAAGCGACGAAAGTTGTTTATGTTATAGCGATGAGAAGTCGAACGTGTCTAAACTAAATTCTAAACAATGCATGTAATATCAGTTTTAGTATTCAATGTAATATCAGAATGTTGTGTTTGAACGGATTCGGACACAACCGCCTGTGTAGTTGATCGTATCGTCCACCTTTCGAGAGTATCATATTCGGTATTATTTTGATCATAAGAATTTCAACAATTCAATTAAGACGATATTACAACAATAAAATGAAGAATAAGAAATTTTATTTTCTTGTTTCGGCGATTTATTAATAATTGTGCCATTGTCGGTACAGGTTATAGATAACACCAGGAACTATTTATATTACGAAATTATATACGTCGTAAGTTGTAAATCGTAAATATTATCACTGCTGCTCCATGAAATAGATGGCTCAAAGCAATTCTCGTCGTTCCCAATAATTTGTTCCGGTGATGACGCAATTATTGTTAAATCAACAAAAATAAGAAAAATAAAAGTTTTTATATTTTTTATTTCATTGTTATAGCATTGTTTTGGTTGAATTGTTGAGATTCTTGCGATCAGAATGATACTGAATATTTCTATACCCTCGAAAGATAGAACTGCACGGAAGATGATGCCTAGGTCCGTTCAAACACAACATTCTGAGATTTTTAAATCTTAAATATCTTTTAAATTTTAAGTAAATAATAATAATAATTTACAAAATTATTTATATAAAGGTAAATAAAATTCAAGGGTATAACTTGTTCAAGAATTATATATTATCATTTAGTTTTATCACACTGCATTTATAATTATATGGAATGCAAAACATATAATAATGCAAACATTGTAATTTTGAATATGAACTTGTAAATAAAGACCAATTATATTTGATAAAATTACAAAATGAATTTTTGTTGAATTAAATTTTGATAATTCTTGTTTTATGTTTTGAATATATATAAAACACTGAACAAGATGAGTAGTAAGAAAATTTTATTCCTTAAAAATTTTGATTCAATTACGCAAAATATGAGATTTCCTGACTAGGCTGCATCATATGTCACAAAATATTAATAAACTAGATAGTAAACTAAATGACATGTATTTTTATGTGGTACTGCTGAAATAGTACTACTTGGAACACATTAGAAACCAATAGTTAACAGAATTTCATACTGGTGGTAGTTAAAACTGGGGCAGTGTAAGGAATGGGGCAGATAAATAATTAATATTTTACATATTTTGAAATTCGTCAGTACCATTAGCATTGAGCATAAGTATATTAGGATTCTCCTTCTCAAAGGCAGTTGCATCTCTACCTCCAGGTCGTTCTTCCTGCCCCCATTCACCCAAGGCCCCACACATCACATCTGGTTGATCTCGCAGCTCCTCCTCTTCCTTCTGTGACATTACTAACAATTTATGGTCAAACGTATCACGACGTAGAAATTTATGGCGTAGAAACTTATTTTGAATATGCATTTGACCAGATATAAATTTAATCAACTTTATTGTATTCTACATATTTTCTTATTATGTATTATAATATGAATGAAACACATGCTATCAATCATTAAGTTTATACATATAAGAGTAAAACAAAAAATTAAATACTTCCAGACTATATTATATAAGATTATTGTTTTTCACAAACCTGTTTATCTTCTTGGGCAAATTTGTCAAACATGTTTGCATACAGTTTTTTCTCTTTTACTAATTGTCTTTTGATAAGATTATTGCAAACTCCAATTTGTTTTATAGCTGCTGTATTTTTTGGTTCTATCTTCAAAACTTCTTGGAAGTCTTTAATCGCAATTTCAGGTGATGCTAATGCGAGGTATGCTTGTCCTCTTCTGAATAAAGCTTTCTCATTTTGTGGACTTAATTTCAAAGCTTCATTACATGCATCTTTTGCTTCAACATTTTGCTCTATTTTTAAGTAAGATAAAGCCAAATTTAAATGCGCCGATAAAATAAGGTTATTTCTTTCCGTTTTAAGGTCTCCTTCAAAGCCATCTTCGTATTTCAAAAATGAAGTAACTTTCTTATACATCTTAATTGCTAAGTTATATTTATTTATTTTGAAATAATTTGTTCCCTTTTCTTTGTACACTTTAGCTTGTTCTATTTGTTGATGACTCTTTAAGGACCAAGCCTCTACAGCCTGGAATGTGCATGGAATATGTGAATTAAAAAATAATACAATTAATTTATTATTTTACATATCTTAGTGAAATAATTACTTTTTCAAAGCTTTTTAATTCTACTGTATATTCTACAGTTGCATTTGGTGGAATGTCAAATTCAGGCTTCCCAACATTTTTATATGCATATTTGCTTTTAATTTTTAGTTTTGATTTTTCTCCACTTTTAAAGCTCTCCAAAGCCTTTTCTACACCCTCTATAACACCACAATCTTCTCCTTCTCCGAGGGAGAATTGTACATCTCTATCTTCAAATACTTTCCCATTATACATTCCAGTTAAATGTACTGAAAAAGGAACAAGTTTGAGATAGATTATATTCAAAGTAAGAAAAAGTGAAGACATCATACACAATTATATTTACCATTTACTAAAGCTCCTTCTTGTGGAGTAATATAATCTTTTCCTTGTACAATCTGATACCTTTCAATACTACCATTTTTTTCAGGACTTAAATCTTCTCCTTTCCAATCAATCATTTCAATCTAAAAAAAAGTAATATATTTCACAATATTAAATTTTTTATTAATTAAAATTTTAAATATATTATTACTAAAAATTAATATTTTCGTATAACTGTGAAAAATTTGAACCTAATAACTTACTTCAAATTTAAGTGTCGCATTTGAAGGAATTTTAGGTGGACTGCCATTTTTCCCATATGCATATTCAGGAGCACAGGTCAATAGTGCAACTTCGCCCTTTTTCATAGTAGCTACCCCTATATCCCATGCTTTAATTACACTTCCTTTCTTAAGTTCAAATTGAAATGGTTCATTACGATCCTTGCTTGAATCAAACTTTGTTCCATCCATTAAGGTACCAGTATAATGTACTATTACGTTGCTTCCAGGTGATGGAGTTTCATCTCCTATACCTTCCTTAATTATTTCTTTCTGTACACCTCCATCCTTGTTCGGAGATATGTCTACAGCCATTCTAAATTTAAAAAAAGCATAATAAATATCATGTTTCTTATTTAATGTTTTATTTCTATTTACTATTTTATATTATGAGAAATAATAGATTTAGAATTTAGATAGAAACAATGAGCAAGCATAATATAAAACAAAATCTTTTTAAAATTCAATATAAGAGAAAAGTGATACTAATAAGTTAAAAATTAATATTGCCATAGTTCTTAATAAAAATGACAAATTTAATGCAGTTAACTATTATAGGAATAAAAGAAAATGTACAAAAATATACATATTTATTCCAGAGTATAAACGAAAGTATGTACATATGTACATGAAATGTGCAAGAATACTCACTTCTATATCTTTAAATAATATCTTTGTAATAAAATAGTCCTTTACGCAATACTAAAAGCACGTTAAAGTAAGGCAGACGATTCTAGAAACTAGAAACAGACTGGTCTGGTCTCGCAGTTCGTTTAAAGTAATCAATTCCATAGAACTTACCAGAAATTCTAAAGCTTCGCTTCCGTATCGATTACCGACTTTTAGTTGCGGTATCTCGATTGTAATATCGATATATTTTATATGAATAGATACGAGTAATTGCGAGTAATACATTTCCTGTGAATTTATGTCTTTATTTATAATAACTAGATTATAAAAATCGTATAAACAAAATATATTTTGTTTATATATTTAACTTTATTTTATGAATAAATTATTTGTAGTTTTACCTAATACAATAACTAGTCTTACGTATTTTATATTACTTTTATTACTACAAATTACATAAAATGTAAAATGAAATATTATGTAATAAAAGTGATATATTATGTTTTATTTACATTATTTATTTTCTTATATAATTTACGTATTTTTTATTAAACGAATACAGAATCTTTATGTAAATTATGTATATTCATAAAAAAAAAAAATTGAAAAATATAAATCACTTATGACAAAATGTGTATGTATATGTACAATTTACAATTATTTTATATTAAATTAAGAATAGAAATGATAGATCGCTCCTTTTAGTTGCACATAATAATGTAATGAATAAATATAACAAATCGTAAATTAAATCGAGTAGTAAGAAGAAGATTATTTAACACGAATGGAATTTTTAGTAATTATTTTTTCATTCGTTTGATATTTTTTATCGTGCTCTTCTGAAGATTTTGAACTGATTAAAATTATGCAATTTTAACGTAATTAAATTCTACGCTAACTAAATAACATGTATTTTTTAACCATTGTACAAGAGTAATATTAACACAAAACAAAGATAAAAACACGCAATTACTGTAGAAGATTACAGGAAATGTAATCGTACAAATATACTTCTCTGATGGAAGATAAATACTTTAATTGTATTGTACAAGTATAAATACGTAAACATCCAGGTTACAAGAGTTTTTTCCAATTTAAATCTCAGGATGAAGTTATTCAAAATGCACTTGTTTCTTTGTATATTACTTTTCATTGCGGTAAGGCTTTAATAATATTTCCATACTGTATTGCCATTCAATATCATAAATGACTGTAGTACTGAGAGAAGAATTGAAATACTCTTAGATAACTAGAACAATTTATATAAGAGCAAAAGAAACTTATTTTCATTGCATTGTGTATGCATATAAATTTATAAAACTAAAAACTAAAATTGGCGCTACAATTTATATGAATATGCTGTTGTAGTTTTGATAATTATCATATTGATTCCCGAGAAATTACAAATATGATAATAATATATCGAAATGTAGTTGTTTAAGTATTTTATTCTACTATTGTTTACGTCACTTTTATATATCATCACTCCATCAAAAATTTCACCGGAATGATTTCTATTATTATATAGTGTTTTATAGTATACAGTGGATATTATTATGTATTATTTTTGCATAAAATCATGTTCTTTGATGAATTGAAATTTGCATTACTATTGTTTTTTATTACAAAATATACTGTGGTTAGTTTTTAGGTTCCTCTGTGAAGGTAATTAAGGTAATAAATTTATATCGTTTTACGGTTTTGTTTCGTTCCTGAAACAGCTTATTTGTAATCTTGAGGGTGTTTCATTATCATTGGTGTAATATTTTACTGATACATTCATCAAATGATTACCAAGTATATTAACCAATAATTTTATAATACTTCATAATAAAAATTTAAATTTTATAATTTTTATTGCAAATAACCCTTTTGTTATTCATTCCGTTAATAATTTTGTATACCTTAAAATCATGTGATTATGTAATATAAATAAATATTAACGCTTTTTTAAGTAAGAGTATACGCGTATATTTTAATACATTAATCGATACAACCCATAATATTTTCTAAGCAAATATTGTATTATTTATATCAAAAAATCGTTAGTCTAAAATGTATTTTAATTTTAGTAGTGCGTTGTGTAGCATAGACCTTTTTATTGATAGGCATCCGGAGTTTCTATGAATGTTCGATCTCACTTTGCTTCCCATCATGATGGTAAAGTTGGTTGTCGACGGTTAAATTTTGGAAACGGTGGTAAGTTACATTTGTATAGTAGCAAATATTAGCTTTAAATCAATAAATTTCAAAATTCAATATTCACAAATTGCTAATTGTTATTTTTAACAGTTGGTTGATTTGGATATAAAATCATTAAATATAAACAACTATATCAATAAACATTTTAAATCTAAATACTCCTCTTTGAAAATATCAAGTAATTTATGATAAAAGTTTTCCATTACATAATATTTAATTTATTGTACTTATTTGCAGGTAGACAAAGCACCACTACCAGTACCACTCAACAACCTTAACACAGAAAAACTGAGATAAATGGAATAGAAGAAAAAATAAATAACATGATCAAATCAATAAAATATTGTAAAAGAATTATATTTTTTTGTTGAAAGTAACATATATATATATATATAAAATTATATATACTGTTGTTTTTAACACGTAATGAAACAAAAATAAAAAGAAATAGAACATTTCCTTGTAGATAAATTGAACTTACGATAAATGTTATGGTTTTATTATTTGTATACCTCAATGACAGTTTTTTAATTATATTTTTCTTACATTATTAACATGATTATTTATTAATATATCAAATATTCTATATGTATAAAACATTAATTATTTTTTTATCTTATATATTAAAAATGTATAAAGGTATTGTATATAAGTAGAGAGGAAATTTCCTCTTTAATACAAGTATATCAAATTATACATATATAGTTCTACGTGTAGAAAATATATTACGGAAATCAATGTTTTATCTTCAAAAGAGAAAAAAAATGATTATGGATAAGTACATGTAAATATAATACATTTATAGCTACAATACATGTGCAATAATACAACATTATTAATATTATATCAAACATACATATACACATATAAAGATGACAATATAATTTAAATGAGTTCAAACAACTATAACACATTTCCTTTTTAATTTGATTTAATATCATTGGCAGTGAGATTGAAGTTGTACTTATAAGCTATGAATATTTTCCTTGTTCAACTGACATACCACATAATTAAGATCTTTTTCCAGTACTAGCATATATGTTCATTTATGCTTTAAAATCTATAAATGTATTTAATCATTTTATGGTTATATGGGCATTACCAAATATTTAATATATATGTATAATATATATATATATATATAATATAATAAAAACGAATAATTGTAGGTTTGTGTAAATAGCAATTGTAATTTGTATAAATATTTGTACATTTTCCATTATTATTAATTTTAAAGGGAAGTTCCTCTTCTTTAGATAATTTGGTTTATAATGTATTCCTATACTTACTTTTACAAAATATCTATATGCAAATTTATCCAAAGAAAATTATCCTATTACAAGCAACATAAACTGTTACATTTAAAGCAGTTTGTAGTATACAGAACATTGCTTTTAGAATTATATCTTTAAATCAATTTTTTTCAATTTTAGTAACATTTATTAATATTATATGTAATTTATTTACATTTTTTGATATGGTTTATGCACAATTATTATTGAACATCAGATTGCATTATCAAACTTATCTAGTTTAAACAAAAATTGTTAAGTTTATCTAATGTACCTAACAACAATGTTCATTGCCATAAATTTTAGTGAAATGTAATATTTGAATTGTCATAAGAGACCAATTATCACTTATCTATTACAGCTGATTCTTTTCTATCACAGTATTTTGTATAATTTTTAGTCCATTGATTGATGTATAAGGTTAAAACAATATAAAAATGATTTAAATCTTTATATATTTTAAAAAATTTAAATCTAATAACTTTAGCAGGAAAATTAAAGATAATTTGATTTGCTGAGAACAGAAAAAAAGAAATATAATATATATTTAATTCTAAATTGAAATTTCTTATAATATACAAAGTGAATAAAAATAAAACTAATAGTTGAAATAATAATTATGAGTATAGAAGTGCATTCTTTTTTTTATACGTTTCTTCATAAGGTTTTACATTACTCTAACATGTATTTTACAAAATATCATAAAGTAATCTTACAAAATAAATAACATATATGAAAATTTTTCAGGCTAAAGAAGGCAATATTTATTACATATTCATTTAAAATATAAATGAATTTAATATACTAAGCACTTTTTAAAAATCTTATCTATTGCACATATATGACTTATTTTTTTAATAAATGAGTTAGGTCTTTATTTTGTTTCTGAAGCATAATATCTGTCTTTTCTGCTTTATCTGTTATGTTGTCGATCAAGTCATTTTGTAGATCTATTTCTTCCGACAGTCCTATTGCTAAACCTTTCAATCTAGCTAATGAACCACTCATTTCATCTAAATTTAGTTCTAATACTTTGCTCACATTATTGCTTAAAGAACTTGTTTCTATATCATTATCTAAGCCATGTAATTTTAATGCTGGACTTGTACTAGCTATGTTAGTCTGTACTTGTTCTAACGAATTAGATAGAGCAGGAGATGTCATAGATTCAGAGCTAGAAGATTCTGATAATATAGTTGATGGTATTGGTGCATCCATTGATTTACCACTGAGGTAATTTTTAAGGCTTCCAAACACACTTTTTATTCCTTGGATATGTTTTTGACTAAACCTTAATGTGCTATTAATATCATCCAATCTTTTCTCTGTTCTTTCTAATTGTTCTCTCTGTCTAATGAGTTCCTGAAATAAAACAATTAATATACAGCTATATACATATATGTAGTGAAATACATTAAAGAGAACATGCAATAAATAAATATTTTGTTCATATTGTATAACAAATTTGACATTTTAATATATTTTGTATAATTCATAAATTAATTTGTATATTTAGATAAATTAAATATTAGATTTAAATGCAGTAGTTTCCTTATAATAACAAATTATCTCTTTTATACTAAAAACAACTTAACATAGTAAATAAAAAATCGGCAAACAGGATTTACCAAATAAACATTATATAAATATTTCAAGAAATACATCTAAATAATTATTATAGTAAGACATAAAAAACAACACATTTAATAGTGACAAATTTTTAGAATCACCTCTGCAGTAGCAGCTCCAATCTGCTCGGAATCTCTTAAAAGCGAAATAGACCTTTTTGTTGATTGTATTGTACGTTCTTCTATTTCCTTTTTTCGTTGCAATAATTGTTGACGTTTTTGTTCGAGGCCATTGTCAAAATTATTATACTGATTGTAAGTCGTAAGACCAGATCTTGGTGGTGCACTTTTTAGAAAAGTTTCGTCGTCTATATCATCCTCGAGAGAGAAGAACGGATTTTTTGGATCACTCAAATAATTTTGGCTTGCCATATTTGCAGCGTATCGCGCACTTAATAATATTGTCTTTAAATCTGCTTCAAACTCTGGTTAAATCGTCCGATACAGTGACATTCATAGACACAAGGCACGTAAAATCTTATACTGTGGGCTAAGTCTGAAACTATGTTATAGATGGCAGTCTACATGTAAATGTATATGTATCGCAGGCCATTTTCAAATGTTTTAATAGTAAATCAAAGTTTATACATTTTTTCTAAGAATTCGATTTATAATCCTGCTATCTTTCTGAAAAATAACTACCCTTTTTTCTTAAAAGGTATACTTTGAATTATTTTTAAACCTTAACTTAACTTATCTTAAATTAGATATAATAAAAAATATATTGCATATAGTTCCATTTAAAATTGAGAAATGAAATCATCATGAATCATAAACTATATCTAATGTAGACCACAATCATATAAGTAGATTTGGACATTCCTATACTGAAAGCATAGAAGGAACCGTCTGAAAACTGAGTCATGAAAAATCAACATAGAAAATAAGTTCTCGTTCTGCGCATGCGTGACTTGCTATGAATGTCTCAAACAAAGGCAGATACTCTACTTATCTCCGTCTCGCAAACACGATAACTTTATTGTTTTCCATGTTAATTTTTCATGATGCAATTTTTGGACCGTTGTCCCTAGCGAGTATCGAGACATATTTATACTATAACCGTGGTGTAGTCATTTTATTAAACTTTGTATTATGTCTCATGGTAAGGCAATGAGAGTAGATATGTTATGTATCGTCGCTATAGAGCATAAAAACAGAGTGGGCAAGCCACATGTTACCGTGTAAGTGGATGCAACATAAGAATAAAAACAGAAGGTTGCATGCGTGCACGCTGACCTGTTCGTTGATCGCTGTAACATTTACATATTCACTGCACAAATGTGCAGGCGTTATTAGGTAAGGAAACAAGAGATCTCTCCCTATGCAGAGTTCTTTCTCTATTCCTATGTTGTTTTTCTGTTCTCGTACTGAGAGCACTTCAGTTATCGCTTTCATGCCCTCCATCTTTATATCTTTAAAAATTGTTGCAGTTTTGTGGCGCCCCATAGCATTAATTTTAGGAACGTTATATATAAGTATAGTGTGAATTCTGATGCGGTGAAATAAATGTATGCGGTTTGAATTATATAGCAGTGTAGCAGAGGCAATGAACGGAGTAATATTGATAATAAATTCATTAAGTGTCATAATTTCCCATTACCACTAATAACTATTTAGAATAATTCGTTACTTTACACGTTTATCGTCATTATCAGTTTGCCTATATTGCCAGTACAATCTACACTTAGATAATATACAATTGTATTTACTTATTCACAACATATACACATTTATAATAAACTTCCGTTTATCATTTACGTATTTGTGTACTTGTCTCTGTATCCTTTTTTCCGATCGAGTGCGATGTAACGAAAGAAGAAGATATTGCTAAGTGACATTCAAATGGACCGATAAAAAGTTTGATGGCCTTGACATAATGCTGGAGTTGCTTGTGTCACACCTATTATCGGTAAAATATTTATTAATATCAATCTATGATGCTTTACGAATATGCTTGCATTTGTATTTTCTTTTCTTGTAATCCTTTTTCTTCTCAAGTATTGTCAGTAATCATGAGTTATACAATTATTGTGCAAAATGTGTAAAATGGATACAATAATCTAGATTTATTTAATGCCTGTTATTTGGTGCTGGATGGTTGGATAACATTCTTATTCAGGATTTTCCTGTACCGAACTACTATCTGTTGTAGCTCTCGTTGGACAAATAGTGTTGACCGTTAGCTGAGAAGACAGTTATGTGGAAAATTTCAAGAAATCAGTTTAGCTTTGTCTATACAGAATTATTTTGCTTGATTAAATTAATCTTGATGTCATCGGTTTACTGTTGAAGGCGTACCATAGTACGAGGAAGGAGTATTTATATACATTTACATTAAAACATAAGCATTATAACATGTGTTTAGTTAGACCAGAAATTCAAATATACAAATAAAACAAATAGGAACCTTTTATTTCGCAAGATATGTGACTTTCAGTTGTTAAAAACTCTAAGTGGTATTTGTTCTTACAAATCGTTATCTATTAATTATCACTGATATTTTACTGATGATTTACTAACAGTTGCTTTGCAATTTCGAAACATAGGTCTATATTAATCAGGTTTTGATCGAGACTTTCTTCTTCTAAATTAGCAAAATTCATCACATAAAAAAGTAGTTACATGTATTTAAGAAATATCTGTACAGTTTTTACGAAAATGAAATCTGATAGAAAAAAATTGTGCTCGATATTTTCGACTGATGCTTTCAGATCTAATTTATATTTTGTTCCCAGTTGTGTGACTCCCTACAATATTTACTATTTTAGAATAATGATGCTGTTCTAATCATTATTTTTAAATGTGAATGTTACAAATGTCAAATATTACATAAATAATACAGTTTTACTCGCGAAATTGAAGTCATCTTATCTAAACGTTGATTCTTACATGTCCCAACTGTTATATTTAATTACTCTTACTAATAATAGCTTGGATATATAATAATATACATAGATACATTTCTGTTTGTAATAACTAATCGTAAATATTCTGTTACAGACTTAAAAATCGAAGAATACCGTAGAGTCATTGATACCAACTTAATAGCACCAGCAATTCTAGCACGAGAAGTTATAAAATCTATAAAAAAGCGCAACGCTTGCGGCCATATAATTAATATCTCCAGGTAACTCCATGTATTACATAAGAATATATTTCCTCCGTATTTTATAGATGGTAGTGTTAGTTAAATATATTTGTGGAAAATGCCGATGAATCTATCGTACCCTTTGTCCTCTCAAATCTTCATCTTTTATTTACAAACGGAGAAAACAAAAGCAAAACATATAACTTTTATATCGAACATTACAAAATAAGAGAACTGTTTTTCAGAATGTATTTGTTTTATTCTAAACTAAGCTTGAATTAAATTCATGCAATACTTCGTTCAACATATTACTAGAATTATTAAAAAAGTTATTACAGGCATATCAGACACCAAGAAAAAAGAGAGAAGTTTATCTTTAATACATTATAAGGCCGGAATAAATAAAGAATATTTGCATGTCTCGCAGATATAAATTGATTTATCGAATTATGATTAATTATAAATTAAGAACTTAAAAACGTTTCATTAAAATCCATGATAGGGGTGTTTTCCTACAAATTAAACCATACTGTTTCCAATTATACTAATTTTGCACAGACAGCTTGATTAAATTATTACATTTTCAAATATAATTCATATTTATAGCGTAGCCGGATTACATCTTGAAGCTATAGCCATACCGATCGGCATGTACGGTCCTAGTAAATACACGTGGCCAAGCTGAACATCAAAATCACGGTAACAGCTCGTTATTTACATATGTATAGTATATCATTTAATGCCATTGTTTGTCTATACAGAAATACAAGAAAATGAAAATTTACAAAGATGTGGGAATATTTAAAATCTAAATTTAACAGATGGCGTTGATATACAGGGTGGTTGGTAACTGGGAGTACAAGCGGAAAGGGAGTGATTCTACGCGAAAAAAGAGGTCGAAAATATAGAATAAAAATTTTTCGTTCGAGACTTTGTTTTCGAGAAAATCGCCGAGGGTTCATTCTGCTCTTTGAATAACATGTCTGTCAGGATGTCGACGATTGGGATACCGGTGTCTGTAATGATTACTGTCTGTTTTAATGTCCACTGTTTACAGGTGCTAAGCGGTAACTAACTGTTGTAACTCCTACATTGTTTGCATTTAACAATTGACGGTCTGAAGTTACAAAGGTCAAATATACAGCTATGTTATTCCAAAGAGACAAACCGAATAGAAGAACAATATGCGTATAAGATGTTTGTAATCCGATTTACAAATCATCGTCTTAAACTTTTGTCTGCTACTGTAAATGTCAAAATAAGTTGAGGGATATCTTGGTAAATATTCGATTAGCATTCTATATTTAGGTTATTTCCACTATTACGTTATTATGTTTTATGTAAAAAAACGGAAGAATCATGAGTGCGATTTTGAATCTTCAATGCAAAATGATAAAAGTAGAATGTTTGGAGAAATAAAACATTCTACACTTTATTAAACCAATTGTTCTATTTGATAAATGAGAAAAATTCGGAAAAGGACGTTTTATTTTTCATTCTAAATTAAATATTATCTTGTTATGCAAAAAGCGCGCACAGTAGGCTTAGCCTACATATACATTAAGACTGAAACTCATACATTTTACGACGTGTTACGTCATCGTAGTTTTTAGATTGGTATTGGTTTCCAAAGTTTAAATTTTGAAAAAGTATGTTAATTGCCAGGTCTCACCCAGTGGAAGTAGCTACATACTACACCTACTCGAACTCCCAAATCCACACACCTTCCATTATGCTTTTATTTACCGTTTTGATTTTAATTGAATACTGTTGTTTTTGCTAAGTTTTCCTTTCTTTTCTTTTTTTTTCATTGAGTATATCAGTTGTGTGTTAACTGTGCCCAATAGTTTTGGATTTTGCTACACGCGTAGTTAGACAAGAAGTAATAAAATTCATGATTTAATGAATTAATATTAAACTTTTGAAACTTGACATTCTTACATACACTTTTTCGTATTGGCGTCCAGCTGTTCGCGGAATCGTTCAAAGATCGCCTATCAGAGACGACCTTGATTCTTGAAACTGTTCACGAACGATGATGATAAAATGTACATGTTAAAATACTATTGTGCAAGTGCTTACTTATGTTATATTTAGTTCGGAAATAATATTTATTTTTTTTTTGTCGAGATTTTAAACTCTCATAAATATGTTGTAATTGAATGCCTGTAAAATTTAGTGCCTGTAAAATCTAGTACTCTCTATCCATTTCCTCTCCTATGCAAATAGCCTTTACAATTTGTTGATGCATTCTATCTTGATATTCTTATGACCTTCGGAGTTTTGTGGAGTTCCATAACTAATTTTAATAATTTCATATGTCTTTCTTTGTAATTCCCCGCAGTATGAATTTTGGCGTGGTGAAATGAATGTTTTGAACGAACAAAATTTTGACAACAAATTCATTTATTAAATATCATAATTACCAATTATCATTTATAACTGCTTGTGATAACTCCATTTGTCATGCGCACTTAGATACTACATAATTATACTTATTTATTCACGACATATACTCATGTATAATGATCTGTTGTTTATCGTATACGTATTTGCGTATTTGTCTCGTATTCTCGCGTTGCGTATTCTTGTCAAAGAAAATCTTTCTAACCAAATGGCTCCTCGATTTCCCATCTGATTAGTGAGGAAAACGATAGCCTCTGCAAATTCCTGATTTGGTATGAGGATTGGTAGACGTTACAGCTCTCTAATGTCACGCCATATTTGTCTGTACTTATCCCAACATTATAAAAGCTCCCCGATTTCCTGTCAGGGTCATTTGTGTTATTGTCCAATCCACTAACAGCTCCATGTTCTCGTATGAAGACCGATTGCTCCGTTTTTCCTAGTGACACGCTGATTTCGAATCGAGTTTGTTCGCCAACTTTGAACCCACCTCCTTCGGCTTCTGGATGTTTGCGCCACGAGCGTCTGCACATGACTTCATTCTAGAAGCGCCCTGAGCTCGCCTCAAGTTCATCCTCGCAAACAATAATTCAGAACTTGATATGCGCTCTCTGACCTTGGGAGTATATCTGCTAAAACAATTGCAACCGTATTTCATAAAATACCATATCATGGTACTCACAGTCTTGGCCTGTAACACTCATATTTATGAATACAAATACGAGCAGAAGTGAAAGCTTAATCAATTCAAAACGAAATTTACGATTAGAATTGCTGGATTGCACTGATAGTTACCGAACACCTTGTACAACTAACATCTCTAACCAATCAATTTTACCTTGTCAAATTTCTATTCACTTATTTTCGCGTTTTGCAATTGTCACGTTTGGCGATGACTTTCAAATATCAAGAGTGAATACAACAAGATAAGCATGAGGCACTGGAATAAAATACACTTTATGTTGCAATCTTAATTATAAACTATACCGGAGTCGCATGTACGACACATTACTCTAGATTTTAAGTAAATCTACAATTACAAAGTAACAACAATTTGTACTCGTCATTCTAATCGATTAAAATAAATAAGAAGAACGCTTGTAACACTAAAACTGCCAAAGTGATCGAAATGTCCAGCTCATAATGATTCATCGCTATCTTATAGCTGTGGTGCTCGATAAGTATTGTAAGTCTCCTTTTGTAACATGACTCAGTTGTTATAAGCAAAAACATGTAACAACCACTTATGTAGAATAGGTTTTCGGGATCTTATGAAATAGAGTGTCATTTTTTGTATTGCATTCTATTTTTTATTTGTTGTCAATATAAATATAAATAAGGGTACAATGAATATAAAGAATACCATAAATGGAGTTATAAAACTAGCCTTTCATTTCGACAAATGTTCCTTATTGAACATCGATAATTGACTAGTGTTTGTACTTAGCAACTGCAGCCGCTGTAGATATCTAGTACGTGTCTTTGCAGTAGATTGCTTTGATTATTTACATCGATTTATCATGACTATTCAACTCGTTGTAGGAAGAGGGGGACTGATTGTATGGAGTTATAGTTATAGCTATGATTTATGTATCCAATGTCTCTAATAAAAAAAGTCGCTATCTTCCTCGGGATTTACATGATCGCATTATCTGTCTCTCTATAATTTGCAACTGAAACATCTTTTTGTATTTTGCACGTTTTGTTTTGGGATATTTAACTAGTTGTATTTGATGAACGAGCCCTGCTAATTGAAGGTCATTACATACACGTTTGTAAGTAATGTAATATATTACGTAAGTACTTACTTGAAACGACATATCATGAGCGAACACTGATTGGTAGAAATCAAGGCCTGTGCGTGGAATTCTTCATATAAAGTAACCTAATGCCTTCTGCGCAGTTACTTTGCGGTATGCTAACAAGAATGATGAATCGTTGGACCGGTAAAGTAGCAGTTGTGACTGGCTCGAGCGGAGGAATCGGTCTCGCGATATCGAAAGCTCTGGCTAGCCATGGCATTAAAATTGTTGGTTTGGGAAGAAGAATAGTCAAGCTTCAGGATATTACAGCAGAAATTGGAAAGGATAAATTTTTCCCGATCGAGTGCGATGTAACGAAAGAAGAAGATATTCTTAAGGTGTTCAAATGGATCGAGGAGAAGTTTGGTCGCCTTGATATTCTAGTGAATAATGCTGGAGTTGTTTGTGTCAAACCTATCATCGGTAAGATATTTATTGATATCGATCTATGGTGTTTTACGAATGTGTTCGCATTTGCATTTTCCTTTTTTCTGATATCTTGTTCCTTTTTAAGTATTGCCAGTAATCATAGGTTATATTATTATGCTATAGGTGTAAAATGGTTACAATAATTTAGATTCGTTTATCTACTATCTGTAGTAGTAGTTTCGTTGCACAAATAGTGTTGATGTGGAGTTAGTGTCCCAAAATTCTTCAGTATTAGCGGGGAAGTCAGTTGTGTGGAAAATTTCAAGAAAATTTCAATTTCGTTAACAGTATAACCGCTCGAGTGATTACAATCATTCCTTTGAATTATCGTGCTTCATTAAATTAATCTTCATGTCACCGGTTTACTGTTGAAGGCGTACCATAGTACGCGGAAGGAGTATTTATATACATTTACATTAAATCATGAGCATTATAACATTTGTTTTGTTAGACCAGAAATTCAAACATACAAATAAAACAAATAGGAACCTTTTATTTTGCAAGATATGTGATTTTCAGTCGTTAAAAACTCTAAGTGGTATTTGTTCTTACAAATCGTTATCTATTAATTATCTCCGATATATTGCTGACGATTAACACTTATGCTGTGTTAAAAATGATTTACGATATCGAAACTTCGCTGTACATTAGTTATGTTCTGATCGAGATTTTTTTGTTCCAAATTTTTTAAATTCATCAGATAAAAAAGTAGTTACACGTGTTTAAGGAATATCCGAAGAATTTTTAGGAAAATCAAATCTTATACAAAAAAGTTATGTTCGCTATTTTCGACTGATCTTTTCAAGTAAAATTGAGATTTTGTTTCCAGATCTTTGCCTCCCTACAATATCTACTATTTCAAAATAATAATGCTTTTCTAGTCATTATTTTAAAATGTGAATGTTACAAATGTCAAATATTACATAAATAATACAGTTTTACTCGCGAAATTGAAGTCATCTTATCTAAACGTTGATTCTTACATGTCCCAACTGTTATATTTAATTACTCTTACTAATAATAGCTTGGATATATAATAATATTCGTAGATACATTTCTGTTTGTAATAACTAATCGTAAATATTTTGTTACAGACTCAAAAACCGAAGATTACCGCAGGGTCATTGATACAAACTTGATAGCTCCAGCAATTTTTGCACGAGAAGCAGTGAATTCTATGAAAAAATGCAACGCTTGCGGCCATATAATTAATATCTCCAGGTAACTCCATGTATTACATAAGAATATATTTCCTCCGTATTTTATAGATGGTAGTGTTAGTTAAATATATTTGTGGAAAATGCCGATGAATCTATCGTACCCTTTGTCCTCTCAAATCGTAATTGTTTTTTTTTTTAATCTAAATGAGCAGCTTTTAATTTTTATTCTCAAACGGAGAAAGCAAAAGCAAAAATATGACTTATATATCGAACACTACAAAATAAACTCGATTCGTGGGAATACAATTGTTTGCCTAATATGTTTTTATATGCACATTTTTCGTATTTATTGAATTACATATTATTCCTGAAATAATTAAGTAATATAAAGACTATCGGTTTTCAAATGGTATTTGTTTCATTCTAGAGTAAACTTCAGTCGAATTCATGAAACATTTCGCATAACATATTAGAATTATTTAAACTGTTGCAAACAGATATGTCAGTCACAAAGAAAACGACAAGGAGTTTATTTTTAATAACGAATAAGGCCAGAGTTAATAAATAATGTTTGCATTCCACATAGATATACTAGACACAGATAAATATAGATTGAATAAAATTACATTTATCTATCGATATCAACTCAACGTCTAAAATGCACCAAAACATATATAAATAGACGGAACATCTATCACATTTGCGTCTGAAACGCGATGTAACTTTACGCAAATTCCTTTCGTTTAATGAGGGTTGGTATTTTATTTTTCTACAAAGTCATTGGGATCTGAATGCAGCTTTATCGTAATTTTCACATTTGAACGAAAAAAATTAAAGAATTTTCATTAAAATCCATAATGAGGGCGCATTCCTGCAAATTGAACCATACTATTTATAAATTATTCTAATATTGCATACACAGGTTGATTAAATTATTACATTTTTTAATATGAAGCATATTCATAGCATTGCAGGATTACATCTTGAAGCTATGGCCATACCGATCGGCATGTACGGACCTAGTAAATACGGTCTAAGAGCTCTAGGGATAGAACTCCGTCACGAAATAAACGCGGCCAAGCTGAACGTCAAAATCACGGTACATCTCATTATTTACATATGTATAGTATATTATTTAATGCCATCGTTAATCCATACGTACAGTCAAGAAAATGAAAATTTTCGAAGGTGTGGGAACATTTGAAACCTAAATCTAATAGATGGCGTTGATATATAGCGTTGTTATTTCTATAATTAAAATTGCTTCAACAAAATTGTCTATGATTACCCATGTATTAACGTAATTCTGAATAATCAGGTATAATCATGCATATACTATAAGAACAAAGAATACTCACATGGTCTTATCTTTATATTTTAATAGAACATCAGCCCCGGAGCTGTGATGACGGATATGATAAAAGGTGTCCAAGATGTCGTGAGCGATAATTTTATATTAAAAGTTGGAGACATTGCCGAAGCAGTGATCTACGCGTTAGGTACACCGGAAACGGTCGAGGTATGTATAGATAAAATACCTATCAACAAAACCTTACATACTGTAACATCTCATAGTAAGATTATCGCCACACATTCTAACCCATAGCTTTAATGTCCTTTATATTAATCTCGTTCCCACGTTACAGCATTTGTATTCGTTTTATTTCGTTTCTAATGTAAGATATTGTATACAAAAATATTATTTACTCCGTCGTTATATTAATTCATATAATTCGTATAACTATAGAGCTAGATAATCCTTTTTATACAGTTGCTTATTGAATTACCTTCTTTCCTATTGTGGCGGCACTCAACAGATAGCAGTACCCCAGCAGCGACATCTACAGCCAGCAGCTACAATTTTGATGGACAACATTTACACCTCACTATTTTATTGTTTTTTTATTTACTTATGTTTCTTTATTTTACCTATTTGATATTTACATTTATTTCTTTCTATGCATACAATTTTTATATTTCTTTCTATGATATGTGGAAGTAACCATCTTGTTATTATAGGATGATAGATGATTATTAGTTGATAGAATTCCTCCTTTCTCAATTAAGAACATATGTCAATATTACGTGAACGTTATTATTTTTTCTAGTAATGATTAACTTCAATAGTCATAGAAATACTCTGTTTGCAGATTCCGGAAATCACGGTAATACCACACGGCACGGGATTTATTTTCCCACAGCGGGATTGACTTACAATTACTTAGATGCTGTAACATGCCGATTTTAACGAACTTCACGCCCGATCACATCATTACATCAATGTACAATGGCGACAAAATCAGTGTGTTACTCCTACCTTACAAGTATCAGAGTAATTGAAGACATATCTTGTTAGATATTCGACTAACGTTTTGTATTTACATTATTACTACTATCAGGTTATTACCATTTATACAAAGGAATGTAAGAACCGATGACCTCATCAGAATGATTGTGATTCTTGATGCAATATGATAAAATCAAGATGTATGTATAAATCTTTTATGGAGTAGAACGTTGAACACTCTGTTAAATGGATTATCCTATTTAATAAAGAAATGGATTAGAGAACGGAGCTTTATATTTTTCCCTTTAAATATAAAAAAGTACCTCTTTGTGCGTAAAGTGCGTACAATAGACATAGTCTACATATATTTATCACATAATTAAAACTGGTGCATATACATTTTACGATGTCTTACGCTGTTTTTAGTTTGGCATCGTTTTCTACAGATTAATTTCTGGAAACAAGTATCAGTTGCCAGTTCTTACCGCGTGAAGTGGCTACATACGAGACCTTCCCAAAGCCCTAATCCAATCCACTTCCCACTATATTTTTATTTGCCATTTGAATTGTACATAAATGCTGTTACTGTTAACAATGCGCGTCTGTTGAACTTTTTGTTGTTTTTCCCTTTTTTGCATGTATCTGTTGAGTGTTAGCTGTAGTTACCAGTAGTCCTAGATACTTATACCTTATAGTCTGTCATGAGGTAATGAAATAACTATTATTTTTATTTATTTATTATTGCTTAGACGAAC
This sequence comes from Bombus affinis, assembly GCF_024516045.1. NCBI lineage: Eukaryota > Metazoa > Arthropoda > Insecta > Hymenoptera > Apidae > Bombus > Bombus affinis. The sequence continues at coordinate 2,856,949 of NC_066347.1, read as the reverse complement.
TTTCGATTTTACATCTCTTATATCTATTTCGCTTCTTATATATCTACCTCCCCTCTTATTCACTCTATTATATTGCACTCCCTTAATTATTCTATTTCTAAAAACTAAGAATTAAAAAAACTAAAAAAACTAAGAACTAACGACTAAAAAACTATTGCAACTTTGGGCTTTTGCCTCTTTGCTGTACTTCCTTTTTGTTGTTCCTCCGCGTCTTGTACTGCCCTTCTCTTCTGTATTATTGCTTTTAGTTCTGTTAGTCCTTCTCCAGTCTCATTTAGTGTTTCTTCTATGTCCTTTGGTCCTTCCGTTATTTCACATTCTTCTATTACATATCTCAGGTCTTCTTCTTTCCTTTCTTTCCAGTATTCCCTTGCTTTAGTCTCGGGAATGGATCCCGGGTCCAGAACGTTCGAAACCTAAGGCGCTAACAACTGCTTTTTTTTAGTGTTTATTTTTACCAGTATTTGTGTATTATATATGTGTATTTTCCATTATAAACGATGAATTCGGTTGTTTTTTTTTATTTATTTATTAAAATTCACAATTTGTCCAATTTGGACATTTGGTGGAATTTTTTAACGGTTAAATTAGCATGTTGGTGGCTACCCCCAGCGGGGTACCATCCTCGTGTTTCTTAGGTTATGTCCTTTATTAGGTCTGCTGGGTGCTTCCTTTTTAGTCTACTGTCCATATTTATGGTTTTGTATGTTTCCGCAGCTAGCCGGTTTATGTGTGTTGCTATTCTTGATTTGTATTTCTCGGAGAATCTGCTAATTTCTTCCTTGACCGTTGGCATTCCCAGGTCCCTTCGTATATCTTCGTTTCTGACGTACCAAGGTCCGTTTACTATTGTTCTGAGGATTTTAGCCTGTATTACCTCTATTTTGTTTATATGGCTCATTGCTGCCGTCCCCCATAGTGGTATTCCGTACGTCCAGATTGGTTTTATGATCGTTTTATATATTTTTAATTTATTTTCTGTGCTTAGTTTGGATTTTCGGCTTGTTAGCCAATGCATTTGTCTCCTTGTTTTCTGTATTTTTTCTACTATTGATTTGATGTGTAGTTTCCAGGTGAGTTTTTGATCTAAGTGGAGTCCTAGATATTTGACATGCTTTGTTTGCGTTATATGCGTGCCGTTCAATAGGATGTTTGGTGGTATCTTTTTCCGTAGCGTGAATGTAATATGGTTGCATTTATTGGGGTTTGCTTTTATTTGTTTTTCTTGTAGCCAATTTTCTATTTTTACGATATGTTCTTGTAGTATTTTGACTGCCGTTTCTGGGTTAGTATGCCTGACTAGTATAGCTGTGTCGTCCGCGAATGTCAATACTGTGCTGTTGGTAGTTGTTGGTATGTTCGCCGTGTATAAAGTGTATAGTATTGGGCCTAGGACGCTTCCTTGTGGTACCCCGGCCTTGATGTCTTTAACTTGAGAATGTGTGTCCTTGATTTTTATTACGAAGGTTCTGCTGCTTAGGTAGGATTTTATTAAGTGGTGTATTTGCTCCGGGAATTGTTTCCTAATTGTTTGTAGTAGACTTTCATGGTTAATTTTATCGAATGCTTTCTCTATGTCTATAAAGAGAGCTGTGCAGTATTCCTTGTTTTCTAGTGCTACTATTATTTCGTTTATAAGCCTGTGCATTTGCTCTATCGTGGAGTGTTTGTTTCTGAAACCAAATTGGTGATCCGGTATTAGTTTTTTTGTCTCTATTATTGGTTTTATGCGGTCGTATATTATCCTTTCCAGTATTTTGGAAAATACTGGAAGCAGTGATATTGGTCTGTAAGATGCAGTTTGGTGCGGGTCTTTGCCTGGTTTATGTAACATTTTGATCTGTGCTAATTTCCATGATTTGGGGAAGTATTGAATTCTTAGAATTGCATTGAATATTATTGTCATTAGTCTTATTGCTTTTGGCGGAAGGTTTTTCAAGATTTTACCATTGATTAGGTCGATTCCTGGCGCTTTGTTGTTTTTTGTTTTATCAATTATGTTTCTAATTTCTTGTGCCGATGTTTTAGGTATGGTGTATTCCTTGTTGGCTGTGGTAGTAGTGGTTTGTGGATCCTCCTCCGTATGACTTTTGAGGTTGCTGTTGTTGATAATGTGTGGTGTGAATGTGTTGCAGAGGTGGTTGGAGAATTCTTCAGCTTGTTCTTCGTTGCTTCTTACCCATGTGTTATCTGCTTTTCTGATTGCCGGGACGGGTATTATTTGCTTCCTTATTTTTTTTCGTGGCTTTCCATAGTGAATAGTTGGCGTTCTCGTGTGTGGAGAGTGTCCCTATGAACTTTGCGAATTCGTTATCGTTGTGCTCCTTTATTTTGTTTTTTATTTCCTTTGCAAGTTTGTTTAAGTGTTTTTTGTTTTCTCGAGTTCTGTATTTTTGCCATTTTGCTTTTGCTTTTCTTTTTTCTCTGATTTTGTCGAGTGTTTCTTGCGGGATTGTTATTGTTTGTCTGCTGGTTGATTCGGGTGTAGTGGTTGTCCTTGCTGCTTCTTGAACAGTTGCTATCAATGTTGCTACTGCCTGTTCTATGTGTTCAGGAGTTTTCAACGGGATGTTGCAGTTTATCTTGCTTTCTATTATTTCTGTGAAAGTTTGCCATTTGGTGGTTTTATTGCATAGTGTTTCTGGTTTGCTATAGTGTATTGGTTTGTTTCTGTATTCAATTATTATGGGTGTATGATCGGAGCTGAGCTCGAGGTTGGGTGTTATTTTTAGTTTATTTGTGTTTAGTCCCCTTGTAACTGCAAAGTCCAGAAGATCTGGTTTTTTGTTCAGGTCAGTCGGCCAATGTGTCGGTGTTCCTGTGGATAATATATTGAGGTTATTATTTCTAATGTATTTTTCCAGTGTTCTGCCTCGAGGTATAATGTTTCTTGACACCCATAGCATGTGCTTTGAGTTGTAGTCTCCTGCTGCGATGTACTTGTCCCCTAGGTCCTGGAAGTATTCTTCCCACATTTGTGATGTTATTTTGTGTCGCGGAGGCACATATACTGCTGACAACTGGAAGTAGTTGCTGCTAGTTTGAACTGTAACAGTGGTTGCTTGTAAATATTCTTTGTTAACTTGGCTGTGTAGATAATGTTTGATATCGTTTCTGACTATCACTGCTGTCCCTCCGTGAACTTTTCCTGAGGGGTGTTTGGTATCATATATGGTCTAGTATGGTATTTTCATGTAGCTTTTTGTAGTGAAGTGTGTTTCTGAGACAAGTAGTATGTCTATATTGTTACTGTATATGAATGTTTTAATTTCGAGGACCCGTTGTTGTAGGCCGTTTGAGTTCCAGGCTGCTATTTTTAGAGTGTCCGTTTTTTATTTTTTGCTTAGCACGTTTGTAATTAGTTGTAGCATGACTGTGATTTGTTGGGTTTGCTGTCTGAGTACTGCGTTTTGTTCGCTTATCATTCTGGTTAGCATTTCGGTGTTCTTTATGGATTGTTTGAGCAGTTCTTTGATTTCTGCAGTGTCATTGTTACTATTGCTGTGGTATTGGTTGTGTGTATGTGTCGATTGGCTGGTTACTTGAGCGTAGCTTAGACCACCAATGGTGTTGGTGCTGATGGGTTTGGTGTTTGTTGCTTGCTCTGTATTTGGTATTATTTCAGGATTTGTGCTGTCCTGTTGGGCTTGTGTGTTAGTGATTGTCCTGCTTCGTAGGGGCGGGAACAGTTTACGTTGTAATTGTTTTCTTACTTCACATCCTTTATAGCTGGCTGGGTGGTTTCCGTTACAGTTATAGCATTTAACTTCTTCTATTTTTCCAGAATATGGGCAGTGTATAGTTAAGTGGTTTTTTGCGCACTTGACGCAAGCTGGGCTTCTGTTGCAATAATTTTTAGTGTGTCCGTATTGTTGACACCGCATGCATTGTGGGATTTCTTTTTTATGTCTGGGTGGCTCCACTTTTACTATTGTGTTTAGTAATTTTTCTATATCGTATATTTCTTTATTGTTGTTTTTAGGTTCTAGTTCAACTAGGAATAGCGGTAATGGTTGTTTGGTATCGTATTTGTTGATGTTATTAATTGACCTTACCTGGTGTCCGATTTTTGCCAGTTCTTCACTTATTTTTCCGGTATTTGTTTTTGGGTGTAGTCCCCTGATTACTGCTTTGTAGCTTTTGTCGGTTTTGAGCTGAAAAGTGTGATATGCTGCATTTTTTTCCTTTAGTGATCTTGTAATTTTTCTGAATATTTCTGGGGTGTTGGTTTGCACTTTCACCTGGTCTATTTTTATCTGTTTGATGATATAGTTGTCTTTCCCTGCGATGTTGTTTAGTAGTTCGATGAGGGGGTCAATTATTTTTGCGTCCACGTATATCGGTGGTGGTTTGGGAGTACGGTTTGTCGGACTTTCCGTTGGGTCCGTTGCTGCCTCTTCTGGCAGTACGCTGAATGGATTGTGCAGCTTGATATCTTGTAGTCATTGTTTTTTTTTTCGTATGTATCGATTTTCCTCGCGCTTGCGAGCGGGGTTACCTTCCGTTTTCTGCTGGAGGTTGCCACCGTCCAGCTTTCTTCCTGGTGCATTGGTATGTTTTGTTCCCCGTCGGATTGTGTTGTTTCCATAATATCATCATTTTTCTCTGCATATGTAGAGTCTGTAGCTTTATTTATGAAGAATGTTTCACCGGAGTTAATTATTTTTATTGGTGGAATCTGCATGATTCCACGTTTTGTCTATTTTTGGCGTTAACTTTGTCCCTTTCTCTTCTCTCTTGCCGTACTTTCACTGGAGCACTGTTTCGCACGTCCGTTTAGGTCGCCTGCCCAGGCGGAACTGAGAGCCGTATGAACTGGATGAACTCTCCGACAGAATCATAGGAACTCTGAAGTTCGTTCTGATGTGATTGATGTGAACGGGAGTCGTAAATTCCCGTTACGATTATAATAATCGACACCACGAATAGTTCGATCCCCGTATTTCGGTTAGGATAATAGGGGTAGTTGTTGTGGTATAACACTGGGAGTCACAGAGTTATAAAAATATATATTTCCAACACTTTATACAATCACACAAAGTAGTAACGCCGTTGATTAAGATACAGATAACGAAAAGAAGGATTATTCTTAGATGAGAGAGTGAGAGCTATAGGAGCTTTAGGCCCGTGAGAGCTGTAGGAGCTGTCGGACTTCTGAATACTGTGAGAGCCATAGGAGACTCTAGGCCTTGTAGGCACTTTGAGAGCTGTAGGAAAACTCTGAGAGATATAGGAACGGTGAGAGCTATAGGGACTGTAGGAACTCTAGGCACCGTGAGAGATGATGGAACTCTTAGAGATGTAGGAACGGTGAGAGCTATAGGGACTGTAGGAACTCTAGGCACCGTGAGAGATGATGGAACTCTAAAGTTTATTCTGACGTGAGTACGGTGGAAAGCTCGGTATGGGTGTGCCCTTTGAACGAAGAACGCGGATTTGTTGCTTACATTTTTAGTTAGGAAAGTGAGGGCAATGATCCGCGATGCCGATTGGCTATGACCAATGTCGGGAAGGAAGATAGGAGGAAGAAGCCTCCTACCAACGTGGATCCTAGGCGACATTGTTTATGGGAAACTCGGATTTTCCGTTAGGTAGATCTCCGCTTTTTACGTTAGGCCACTACCCGCTTTCTCCGTAATTCTTAAGAGCGCGTAATAAACCCAAGGACCTTTCTAAAAACCGGCCGAAAACACTTCTAGAATTAGAAAGTCTTTTCGGGCAACAGATTGACTTAAACCATATGTGCGAACAATGCAGTTAGGATTTCAACTTTATGGTGGGTCCTTGGGCCTATGGAGGCTTCGAAGGACGGCACGTAGACCGTTGGCTGTCCAGCCGCGCGGGATGGAGTGCAGATGTGTTGCGCGGCGGAACACCTTGTATATGTAATATCTCCAGTGTGTCAATCTTATCTTATCAAATTTCTATCCACTTACTTTTGCAATTGTGACGCTTGACAATGACTTTCAAATATCAAAAGTGAATACAACAAGATAAGCATGAGTCACTAGACTAAAATGTACTATATGGTGCAATCTTACTTAAAAACTATAGTGGAATCGCATGTACGACACATTATACAACCACTTATGTAGAATAGGTTTTCGGGATCTTATGGAATAGAGTGCCATTTTTTGTATTGCATTCTATTTTTTATTCGTTGTCAATATAAATACAAATAAGGTAACAATGAACATAAAGAATACCATATATGGATTTATAATACTAGCCTTTCATTTCGACAAATGTTCCTTATTGAACATCGATAATTGATTAGTGTTTGTATTTAGCAACTGTGTCCGCTGTAGATAACTAGTACGTGTCTTTGCAGTAGATTGCTTTGATTATTTACATCGATTTATCATGACTATTCAACTCGTTGTAAGAGGAGGGGGACTGATTGTATGGAGCTATAGTTATAGCTATGATTTATGTATCCAATGTTTCTAATAAAAAAAGTCGCTATCTTCCTCGGGATTTACATGATCGCATTATCTGTCTCTCTATAATTTGCAACTGAAACATCTTTTTGTATTTTGCACGTTTTGGGATATTTAACTAGTTGCATTTGATGTATGTAATGTAATGTATTACGTAAGTACTTACTTGGAACGACATATCATGAGTGAACACTGATTGGTAGAAATCAAGGCCAGTGCGTGGAATTCTTTATATAAAATAACGCAATGTCTTCATGTGCAGTTACGTTGCGGTGTGCTATCAAGAATGATGAATCGTTGGACCGGTAAAGTAGCAGTTGTGACTGGCTCGAGCGGAGGAATCGGTCTCGCGATATCGAAAGCTCTGGCTAGCCATGGCATTAAAGTAGTTGGTTTAGCAAGAAGAATAGACAAGCTTCACGAAGCTGCCGCAGAAATTGGAAAGGATAAATTTTTTCCGATCGAGTGCGATGTAACGAAAGAAGAAGATATCCTTAAGGTGTTCAAATGGATCGACGAGAAGTTTGGTCGCCTTGATATTTTAGTGAATAATGCTGGAGTTGTTTGTGTCAAACCTATCATCGGTAAGATATTTATTGATATCGATCTATGGTGTTTTACGAATGTGTTCGCATTTGCATTTTCCTTTTTTCTGATATCTTGTTCCTTTTTAAGTATTGCCAGTAATCATAGGTTATATTATTATGCTATAGGTGTAAAATGGTTACAATAATTTAGATTCGTTTATCTACTATCTGTAGTAGTAGTTTCGTTGCACAAATAGTGTTGATGTGGAGTTAGTGTCCCAAAATTCTTCAGTATTAGCGGGGAAGTCAGTTGTGTGGAAAATTTCAAGAAAATTTCAATTTCGTTAACAGTATAACCGCTCGAGTGATTACAATCATTCCTTTGAATTATCGTGCTTCATTAAATTAATCTTCATGTCACCGGTTTACTGTTGAAGGCGTACCATAGTACGCGGAAGGAGTATTTATATACATTTACATTAAATCATGAGCATTATAACATTTGTTTTGTTAGACCAGAAATTCAAACATACAAATAAAACAAATAGGAACCTTTTATTTTGCAAGATATGTGATTTTCAGTCGTTAAAAACTCTAAGTGGTATTTGTTCTTACAAATCGTTATCTATTAATTATCTCCGATATATTGCTGACGATTAACACTTATGCTGTGTTAAAAATGATTTACGATATCGAAACTTCGCTGTACATTAGTTATGTTCTGATCGAGATTTTTTTGTTCCAAATTTTTTAAATTCATCAGATAAAAAAGTAGTTACACGTGTTTAAGGAATATCCGAAGAATTTTTAGGAAAATCAAATCTTATACAAAAAAGTTATGTTCGCTATTTTCGACTGATCTTTTCAAGTAAAATTGAGATTTTGTTTCCAGATCTTTGCCTCCCTACAATATCTACTATTTCAAAATAATAATGCTTTTCTAGTCATTATTTTAAAATGTGAATGTTACAAATGTCAAATATTACATAAATAATACAGTTTTACTCGCGAAATTGAAGTCATCTTATCTAAACGTTGATTCTTACATGTCCCAACTGTTATATTTAATTACTCTTACTAATAATAGCTTGGATATATAATAATATTCGTAGATACATTTCTGTTTGTAATAACTAATCGTAAATATTTTGTTACAGACTCAAAAACCGAAGATTACCGCAGGGTCATTGATACAAACTTGATAGCTCCAGCAATTTTTGCACGAGAAGCAGTGAATTCTATGAAAAAATGCAACGCTTGCGGCCATATAATTAATATCTCCAGGTAACTCCATGTATTACATAAGAATATATTTCCTCCGTATTTTATAGATGGTAGTGTTAGTTAAATATATTTGTGGAAAATGCCGATGAATCTATCGTACCCTTTGTCCTCTCAAATCGTAATTGTTTTTTTTTTTAATCTAAATGAGCAGCTTTTAATTTTTATTCTCAAACGGAGAAAGCAAAAGCAAAAATATGACTTATATATCGAACACTACAAAATAAACTCGATTCGTGGGAATACAATTGTTTGCCTAATATGTTTTTATATGCACATTTTTCATATTTATTGAATTACATATTATTCCTGAAATAATTAAGTAATATAAAGACTATCGGTTTTCAAATGGTATTTGTTTCATTCTAGAGTAAACTTCAGTCGAATTCATGAAACACTTCCCCTAACATATTATTAGAGTTATTAAAAAAGTTATAATAGACATATCGGACACCAAGTAAACGGAAAGAAGTTTGTCTTCGATAAAATATAAGGTCGGGATAAATAAAGAATATTTGCATTTCGGCTAGATATATTAGGTTGTACCAAAAGTTTCTTTCGTTTTATAAGAAAATAATATTATTTTCATGTGCTGTTCATATGTTCCAATGGAATAGAATGAATGATACATAATTCGACAGAATAATATAAAACAAGAAATGTTGTACATTTATTATTTCTTTATAAAACGAAATAAACTTTTGGGACAGCCTAATAGATTGATTTACCAAACTAAGATTTTATATATAGAATAAATTCAGTAATATGTCAATGTCACTGTGTATCTTTATATTGTTATATTTCATAATCTCCAATCGAAAGAATTTCTATCGATATATGCAAGACATCCGAAATAGATAAAAAACATGAAAACGAGCAAAATATCTGTGCTTTTTTTTCGTAGTTTGTACGTTAGGACGAAGAACTTCAAAAAGTTCCATTAAATTCCACGATTTCGTAAAAATTAAACTATACTGTTTTCCATTATACTAATTTTTCACAGACAGCTTGATTAAATTATTACATTTTTTAATATGAAGCATATTTATAGCATTGCCGGATTACATCTTGAAGCTATAGCCATACCGATCGGCATGTACGGTTCTAGTAAATACGGTCTAAGAGCTCTAGGGATAGAACTCCGTCACGAAATAAACGCGGCCAAGCTGAATGTCAAAATCACGGTAACAGCTTGTTATTTACATATGTATAGTATATTATTTCATGCCATCGTTAGTTCATACGTACAGACAAGAAAATGAAAATTTTCGAAGTTGTGGGAACATTTGAAACCGAAATCTAACAGATGGCGTTCATATATAGTGTTGTTATTTTTATAATTAAAATTGGTTCAACAAAATTGTCTATGATTACCCATGTATTAACGTAATTCTGAATAATGAGATATAACCATGCATATACTATAAGAACAAAGAATATTCACATGGTTTTATCTTCATATTTTAATAGAACATCAGCCCCGGAGCTGTGATGACGGATATAATAAAAGGTGTCCAAGATGTCGTGAGCAATAATTTTATATTAAAAGTTGGAGACATTGCCGAAGCAGTGATCTACGCGTTAGGTACACCGGAAACGGTCGAGGTATGTATAGATAAAATACCTATCCACAAAACCTTACATATTGTAACATCTCGTAGTAAGATTATCGCCACACATTCTAACCCATAGCTTTAATGTCCTTTATATTAATCTCGTTCCCACGTTACAGAATTTGTATTCGTTTTATTTCGTTTCTAATGTAAGATATTGTATACAAAAATAATATTTACTCCGTCGTTATATTAACTCATATAATTCGTATAACAACTATAGAGCTAGATAATCCTTTTTATACAGTTGCTTATTGTATTACCTTCTTTCCTATTGTGGCGGCACTCAACAGATAGCAGTACCCCAGCAGCGACATCTACAGCCAGCAGCTACAATTTTGATGGACAACACTTACACCTCACTATTTTATTGTTTTTTTTTATTTACTTATGTTTCTTTATTTTACCTATTTGATATTTTCATTTATTTCTTTCTATACATACAATTTTTATATTTCTTTCTATGATGTGTGGAAGTAACCATTTTGTTATTATAGGATGATAGATGATTATTAGTTGATAGAATTCCTCCTTTCTCAATTAAGAACATATGTCAATATTACGTGAACGTTATTATTTTTTCTAGTAATGATTAACTTCAATAGTCATAGAAATACTCTGTTTGCAGATTCCGGAAATCACGGTAATACCACACGGCACGGGATTTATTTTCTCATAGCGGGATTGACTTACAATTAGGCATTACTTAGATGCTGTAACATGCCGATTTTAATGAACTTCACTCCCGATCACACCATTACATCAATGTACAATGGCGACAAAATCAGTGTGTTACTCCTACCTTGCAAGTATCAGAGTAATTGAAGACATATCTTGTTAGATATTCGACTAACGTTTTGTATTTACATTATTACTACTATCAGGTTATTACCATTTATACAAAGGAATGTAAGAACCGATGACCTCATCAGAATGATTGTGATTCTTAATGCAATATGATAAAATCAAGATGTATGTATGAATCTTTTATGGAGTAGAACGTTGAACACTCTGTTAAATGGATTATCCTATTTAATAAAGAAATGGATTAGAGAACGGAGCTTTATATTTTTCCCTTTAAATATAAAAAAGTACCTCTTTGTGTGTAAAGTGCGTACAATAGACTTAGTCTACAGATATTTATCACATAATTAAAACTGGTGCATATACATTTTACGATGTCTTACGCTGTTTTTAGTTTGGCATCGTTTTCTACAGATTAATTTCTGGAAACAAGTATCAGTTGCCAGTTCTTACCGCGTGAAGTGGCTACATACGAGACCTTCCCAAAGCCCTAATCCAATCCACTTCCCACTATATTTTTATTTGCCATTTGAATTGTACATAAATGCTGTTACTGTTAACAATGCGCGTCTGTTGAATTTTTTGTTGTTCTTCCCTTTTTTGCATGTATCTGTTGAGTGTTAGCTGTAGTTACCAGTAGTCCTAGATACTTATACCTTATAGTCCGTCATGAAGTAATGAAATAACTAATGGCTATTTATGAAATTCGCGACATTCTTATATAGACTTTTTCGTACAGGCGCGCAGCTGTTCGCTGGATCGTCCGAAGATCGCCGATCAGCGACGCTCTTGATTCCTGAAACTGTTCGCGAACGACGACGATCAAATGCATGTGTTAAAATACTGTTGTGCAAGCACTTGCTGGTGTTATATTTTGTTCGCAAATAATACTTATTTTTTTGGTCGAGATTTTAAACTGTCATAAATATGTAGTAATTGAATGCCTGTAAAATTTAGTGCCTGTAAAATCTAGTATTCTCTATCCATTCCCTCTCCTATGCAAATAGCCTTTACAGTTTGCTCATGCATTCTATCTTGATATTCTTATGATCTTCGGAGTTTTGTAGCGTTCCGTAACTAATTTTAATAATTTCATGTGTCTTTCTTTGTGGTTCTCCGTAGTGTGAATTTTGGGGCGGTTAAATAAATGTTTTGAACGAGCAAAACAGTTTTGACAACAAATTCATTGATTAAATATCATAGTTACCAATTATCATTTATAACTGTTTATGATAATTCCACATGGTATGCGCACTTAGAAAATATATAATTATACTTACACCCTGATTTCGAATCGAGTTTGTTCGTTAACTTAGAACTCACCTCCTTGGACTTCTTTATGTTGCGCCAGAGGCGGCCGTACGTGTCTTTTCCTAGAGCTGCCGTGACTTCGCATCAGATTCATTCTCGCAGACTATAATCTTAACCTTGTCATAGAATCCCTGACTTTGCATCACTTTCGGTAGCATATGTGGTGATACAATTGCAACCGTATTTCATGAAATACCATATCACGGTGCACACAGTCTTGGCCTGTAACACTCATATTTATGAATACAAATGCGAGCAAAAGTGGAAATTGGATCAATTCAGTACGAAATTTACGATTAGAATTGCTGGATTGTACTATCAGGTATCAAACACCTTCTATATGTAATATCTCTAGCAAATCAATTTTACATTATCACAATTTCTGTCTATTTGTTTTTTTGTTTTACTTGGGAACTTTTCAGATATGAAAAGTAAATGTTACGAGATAAGTCTCAATTGCTCGATTAAAATACACGTTATCACGTTTTGAAAAAACAAAAAATTAAATATCTCAGTAAGCATTACTTGAATACTTCTGGTATCTATGTATGAAATATGATAGAAATTAATATGCAAACAATTCAAAATATATATTCAAAATGTATATTCAATATATATATTCTATATATATATGTAGATAAAAATCATCATCAGAATAGAGTACCACAAGTACATATTAATCGTATATATACCACATTTTATATAATGTCCAAAATAATAAGAAAATAATAATAAGAAATAATAAGAATAATATCTAACAGCTTAGATAGGCATAATTATTATCTACGTCAAGCTAAATGTCGATATAGATGTTAATGTGAGAAATATATAAAATATAATTTTCAATCATAACGCATGCAGTGAACATGCATTGCAACGCGTTTAATATATGTATATTTTTTATACTGATAATTATTCTCTGGTCTTTGCTATGTTTTCTATTTGTACTAAGTGCATAGATCAACGAAATAAATTAACGAAAAGTAGCCATTCAACGTGACTTGAAGTTTCATGAAATGAGATCAGATCAATCCAACTATGCAGTGTAATTCTCGTAAACTGGGATAAATCGTAGAAGAAAAATAAGATTTAATTAATCATTCTTGTCGGGTGTGATGTACCATCTACAATATATGTAGATATCTTCGTTCCAAGGCAATAACGACGTAACTGCAAATTTGCAAATTCTGAGATAAACAAGTTCTCTGTCTCAGACATATCTAATATTTTCAGTATAACAGTTTCATAATTTTAATTATGTTTTTATGGAAATATTCGTTGTTGGGCACTTAAAACTGAATAGCGTTTTATGGTCTTAATGAATAAAAGACGACAAGTAGCAAAAGACGTTTAGGCATCATAAAATAAATTAAAGTTATAGATCGTGGCATTGCTAAGCGAATAGACACTCGTCGCTTAACTGCTATATATCTTATTCCTTAGATACAATAAATCCATAGACGTGACTTAGTCAATGATAAAGGTTTGAATTATTTTCTGCTACTCAGCCGTGCTTGATTTGTCGCTTTACCGCTTATTACCTATCGAACGATTTATCGCTTATCGTTCTTTTGTATACTCATGGCCTTAAGCTAGAATTATAAGACCGAATTATGTATGAAACATACAATATGGCTACTGTAGTAAAGTGCAAAATACAAAGTATAAAGTAATGTAAAATAACACTAGTGCAAGGTAAAACGATTGTAACATAGATTTAAGAAAACTGTGTGACAAGCGACACACATATAATAATGCCCAGTGAGTTCCGTGTACTCTGAAAAATTGCTTCGTATTTGCGTCATTGTGGCGCTGGAACGGCGATATGTGTATCAGTAAAATTGATAAAGCTAATCAATTAGTATTGCTGAAATTCTGTGTATCTAAGTAATCGACAGAATTTGTATGTAACAAGATAAGCGGTTTGTAATATTAGCTAAAGTGTGTTTTTACATCTAGAAATGTTTCATAAATACATACAAATCTGCGGTCTATTCATTATTAATAAAGTAACAAAATGGTAATTCTACAATATTTGATCTCCTTATCTTATCTACCCTTCGCTGGTAGTTCTGCTTGAATGTTATGTCATTAATTGAAGAATTGCCACATTGGGAAATATTGCGATCTTAATTGAATGCTATAATATGATGGAGTTATATATTCGATCCATTATCCAAGATTTCAAGTAAATCTTTTATTATAAAGTAACAACAACATGTACCTGTCATTCTCCTCGGTTAAAACATATAAGAAACGCGCTCACAGCAGAAAATTTTTTAAAAATAGTATTTTAGTAATGACCAACTCATCATGAGTGGATCATTACTATTTTATGGATATAGTACATGTAATAGCTACGTTAAACATGAGTCAGCTATTTAAGGCAAATACATGTAATGATCACTTGGATAGAATAGCTTTTCGAGATGGTACAGAATAGAGAGTTATTTTTTATATTGTTACTTTTTTGCGACAGAGTTTGTTCCTAAATATTAGTAGCTGACTAGGAATTACACTCATTAACTCTAGTCGCTATACATATTTATTACGTATCTTTACGTAATGTAATTCGAATATATTTCATAAAAAAAATATACTCGCGATCGTTACCAGAATCGCAGCATCAGCTTCTCTATAACTTTCCGTATTTTTCGTATTATACCTTTATATATTTTTTACTTCGTGTTTTGAGATATTTAACTCGTTGCATTGAAACTGAGCACTCTGTAGATTGCATGTTAGGTAGTTAATCGCTATGAGACGCCTCAAGTGGCCGCGATTGGTAGGGGCAAGAGCTCGAAAACTCTTTTTAAACTGCAACGGAATACTTCCACGCGTAGTGACTTTGTAGCACGGCAATGCGAATAATGAATCGCTGGATTGGAAAAGTAGCAGTTGTGACTGGCTCGAGCGGAGGAATCGGTCTCGCTATATCGAAAGCTCTGGCTAGCCATGGCATTAAAGTAGTTGGTTTAGCAAGAAGAATAGACAAGCTTCACGAAGCTGCCGCAGAAATTGGAAAGGATAAATTTTTTCCGATCGAGTGCGATGTAACGAAAGAAGAAGATATCCTTAAGGTGTTCAAATGGATCGACGAGAAGTTTGGTCGCCTTGATATTTTAGTGAATAATGCTGGAGTTGTTTGTGTCAAACCTATCATCGGTAAGATATTTATTGATATCGATCTATGGTGTTTTACGAATATAGTCACCAGATGGTATCAACTACAGCAAGAAAGAACTCTAAAAAGAATACGAAATTTAATAGTTCAGAAAACTTGGGAGAATAAAAATAATTAAAATATATGTATATAATACGTGTAATATGTAAAAAATCTCAACATTCTACATACAATTATTTCGGATAATCGAAGTTCTACTGTAATTTAGATAGATAATAATATGTATATTTGTATTTGTAAGATCTAATTATAAACGTTCTGTTTTAGACTCAAAAACTGAAGAATATCGTAAACTCATTGATACTAACTTGATAGCTCCGGCAATTTTTGCACGAGAAGCAGTGAAGTCTATGAAAAAACGCAACGCGTGCGGCCATGTAATTAATATCTCCAGGTAATTATAATAACTGTTGAAAATGACAACATGAATTCGTGCTCGTCCTTCACATGCGGATGCGCTAGTTACAAAACGCAGTAACTAGAAGATTGTTCTAGATGCAATCGATAGACTCGATCGATATTTCTAGATGATCATTTTTTCCCCTTAGTCTATGTAAGCGCGTGTAATGAAGGTTTATTCGGCTCAGAACGGTGTGATAGATTTATCCGTGCAATATTGTAATAACTAATGTGATTCTACCTCTGAATATAAAAATAACAACAATAACTTATACTTATCCCCTCAGTAATTTACAAAATCACTGTTTTGCTTGAAAATATATGTTGCTTTATGTCGCTTTTCATCCTTTGCAATCTCACTTGTTTTTTTTAAATTTAAATATATAGATTCAGTTTTCATAATAAAATGATACACAGCAAGACACGAAACTCTTATATCGAACATTACAAAACAAACTCTATCCGTGGGAATAACGTTTTTGTTTAATATATTCATATATGAATATTGTACATATTTGCTTAATTACAACTACTGAAATCATTAAATAATGTAAAGTATCGTTTGTCAAAAAGTATTTGCTTCATTTTATTAGAATAAATTTGAATTAAATTCATGAAACACTTCTCCTAACATATTAGAATCATTAAAAAAGTTATAATAGACATATCAGGCACAAAGAAAACGGGGAGAAGTTCATTTTTAATATAATTTAAGGTCGAAATAAATAAAGAATATTGGCATGTCTCACAGATATAGATTGATTTATCGAATTATGATTTTATTTATCGAATAAATTCAGTAATATGTCAATGTCACTCTGTATCTCTATATTTTTATATTCTATAGTCTCATCAATAGATATAACTTCTATCGATATATGCATAACATCCGAAATACATAAAAAAGCATTAAAACAAACGAAACGTTTATCACATTTGCTTACTTTCTGGTAGTTCATACTTCAGGACGAAGAACTTAATAACGTTTTATTGAAATTCATAATGGGGGTGCTTTTCTCCAAATTAAACCATACTGTTTTCAATTATACTAATTTCGCACAGATAGCTTCATTAAAGTATTACATTTTTAAATATAATTTATATTTATAGCATAGCCGGATTACATCTTGAATCTATAGCTATACCGCTAGGCATGTACGGTCCTAGTAAATATGGCTTAAGAGCTCTAGGGATAGAACTCCGTCACGAAATAAACGCGGCTAAGCTAAATATCAAAATCACGGTAAGAGTTCATTATTTACATATGTGTATTATATTACACATGCTGTTGTTGGTCGGTACGTAAAGATGGAGGAATTAAGTCCTGCAAAGGTGTAGGACTATTTAATACGACTAATATTTTATAATTACGCTTCATGACACCTAAAATTGACAACCAATGAAAATAAACGTTCATTAATTAACAAGGCAACTTATTAAATTTTTCTAATAATGTTAATTTGGTTGTACAGCACAATTACTTTTTTAAGAATGCTTACTTTTTTTTCAAATTGCTTAAAATTAAATCAAATGTTTTCCCGATGATATCTCTTTTAAATTACCGTCTTTATAATAAATCTAAAGTGCAATCAAATTGCTTGATATATAGCGCTGTTATTTTTATAATTAAAATTGGCTCAACGGAATTGTCTATGATTTCTCTTGTATTAACATAATTCTCAATAATAAAATGTAATCATGCGTTTAGTATACGCATATACAATATGATATAATACCCACATTGTTTTATTTTTACATTTCAATAGAACATTAGTCCTGGAGCTGTGATAACGGATATGATAAGAAGTATTCGTAATGCATTACACATCACTGATGATTATGCCTTAAAAGATGCGGATATCGCCGAAGCAGTGATCTACGCGCTGGGAACGCCGGAAACGGTCGAGGTATGTACAGATGAAATGGCTATCCACAAAACCATATACACTGTAACATTTCTTAGCAAAGTTATCGTCACATATTTTAACCCATAGCTTTAATGTCCTCTATATTAGTCTCGTTTCCATGGTCCCTCATTTGTACTTGTTTTATTTCGTTTTTAATTTAAGATATCTGTTTCGTATATCCTTCGTGTTTCATTGTATACGAAGTTTTATATACCAAGTCAGAATTTCTTCTTACGGTTATCTTATATCCTAGATTTATGTTTTTATATTTTTATTCATTTATATTTTTAAGCGTTTATGTCTTTATAAATTTATGTTTTTATGTTTATATCATTGTACGTTTACATTTATAAGAAATTCTGATTCTCCTAGCACCAACAACTTTATGAAGACATTGAAGAATACACTTATTCTGTTGCTATTTGTTAGCAGTAATCTGTAACGGTCAGCGAGTTAGGAATTTTCCCTTCTTTAATTTTCTACTCTAGTATGTATTGGTCGAATCAAAGCGCTTCATAAGCATTTATTGCTTGCTATAATCGCTGGATAAGACATTGCGGAATTGACATCCAGATTCTCACCGGTCGCTTTCTAAAGGGAAAATTATCAATCATGTTAAATCGACCACCACTCTTGCAAAGTCGAAAATACTTAGACAATCAATCCGCGTGTCTTATTTTTGCCAACATCGCTCGTCTAAAAGTTTTACAAAGAGCTTCTCGGCTACGTTCAATAGGCATTAACGATCATTCACTCAAGTGGCACTAGCAATTCTGTCGAGTAGTATCGTAGTTCATACTGAGCAGATATTCCCAGTTCATTTTAGGATGACATTCATAGTTCATTTTTGGTTAGTACTAACAATTCATCACCATTCATTCTGGGGATATTGACAGTTTACTCAGTGTGCATTAACAGTTCAGTCACCAGTTCTTTGAGACTTACGTCGAGACATTTTCACATTAAACCTGTTCAGTTTATATACAGTCCACCTTACATAAACTTCATACATTTCTCTACTTGAAAATAATCTTTGCCGGCCTTTCACTTTGTGTTAAATAATTTCTTTGTCATCTTTCTATTTTACTGTCAAATAATCTTTGCAAGCCAATCCTTTGATAATCCTGTGATAAATAATCTTAGCTGCCACATTTTTTTGAGCCTAGGGTCACGAATATTTTATGATCCTTTCGAGTTTGGGTACTCGAACAATATCCGTATAGAGAAATATTATTAATTCTGTCGTTATATAAATCCATATAATTCACATAACAATTGTAGATTTAGATAACGCTTTTTATACAGTTGTTAATTTTAATACCTTTCCTATTTTATTTTTCTTACATTTATTTATGTTTCTTTACTTTAGTTACTTTATATTTCCTTTTATTTCTTTCTTTATATCTGCATGTTAGACATATTTGGATATTGCGCGAACGTTATTAATTATACTGTTAATGGCTAACTTTAGTATTCATAAAAATAATGTTTGCAGATTCCAGAAATCACGATAATATCACATGGCACGGGAACTTCGAGTAATCGACAGCATAACTGACCAACAGGGTGTCATCACTTAGATGTAGTAACCTGCCGATTTCAATAAACATTACACCTGATCACATTATTACATCATTGTACGATGGCAATAAAATCCGTGTGTTACTTCTATCTTGCCAGTATCGGGGTAAATCAAGGGACACCTCGTTTTAATGTTCTCCATTTATAATAAATCATAAAGAAACGGTCATTATTTATTTGATAAACGAGAAGTACTAGAAAAAGAGCCTGTTATTTTTCATTAAATGATATATTAAATAATATATATTAAATAATATATGGAAGATAATGTTTAGTGCAATATTTTGTAAGACTTTTTAGGTAAATTTTCTCAACTTAATTCCCAGTATACATCGTTGTTCAACAGTTACTTCTTAAATACATAAATCTCATATATTCTCGTAGGTCTGCTATAGTTTTTAATATAAGATTATGTTAAAATATTATTTCATTTCATTTATTATTTCAATCTATAGTTCGCTGATCGCATCAAATGATGTGCCAAACTCTGGTGCCCAGATGTTGTGTGTGTGAATCGTGAAGTCAATGTTGGTCTGCTTGTCATGTCATGTCTTAAATATAGGTCTACATAGGACAGGTAGGTGCTCTTACCTATCTCATAGGTAGGCACACGATCCTTTGGATCATCTAGAGTATGGGAAGTTACTCTTGTTATTACTTTGTCACTATGCTTTGTTATATTGTACTTTATTTATTGTATTCGTGGTATTTATTTTATTTGCAATAAGCTTAGTATTTGTTTTTCTTGGCTGATATATATGTCATTCCATCGTGATATTGGGCATTGGACAAATCTTGGATTTCGATTAATATTTCGAAAAAAAGTAATAAGTAATTAGGATGATATATATGTGACAAGATAAGTGCTCTATAATGTTTTCCATAGTGGAATAAAGATTGATGATTCATCGTTAGTTTGAAATATTTACGGACTTCTGCAAAGTTTTATATCGTTTTGATTTAATTAGAAAACTAGAAATTGGTTAAAAAATTGTTTTATATATTAAATATTATAAAGAGAACTATTCCCTGTGTGTTTTTGCACCTGTAATTTCATAAATGCATACAAATCTGCGGTCCATTCATCACTAATAAAATAACAAAGTGGATGTTCTATTTAATCTCCTTATCTTATCTACTTTTCGCTAATAATTCGGCTTGAATGTTATGTCATTAATTGAAGAACTACCACATTGGAAAAAGTAACTATCTTAACATTAAGCATATTTTAACCATATTTAAACGTTATAATATCGCTTCATAATTTCTGACTTTTCCTAAAAGATGCATGCAATATATTTTTTGGTAGTTACTTTCAGTTTGCTTTCCTCTTTTCTAAACAAAAATTGTATTCTGCCTTGCCTATCGCGAGCGGCCAATTTGACCAACCGACAAAATATTTTAGTTACCGTTAATTAAATATTGTGATGGAGTTACATGTACGATCCATTATCCAAGATTTCAAATAAAGCTTTCGTTACAAAGTAACAACATGTACCCGTCCTTCACTTTGATTAAAATAAATAAGGAAAGCGTTTGCAACACAAAAACTACCAAAGTGATCATAATAACCAATTCATAATGAGTCAACATTATCTTGTAGGTTTTGTACTCGGTAAACAGAAGTTAGCTGGCATTTAACAAACACATGTAACGACCACTTGTGTAGAATAGATTTTCGAGATCATATGGAATAGACAGCTTACTTTTTGCATTGTTCTTCATTTTGTATTTTTGTGAATATAAATGCAAATCACACAATAATGAATATATGAAAGAAATATAATCGCGATTTTTCTCAGAATTTTCATGATTACATCATCAGCTTCTTTGTAACTTTCATCCGAAACATCCTTCCATATTTTTCATTTTGTGTTTTGAGATATTTAACTCGTTGCATCTGGGCAGTCTGTAAATAGCAAGTTATTACATATACGTTTCTACGTGGATGTAAACACGCGTTACTTGCTACGAGACGTCTCAAGTGACCGCTGATTGGTAGCAGCAAGAGACTGAAGTCCTTCTTATAACGGAAAAGTCTACCGCGCGCAGTTACTTTACACCACGATAATAGGAGTGATGAATTATTGGTCAGGGAAAGTCGCAGTTGTGACTGGCGCGAGCGGAGGAATTGGTCTCGCGATATCGAAAAAATTGGTTAATCATGGCATTAAAGTGATTGGTTTAGCAAGAAGAATGCATAAACTCGTGGAAGCTGCCACAATAATTGGAGAGCATAAATTTTTTCCGATCGAGTGCGATCTAACGGAAGAGGGTCAAATACGTAGAACGTTCAAATGGATCGAGGAAAATTTTGGAGGCTTTGACATTCTAGTGAATAATGCTGGCATCTTCAGTCTCTCATATGTCATGGGTAAAATATTTAATGATATAAATCTATAATGCTTTACGAACATGCTTGCATTTGCATTTTCTTTTCCTGTAATCTTTTTTCTTCTCAAGTATTGCCATTAATCATGGGTTATACACTTATTGTGCTGAAGGTGTAAAATGATCACAATATTCTGGATTCGTTTAATGCCAGTCATTTGTGGCCAGATGGCTCAATAATATTTGTATCCAGGATTTTCCTGTAGCAAACCACTATCTATAATAGCAAAACTTTCGTTGGATAAGTAGTGTTTATGTACAATTAGTGTCTCAGAATTCGTCAGAATTAACTGAGAAATCAGTTATGTGAGTAAATTTAAAAAAATCAATTTTGCTTTGCCATTAATATAACAGCTCGAGCGAATGCAAACATTTTTCTGAATGATCTTGTTTCATTAATTTAACGTCATTTAGTTAGAGTCACCGGTTTACTGTTGAAGGCGTACTATGGTACGAAGAAGAGGTATATTTGTTTTATTAGACCGGAAGCTCAAACGTACAAACAAAACAAATAAGAATCTTTGATTTTCCAAGATACGTTAATCTCAGGCGTTACAATTTCTAAGTGATAAATTTTGATAAATTGTTACCTATAAATTGGGATTGATATTTTACTGACGACTGCAACTTATACTATGTTAAAAATGTTTTACAATTTTAAACTCAGCTTTATTTTTGTTAAGTGTTGCGATTTCTTATCTCAGGTTTTCGTCTTATGAGTTCGGGAGAAACGTGAAGTATTAATGAAACAGAGATAAAATTATGAATACAATGATAATAGTAGCGTCTTGCGGAATTGATCAATCAATAATCTGTGACATTAAAGGACGAAAGTGCGATATTTTGAAGAAGACGATATCTCCATAAATGACATTTTCACGCATTTTAAAGTATTCACAGCATCAGAGATAGTGACCGGATGGTATAAATTATAAATCAAATCTCTCGAGAAGAACTGCCGAGAAAACTACTAGCTCAGCCAATTTAACAGTTCAGAAAGTCTGGAAGAATAAAAACGATTAAAATAGACATATATAATACGCATAATATATAAAAAAAATCCCACCATTTTACAAACAATTGGTTCCAATAAGTTTTACTGTAACTTGGATACATAATAATATGTATATTTATATTTGTAAGATCTAATTATAAACGTTCTGTTACAGATTCACAAATCGAAGAATATCGTAATGTCGTTAATACCAACTTAATAGCTCCAACAATTCTTGCACGAGAAGCAATGAATCGTATGAAAAAACGCGACTATATGTCATATAATTAATATCTCCGAGTAATTATTACATCTTATATTTATTCCTTTAGTAATTTACAACTCATTGTTTCGCTTGAAAATATTTATTACCCTGTCTTCCTCTTCATTCTTATTTGTTTCTTTTTAAATCTAAATATATAATTTCTGTTTTCTTAATAAAACTATTCATAGCAGGACACATAACTCTTATATCGAACACTACAAAACAAACTCTATTCGTAGCAATAACGTTTTTAATAACTCAATAACAGCAAAAACCATAAGAATAAACGATACGTTATCACATTTGCTCCTTTAACGCGATGTAACTTTAAGTAAACATATTTCTTTTAATATTTATGGCTATTTTATTCTTTTGCGAAGTCATTCTAATTCTATTGTTACTTTATTACTACTTTTCCGTTGTTTGCCTGATAGAAGGAAGAACATAGAAAAGTATTATTAAAATCCAGGATGAGGATATTATGCTAATTTTGCATACTCACCTGAATTATGTCATTTTTAATTATGATGCTATATTTGTAGCATAGCCGGATTATATCTTGAAGCTATGAACATACCGATGGGCATGTATGGCCCTAGTAAATACGGTTTAAGAGCTCTAGGGATAGAACTCCGTCACGAAGTAGCGATGGCCAAACTGAAAATCAAAATAACGGTAAGAGGTCATTATATGGATATGTATACAATATTATATAATGCTATCTTTGTTCGGTACGTAAAGAGTGGGGTTTAAGTCCCATAAAGATGTAAGGTCATTTAAAGTGAACTAATATTTCATGATTACGCATCGTTCCATTTAAAATTACTACAATCAATGAAATTAAAAGTCCATTCAGTAATAGTGCAACTTATTACATTTTTCTAATAATGTTAGTTTGATTGCTCGAAACGGTTATCTTTTCAATAATTAGGAAAATTGTTCGAAATGAAATCAAACGACTTGTCAGTGATATTCCTTTTTTAAATCATCCTCTTTACAATGAATTTGTAATGCGATCAAGCTGCTTGATATATAACGTTCATACTTTTATAATTAAAATTGGCTCAATGGAATTGTTAATGATTTTTCTTTTATTAATATAATTCTCAATAATAAAATGTAGCCATGCATGTATTATAGGGACATACAATTCTCACATTATTTTATTTGTATATTTATATAGACCATTAGCCCTGGATTTGTTCAGACAGATATGTTAAAACCGCTTTATAAATTCATGAATATCTCCCCAGGACGTTTATTAAAAGATACAGACATCGCCGAAACAGTGGTTTGCGTGCTAGGAACACCGGGAACGGTAGAGGTATGTACAGATAAAAAGCTTATCCATAAAACCATACACACTGTAGCACCTCTCAGCAACATCATCGTTTCAAATTTTAACCCTTGGTTTTAATGTCCTTTATATTATTCCCGTTTCCACGTTTTTGTAGATTTTGTGATCCTTTCGAGTCTAGGTATTCGAACGGTACCTGTGTAGAAGAATATTATTAATTCTGCCGTTATATAAATTCATATAATTTGTATAACAATTGTAGAGTTAGATAACTCCTTTTATACTTTCGTTTATTTTGGCTCCTCTCCTATTTTATTTTTTTTTATTTATTTATGTTCCATTATTTTACCTACTTTATATTTTCTTTTATTCCTTTCTTCACATTTGGACATTGGACATATCTGCATATCGTGTGAACGTTATTCATTATGCTGGTAATGGTTAACTTTGTTATTCATAAAAATAATGTTTGCAGATTTCGGATATCACGGTGTTACCACAAGGCTTGGGATCTAATGCTGTTTTACTATAAAGTGTCTGAAGCACAGGATAGCATTTCTTAGATGTCGCAACGAGCTGAATTTAATGAATCTTGCAGCTGACCATATTATTACATCATTGTACGATAGCAATAATATCCGTGTGTTAGTTCTATCCTGCAAATATCAGGTTAAATCACGGGATATCTTGTTAGTTTCGATATCATTTTAATGTTCTGTATTTATAGTAAATTATAAAGAAACGTAAGAACGTTGTATTACTTCATCAGACAGATTCTTTGGGTAAAATACAACATGGAAAATTGGGATGTATCCTTTAAAAAGTAAAACTTTGGATGTTTCGTTAAATTAATTATTTTATTTAATGAGCGAGAAGTACTCGAAAAAGAGCCTTTTATTTTCCATTAAACGATATATTAAATAATATATATTAAATACTATATGGAGGCTAATGTTTAGTTCAATATTTTGTTAGAATTTTTAGTTAAATTTTCTCAACTTAATTCCCAGTATACACCGTTGTTCAACAGTTATTTCTTAAATATATAAATCTTATATCTTCTCGTAGGTCTGCTGTAGTTTTTAATATAAGATTATGTTAAAATATTACTTCAATTCATTTATTATTTCAATATATAATTCGTTGATCGCAATAAATTGCATAATATACAATATTTATCACGTTGCGTGTTTTACGCAACGACTACTGGCTTTTGTCAGTCGGTTTCGCCAAAATGATACGTATATCAGAGTGTGAAAATGATGCGCCAAACTCTAGCGCCCAGGTGTCGTGTGTGTGAATTATGAAGTCAATGTTGCTGTGCTTGTCATGTCATGTTTTAAATGTAGAGCTACATAGGATAGGTAGGATATCTGCATTACCTATATTATCTTACTCATATGTAGATATAGATAGGTACTCTTACCTAACACATAGGTAGCATACTTTCTGGTACGTCTGTTAACCCTTTGAGTGCTGTGGGCGCATATAGGTGTCTGGCGAAAGCTATCGGTGTGGACTAAGGACATATATATGCGTTTTCTGTAAGTGCCCGGCATGGACTAAGGACGCATGTATGGGTTTTTCAATTTTTCCGAACACCTACGCAGAAGTAATACTATTACGTTTGTGTGAAATAAATATAAATGCATTCCTTACGGCAGTAAACAAATGCCAATAGTGCCTCGTTATTGTTGAAGTAGTTACCACTTGTCAGAAAATTCTACATCTGGTTTTTTTAGTTTTCTCAAGCACTGAATTTTTCACACGCAACTAAATTATTAACTTGTGTTATATTTACTAAATTTAGTTTTCTAGTTTATTGTTTTCTAGTTTATTACCCAAACTCTAGTTAACTGTAAATTTCAATGTTTATAATAAATAATTAAAAATAACTAAAAAATAACGCCCTTGAATCATTTAATCTCGTGCAAAAGAATTACTATAACTTATTACGATTTGCGCTTTGAATAGTCAATCAACAGAGTTCAGTCTACCGAAAAAGTATTCCGTCCACAGCGATCGTCAGCGCTAGACGCGCGCCGTCCGTACGGACGGCATAGGCCGCGAGTATTCAGCACTCAAAGGGTAATTATAAGTAGGTAGAGCCAGTCAGATTGGCACACGATCATCTGGATCATTCAGAGCATAGGAAGTCACTCTTGTTACTACTTTGTCACTATGCTTTGTTATATTTTATTTTATTTATTTTATTCGCGTATATTAGCTTTATTTTTAATAAGCTTAGTATTTGTTTTTCTTGCCTGATATATATATCTTCCCATCGTGATATTCATTGGTAAAATCGTGGATTTTGATTAATATTTCGAAAAATTGAATACCTGTTGAGTTAGGATCGTAAAGTAATCTAGACCTGTTTTGATTTAAAATTGCAAATGGATATTGATTTGGATTTGAATTAAGGCTGTGAGAGAATATTTTGGCCTGTACTAGAATTGTGATATAATGATTGTTTTCTGTAGCTTTGCGAATTCTAATACGACACAGCGATTCTTCCTAGTGTTTTTGATTATAAATAAAGAGTCTTAGGTATTAGAATTTTTCATTCTTTAACGCATTTGAAGTCGAATTAGAAAGACATTAACTTTTAATTAAGTTTGTAAAGTTGTGATTCGTAAATATTTAAAATAAAATTTTCTTTGCTCAGATGTAGTAATTTTTATTGAATTCATTTCAAAATACAGTGTTGCTATGTTTTTTATCGCGCTTGTTTCAGTTACTTATTTCTGTATAGTTAGATTTGTGCTAATAAATGATTGTGTTTTTTTTAAATAACATGTTTATAAAATGTTCAAATTCTTCTACAAAAATCGCGGGGAAATATGTTCTTGGATCATTTATTATAAGTAAAGATGGTGGTAATTATCAATAGTCCCCAATATAGTTCCATCACATCTTTCATTTAATAATTTGATATTTTCTTGTTTCTAATATGTCTTCCTCTCAACTTTTTTTTTAAAGATTATCAATCCAATAAATAAGTACATTACAAATTTATTAACATCTAGGAGAAGTATTACTTATATATATGAATTTCCAATAATATCTCAAATACATATAAACATTAATTGTTTACTAGTTTTAATAGGAATTAATCCTTTTGTGAATCACTAAAGAATTCATTAGGTACTTCTCTTACGTTTATACCTGTTTGGCTTTGTTTCTTTTGACGATTCAGTTGATACAATATGTAATTCCAATATTTGCCGCCGCAAGTCATAGAGGATGTAAGAAACTGACACTGACCTTTTTCCAAGTCGGCATTTCAGAACGTGAAATCATCGACGAGGTACACAATAGACGTGCCACTCGATACTGTTTCGTGTTCTATGATTTGGAGATTATCCATAGAGGTTATCTGACCCCGCATATCATTTTTATATCGCATGCGACGTTATCGATTCAGTATAGTAGTGATTGGAATTGAAACTAAATTTTTCTTTGAAATTACAAATCAGGCATAAAATAGAACATCCTTTAATTGAAGAATGTAGAATTTTACATTTTTACAATATGTACTTTTTCAGCCGTATTATGACACCACTGGTTGGAAGAGTGTTTTCATGTAGAACATTTTTGTAAATTATAAAAGATAGTTTTTTTGTATAACATATTTGTAGCCAGAAAATATAGAGGACGCTGTGTGTTGCTTCCAAAACACCGTAACCCATACCAACATCAAATTTTCCATTTTGAACTTAAAATTACAACTTGGGCTTGTTGTTGAATATTACTGCATCGATTATAAATCGTCTTCTACAACAATACAGGTGAAATACAATAAATAACAATGAATATTTTATTTATTACTTTTTAAACATATAAGTCAATAGAGGGATATATAATTGAAATTTTATAAAGGAATGACATAAGAATATGCGAGAATAGATACTTAAGGCATATAATATAAAAAGGGTATCTCTATGTGTATTTTTAATATATTTTAATATTGCTATATTTAATAAAATGTTTTGATTATTTTCGATTATTTTTTAATATGTGAAATAATAAATTGAAGTAGATGGAAACTAATCGCAGGAAACGTTTGTTACACGTTCATTTGCATCATAAAGCAGGTTGTTTAAGTTGAGTGATTTAGCTTTTTATACAAGTGATAACTTTATCTGTTCATAAGTATGTAATAATTTGTGTGGGGGATATTGTATGATGTGGCAGATTAATGATATTAAATATCAAAAATGAAAATCTAACTGATCTTTCACTACGAATTAAAATGCCGCAATAAAGAAAAAATAATGTAAATGTATCAGCATAGAAATAAAATTTTTTATTTCGTTTCATTATAAAGTTTTTATAGTTTAAATGATGTTTTGTAAAGTGTCAATTAAAAATTAAATCTTACTCCAGTTATATTGATTATCTTGTATTATGATGATTATTCACAATTTTATCATACTTTATGCGACATATGATGTTCGATACTCTTTGTAATTGTACTTTGACATGTTTTTGATTTATTACTACTCATCGAAATATATCCATATTAAATTGTTTACTTTGGTGTTACAATATTTATCAAATTTTCATGAATATGTTATGACATTGAGAAATATAAAAAGCCGTTCTCCGTTTTTATTGTAAACAAGATAATAATGCTGGCCGACGTTTAAATTGTAACTAAAATGTATGTAAGATTTATACTATTACGAGTAACAAAATGAAGTTCGGTACATTTGAAAAATCTGCATACTCTATTTCAGCGATTTTCCAGCAAATGGTTAATTCTTCATTGAATTTGGAAATGAAATGGTTTTTATTTAGAAATTAATTCACCTTTAAATTATCCTTTAGATTGAACTTGATATCGAGCATGGTATATTTAAAATTCAGCAAACTTATGGAAATACGATTGTGGGTTCAAAAAACGAAGATACACTCATATATTTGTACATCTATATTTTTTATCTTACTAAACACTATTTTATCGTTATTACCGATCTCTCTTTCAAGATCCATATTTAAAATAGAAATGAATGAAATGTACAACAAAGATACAAAGAATCATGCGATCAACCGTTTTCAGCATCATATTCTTTCCACAAGATTCTACATTGTTCATTCAATCATTAGAAATCAAACAGAAGCGTAACGTGTCACAGTTACGATAATCATGCATCGCTAATAAATATAAATGAATAACTTATTACTTATTGTAATTAGACTTATACATAGTTTTGTCAAAGTACAAAACAGCTGTCGGAATAATAACTTCTGTAGAAATATACCACACAAGTCAGCGACACAAAAATAATTATTACTTCGATCAGATCAGTCTCATTGTTCCCCACTAATAATAGCAAGAATCTCCATTCCTTTCAACAAAAAAAAAAAAAAAAAAAAAAAGAAAAAAAAAGAAAAAAAAAAGAAAATCGCACGGTATCTGGTCGAAAAAGCTATCTGTGTCATCAGTACCAATACGATTCGTCAATACCATCCGATGGATCATCCTCAGCGTATCTCGATAAGGAACTTCCGTCAAAAACGTATACGATCCATCCTCGACCGTGGTGCTCTTGCTCCACTCTGCTCCCCCTTGGTCAAATTGCATTTCGGGTTCGCATAGCGCCTCGCTAGGGCAGGAAGCGGCAGCAGGCTATATCGCAGAAAGTCCGTTCGGTGTTGCACGGTATATATACGGTCCAGAGACTGCGCAGCATCCTCACGACCGACGAACACCACACGAACGCCACGTAAACGGGGCACAGAGCGGGGGTGATAGGGGAAGGATTTCGGTTTTTAATCCGTAGATGTGGATACGTGGTGGGGTTCTGCAGGCTGGAACAAAGTAGGGAGGAATCCCGCGCGCTATGGTGGTAATGATATCGCGAAACCTGCGGGTCGTCCTTCTGTACCACTCCACTCTTTACCCCTCGCCGTTTTTCGCCCCTCTTTCTCATACTCCCACTACAACCTCCCTCCCTACCAGACCATCATCCCTCCCATCGTCAGACGTTCCGGCATCCTGTCTCACACCCTCCGTCCTCCACGGTTGGCGGGGGTTGCTACTTGCCTCCTAGTGACTTTCGTGGGGCCGAGTAACACGTGCGTGCGGAAACGCGACCGGTATCCTTCGACGATACCTCCAGATCGGCCGATTGCTAAATCGATCGTATCAACGCGATATCGTAACGGTATTTTTACGTGCCTCGTCGCGGGTGATAGTTCTATTGGTGGGTGACTCTGGTGCCGTCGATCATCGAGAAGCTGCGCTCATCAGCTGACTGCCAAGAAGAACTCGAACTCGCGATCGTACACGGTTCGATATCGATTCGGTTTAGTTTGTTTCAGTTCGGTCATCACGACGAATTGCATTTAGATGACTAGCATATGTTGGTCGGTCGTGTCGGTTTGAAGATTGTCGTTGAAGGGCCGATCGGCTGATCCTTTCTTCCAGAGGAACTATGGATAGGGTGTTGTGTGTCTGTGAACGATCAGAAGCATATCGTTTGTCGCAAGATATTCTACACGTTGGAAGGTGAAGGAATTATTGACTTATTGTCGATGTCGTTTCGTCAGTGATTTACTAGTCGAAATCGGTAGCGATCCATTCGGTCGGACGCTAATTGTAGATCGATATCGCGTACAATAATGTTTGATTTCGTTTTCGTTCACGAAAGAAACGCTAAGTTTGTTGTGCGATTAAAGTAAGTAGAAGTTCCGATGGTGTAGGTGAAGGTACTTTGTGTTGGATTTACTTCATAGTGTATTTCTTTTCGTTTCGAGAATATCGGAGGAAACAACGTGTTTTTTTAATGAACGTAATTAACCGTTCGCTCGAGTGACGTTCGTTTTACTTCGCGGAAGGAAGCACTCGAAGAAGGAATGCCGTTCTAATAAAGCCTCGTCGCGTGATGACGATTGTTCGGTTAACGAGAAAAGCTCTGACCTTCTTGCACAATTCCAGTCGACCCGATTTGAAATCGCGTAATTCATTTATGAGAACCGTCCAGAAATACAGGCGTCCGCAGCTCGACTCGTCCTTACGGAGAGAAATAGACCGAGGAAGCGGAATAATGCTATATTTGGATTAGATCGACGGTGCTTTTATCACCTTAAACATGATGTTCGATTGCTTCGCGTCTCTATATCGCATTCGAGAAGTTCTCGTTATCCTCAAAGTGGTTTCTTCGTTGTTTGCGTGACTCTACTAACGCGCACGGGCGAAAAGGAAGATAAGATAAAAGTCAAAAGGAAAGGGTTAATGAAAAGAGAAGTGCTGACAAAAGATTCTCCGAGCTGTTGGCCTTCCGACAACGTGTCTTTTTGACTCTTTAACGTTAAAGATCGAATCTAGATATATGTACGTGTTGTTTATAGTAAACGTATTACGCACATTTCTTTGTAGGCTCCTCATTTTTTAGCGGTTGATCATATGCATATTTTGCATACTAATATCCCCGTTTTTCAATTCGATTTACGATTCTACCCGTTCCATAAAATTATATTACGACATTTTTCTATATGACATATTTTTACAAATTATGTTGCAACTCTGTTTGTAACGCATTTATTCCTCTTGTCACATTCTAAATCTCTCATTATAAGCCTCAACTTAGGGATGCAGGTAACGTTATTTTTTTTATTTTCCTCTATCAATAGTTTACACATGACTTAATCCTCAACATCTTTTAAAATTAATTTCTCAACCAGCACTCGCAGTATTATCACTATTCTTTTTTCCACAATAAAAATTACTTAGCGACAATTTCGATATTTCAAATCTTGGAAATCTTAAAATTGTAAGTTACAAATTTAGTCCAAAATTTAGCCCTTACGAAGTACGGCTTTCATATTTTTTAAGAATACTATTTCACAAAACAATATTCAACGTTTACGCGAAATATTCCTTGCTGGTGAAACGATAGGGCGATAGGAAAATAAAAGGGTGGTTCCGCTCGATGGTCCGTGCTCACTGTCCCTCTCGATCTTCCGTAATGACCAATTGGAATGATCGATAAGCCGAATGACAGTCAGGCTCGTATTTGTGTAAGAGCGTTGCTGGAAAGACGGGAAAGGGCTGGAAAGTGATGAGAGAGACAGCAATGCAGTCAACGCATAATGGGCGACGTATTTGACGAGCAGGTTATGCTGCTTCTTGCTGGTTGCTCCTCCCTCTCACTTTCACTCTTTCTCTTTCTCTTTCTCTCGTCCTGTCGCTCTTCAATTTACATGTACGCCGTGTGCTTTTATACATTATAGTGCCAGTCAAGCTACCAAATGAGAAGCAAGTACTTGCTTAGGAAATAATTGTGATCATCAAACGAATCGGGAGTCGCGGTTTGGGCCGTGGAATTGAACAAACAATGCTTTTGTGTTCCTCCAACGGATCTTAACGTAAAGAATAATTATTCCACCGGAGGTTAGAACGATATTTTTTTAGGTTGATTTTGCGAGGTTCCATTTTATCGTCGCATAAAAATGGTGATCCGGATTCGTTGAACGTGCACAATCGCGAAGGAGAATTTCTTCGATTCTTGTCTTCAGAGGGTTGAAACGAAATGAATATTACGACTTGGGGGTCGATATAGGACGTAACCAAAGGATAATAGTGCGATCGGTGGTTCTTTCTTTCATTTATAGTGGTATTTGTGGATCTGAATACGTTGTACTTGTTTCAAAGAAGCGAGATAATTTCGTATTGTCTGCTTAAATTAAAAATGTTTTGTTTATATTATATGTTTCAATTTCGCATTTAAAACTTTGTTTTATCTTTTGGTTTTCGCGTTTTCTATTATTCATAAGTACGATAAATCCAAATAAAATGAACAAGTCAGTGAATCATTTTTGTAGTTTCCATATCATGCATTCCATATCATGGGGTGTTTTCGGTTTTTCTGATAAATTGCGGACATATTTCTGAAGTGAAAATAGAAAGCAAATACGGTACAAATTTTGGCTGCAAATGTTTTATTATATTTTTATAGTTAAACGCTTAATATTACGGGAAATAAAGACATTTTATAATAAATCGCGATCTCTTACATGTATTGCACAATAAAATATTTGTCCGTGATGTTGTGACAAAGCACATTTAATTATACATGTTACATTAGATTCAACATTCATTACTCATTTCATAACGAAACATCTAGATAGAGTTAATTTTCACATAACGCATATATTTTTCTTATTGCCATTTGTAAATTATGTCCTCACAATTTGTCAGAAAAAGGCTTAATTTGAAAAATCCTATATTTTTAGTCTTTCTTCTATGTTTTTATAAATATATACATATATTTATAATATAATTATTCTACTATTTCTACACGAATCTTCAAATTCAATTAACTATAACTCAATAACCATCGAATTCGAGTAAAGCGATGGCTGTCTTCGAGTCTTCTTTGACGTTACATTTATTCATCCCCAAATCATACGAACAAGTGAAATTCGTTTGCGAACGAATCGGAGACCGAGCGGTAACACGAGCGATGATAGCACGGACTAGAATCACGCGAGGCAGAATCCGCGTAGGTGGCACGTTCGCCCGGTCGCGCGCAGTTTATGATAATATTTAATCCAGTTATAGCGAAGGGTGAATATAGAACGAACAGGCCGAACCTCGTGGTGGTT
Source organism: Bombus affinis (assembly GCF_024516045.1). Taxonomy (NCBI): domain Eukaryota; kingdom Metazoa; phylum Arthropoda; class Insecta; order Hymenoptera; family Apidae; genus Bombus; species Bombus affinis. Next base: position 2,823,340 of record NC_066347.1, on the reverse strand, counting down.
AGTCGATGTCTCGATGCACGGTGTCGTTGGTAGCGGTAATCCAGTTATGTTCGAGCTACGGACGCAACGCGTTGCGGTCTACTAACGGTCCGACCGAATTTTGTTCACTGATTTACTCGTCCATCGTTTATGTTTCAACCGATCGTACAAACAGAAGATCGGACGATCAAAAATAGACGAGATAACCACGTAAGGAAGAACAAACCTGGACCAATTGGAAAAGTTTGCGACAACGATTTTCCATGTTCCGGCCCGCGAACGACTAATTTCCTCGGTTAAGCGGATTACGGGGTTAGTCACTGACGTTTGCCGCGTTCCAACTGACCACGCGACGCTTTGATCTTCCATCGAGTGCCAATGTCTATTGTTGGCAAAGCAAATTGACGTGGCCAACGTGTCTCTCCCTCTGTTTCGTTTCGTACGTGACTCGTACCCTTCGATGGTCCCGAGTTTGTTAATCCTTTCGTTAATCCCTTACAGTCGTTATACGGAGTCGTGACAACAATGTCGATGATCAGAGCATCGATTCGGAAGTAGGTCCGTTTGGTAATGGTTCGTCGGTTTAAAGCTTCGCCTTATCACGACGAATCAGGCCGTCAGAATCGATAGGTTACGGCTACAGACGCATCTTAATGTTCCGTTGCTGCTTTTCATCGGTTCGCGAAGCCTTCGAGTTCGAGAGGCTCATTACCAATGGTGATACGTGTTTCGTCGGTTCGATCAGATTTCTCGCAACGTGGTGACAATTCCACTTATTTCCAGGTGATCGCCTACGATCGTTTCGTATCCTGAAATCCACTGGAAAAATATTTGGCCCGGTGCTATAATCGAAAGTTCCTTTATTTCTTACGGCTTCTGTCCTATGATGAGTATAGACGGCGTCGTCGTATTAGTGAATCTTTGTTGTTCGTGCTGTGATCAACGACCCAAAGTGTTGCGATCAAGATCCGGATACTTTTGAAGAAATAATTCGTTTCATCGTGAAAGTGTTTGAGACGTTACCTCGAGGAATAAAAAATAACCGTTCGAACGAGTAAATCCTGCAAATCTTTCGATATCACAAGGAAATGACTATGTTGACGCGAGTCGAGTTCGCTCGAAGGATCAAAATCGAAACATAGAAAAACGCGAACCAAAGGATCATTGAGGAAAGCTAGTTCTATCGCCTGGACCCAAGGATCCGGCTCGAAGTATCCAATGGTTTTTCGAGGACTGATCGGACATCATGCTCGATCTCTTTCGCATTTCGGTGCCACGGTAGCTGGAATAGAATCGATCACACAGGACGTTAGAAGGGAGCAGAGTTGCGAAGTACGTGGAAGTCATCCGAACGAAGAGATACACGACGAGGGGACGATAAAGGGACGTAGATATCCTTGTCACGGTCTCTTGATTGTGGGAACACGCTTTACTCATGGCGTCCTGCGCGTTCGACTTTTAATGAACAACGGCACGTGGCCTTATAGCTTGAGTCGACGACGAATAAAAAGGAGTAGAAAGAAGGCGTTCAAGGGGCGAATAATCGAGCGACATTACAAATGTTCGTTATTCCTATGACTTATAATCGTTGTTAGTGAATTAATGAAATTCTAATTTTTGATAGAGAGACGAGAAATCCAAGGGTGGTTAGTTCCTTCGTCGAAGATGGAGATGTTCCATGTGAATAGATGACGAGAAATTAATACGCGATCTGCCTTCGATGTATGTTGCTCGTATTATCGGTAGAACATTATATAGAATATGAGACGTTGATCGTTGAAAGAGTTTAGAAGATTTGAAATTAGACCGTGGATAGTCGGTCTGTTTACGCTACAGGGAATCCTGATGGAGGGAAGCTTCAATTAGAAAAAGTCCAGCGGGGAGCGAGTTTGTTCTTGGCGAAACGGTGAATTTACGACAGCTTGGGAGGAACGTTAAACTGCTCGTAACTGGGTAAGAAAACGAACGTGGATTGGTAAACGAAAGAAGGATTATTCCTGCGATCGATATCCTTTCTTCCATTGTAAGATGTTTAATCCTTCATACGGTTCCTAAAAGGATTTACTCCTTGATAGTCCAGCTAGGTGTGTTGAATCTGCTCACCTTCGAAAGCCTTCGGTTGCAAAACTATTCCATTCGATCGGACAGATATATCGAGAGTAGCCGTCGAGACGCGAGAAGAGAGCGCGCGAAAGGGACAAGGCAAGCCGGAGAGTCACGTATCCTCGTATTCGCCTCTCTCGCGGGAAATCATCGTCCACAAACGAATAGAGAGAAACATCTCGCCGTTCCGTACCCCTTTTCCCGTGACATCGAGAAAATTCGTAACAACCGATCCGTTAAGAAGATATAAATCCCACGATCATCGAAAGGAAAGAAAATTTCTCGACGAATTATCCCCGTAAAGCCTCTTTGTATCGTACGCCCGTATTACAAGCTTTTTAAAGCGAGAGTTAGCTACTTCCTTTTTAGATTCTGATGTTTAACGAAACAATGAATTCCAAAGCGAAGAAACAGGATTGGAGTACCGCTTAACGACGATTGTCTGTTTAGTAGAAGTCAGTCGAAGTCAAATACAAAAGGGAAAGAGGCCTGGGGAAAACTACCAAGAATTGAAACGAAATCGTGGGCGGAGTTCGAGATAAGGATATCGAACGAAGGGAACTCGTGAAAATAAAAGTAAACAGCTACGGTAGACCGGGAAAATCGGCTGAAATCGAAGGCAGGAAAAGCGGATAACTAGTCGAACGCGGTAGCTGACCCGCTTTCATTCCTTTTCCGAAGGATTTTCATCGTAGCTATCCGGCCGCGCGTGCCGATCTCTTAAAAAGACTTAACGTTTACCACGAAGGAACGAGAATGTACCCTGGTTGGAGCATCGGGAGAATCGGACCCTTTACCGGGAACACGAAGAAATGAAGTTATCAGTGTCAGCTTATAGAGCTCAGGCCAGTGCTCACAAAAAGATCCTTTCCAATTATCAGCATCAGTTGAGTTACGGGGCCACCAATCAGGCGTCCTCGGCCCGGACCCCCTCTGATCCCGCGACGTTCCTTACTGGCTTCAAGGTTAGAATTCATTTACCTACTTTCATCGATAGTGTTAAATATATATTTAATCATATTAATTTTTTAAATAATAAAATAATAGCAAGTTCTCGGATGTATAATTATGTAGGGAAAGGTTTCTTCGTAAATTCAGGGTATCCACCTCAGAATCGGTAGAAACTTAATTGAATGATATGTTTCATGGAGTTTGGTGTGTTTTATCATGTGTCAATGGTGAGTATTTGTTCTGGGAATAAGTAGATGTATTAATAAATGGGATTCGTTTATAACGTGATATCGGTCAGGGTCAGGATTATAACCATATCTTTCATTCTTGATAGGAAAATGGAGAATGGTCGTTAAGCTTCAAATATTTCCTTAGGCAGTATTAGGTCAATTAGGGCTTTTAAATTGTTTTCGTGATTATTAATTGCTAATTTTTTTTCAAGTTGATAGTAGTTTTCTATATTCCGAACGAGCTCGTATTTTTGACAGTACGAAAATTAAAAGATAATTTAGGAGACAAACTCTGGAGAGTTTGCTTATTTTCATGCAATTACAGCAATTTTCTATTTGTTTAGGTATATTTGAGACAATGTTTGCTTAGTTTTTTTTATATTATAAAACAAGATTTTAGGATAGAGAAGCGGTAAAAGGTAAACCGCGGACTTTACTTGGAATACGTGATTTTTTATTAAACGCATACACATAAATCCTCTGGTTATTACAAAATCATTTCAAAAACAATTCGATTAAATAAACTCGTGATAGGGTACGTATTTTATTGTAAAATCGAACAAATCAGAAATTATTAAAATGGTATTAAGAAAGGATAAGCTCGACAGTTTTTGGGACAAACGTAGAAGCGTTTTAAAATCGGAACGAGTAAAATTAAAAAAGCTAATCAAGGAGAATGTACGGAAGGGCGAAAAACGTGGCAAGATGTACGTGCTTGGTTTTTATTCGGGTCTTAATTGTGACTTCAGTTTTTCTACAAAACTGTGGTTCTCCTTCTAGCATTGTCCTCATTTTCATAGCAAATGTACTACTTGAGAAATAAAAAGGTTTAATTCTAAAAACTTTTAGTACGCTTAAAACGTGTACACTTTTCGAGTATTCACCGTTTTCCCTTTTAATTGTCAAAATACTTTTCGAAGAATAGTGTAAAATTAGGGCATCCATTGAGAAGTCTTTTGTAAAATTTCGGAAAATTTTATTCTCTGATTACTTATTACTTGGGAATTACAGTTACGTGTTATCAACCAATTAATACGTCTTCAAAACTTTTAACTTCTAAATATATTATAGAAAAAAAAAATGGTTTTTTATAACTCCAAATTATAAGCTAATCAATATTACGTCGCTTTTCATAATCACCGTAAAATTGTGATAATTTCTAAAAATTAGAATTTATCCAAAATTTTATATTCCGCTCGATTTTATATTTTTATGCACCAAGCTAAATAAATCTATTTTTTATCGTCGTTAAAAATCCCCAATTTAAGAACTCGAGAAATTGTAAAGTAATCTACCTTTGACTTTGATGGAACGAGATTTCGACTTGCCACGCCATTACAAATCGTCACCGCGACGCGCGACGTATCGCTTCTTAATGGCATCCTCGATTTGCATGTTAGCCGCGTGATTTAAATTTCAAACGAATTTCCGTGCTCGTTGTATCGAGCAACCAAACGATTTCGACACGCTCACGTCGTCGATATAACGACGACGACTACGTGGTCTCGCACACGTTCCAACGGGGCAAACCCATAGAAACGACAGGAGGATTGTTGCCTGTAATCGCGATAACTATGCAGCTTTATCATCGTTGTAGCGTCGACCACGTGTCGACGGTTGTTTTTTTTGTCGACGAAATTTGCTAGATGATAGATTTATCGACGGGAATAAGGGACTTAAAAGCTCACTCTCCATTAGCGCTATACCTGGATCGGGGAATATCGGCCGGAAATTAGAAATATCAATCGTTAGCACGCGTTTTAAAGCGAGATTTCATTCACCACGGCAAACGAACGCTTAATGGCCGGTGTTCAAGTGGGAGAGTATAATTTCATTTCTGTGCCGAATAAAATTTATCGCTTTTTAGGATTATCACGGTCATTGAGGCGATCTTTATTATCTATGCTACACGTCTATTAACTAACAAATCATTTTTATCAAATATTTATCTTCTTATTGACAAATTTTATGTATACGTTTTACGTAAATTATCGTAAAAGTATCTTTCCTAAATTTCATGTTGAATATAAATATTCGTCACTAATCGGATTTTCCTTGTCTATATCTGCTATGTATATGTTGCAAAATAATTTTCATACAAAATTTACGTTCACAATTTAAAACTTTGTACATACATTTTACATTTTTATTATTGTGTGTTAGAAGATCATAGACATATAATACACGCAATAAATTTATTAACTCTTCAAAGATTGATAGGATAATACGTCTCATGATGATTTTTACAAATACTGCTGGCTTGTATAATTTTTCTGTCACGATTGGTCTTGGTATGATCTAATTACATATTAAACTACTTTTTACTTTTTTCACATTTGAGTGTATAATCCGCTATGAATGTTTTATAATTCATTGTTAAAAAATTTCAGGCGATGATTGCGACATTTTATTGAATTTTAAGTTTGTCTTCATGAAACATACATCAAACAGCATAAATATCGGCTTTTTTTTACTGTTTGGGTACAGTTGCAGAGTTATTATGACATTACGAATGCTAGTTCTCTTAATGTAGATAGTAGCGTTAATGTAGGTGATTTCTACAGCAGTAGTGATAATCAGTCATTATAATGAAAGTTCGCAATCACATGGTAGGTTTTTCTTCATTGTACAGAGTATACCTGAGAAAGATTGTTTTTCTTTATATTATGAACTCGTAAAGACGAGTTAATATTTCATTTATAACATCAACAACAGCTAGTTATAATTGATAACTAGTAATTAATTTATTCACAAAAAGTATTCTACTTTTAATATAAAAATTATTCATTTTGAATTGAATAGATCTTATTTTCTATATATCTATTAGAGAAAATCATTTATACATGTAATCTAATATAGATTTCTATTTACACAAGAGTAATCTTGTAATTCTTAACGTAAGTTAATAAAATATCACTTGAAAAATTTTACGTCTATTTTACGTAAATTTGATGTGATCGGTAGAAAATTAGAGAAATATATCTGTACCTGAAATATATCTGACAACGAAAGAAAATATGGAAGAAAATAAAGAGCAAAGGAAGAACGAATAATTTGTTTAATTTAGTAAATTTAAATACTTTTCTTGCATGCGGACAATTTTTATGCAAAAATTAGTACCGCAACATGGATTAAAGTTATTATATTTCTCAGATATACCCAGACTTACAATGGAATTTTTAGGACCGAAATCTCCATAGAATTAAAAGCTCTCTTCGCTAAATAAGCTTTTAAAATGAAATTTTCCAAATCTATCTTTCTGGATATGTAACCAGACGATGTTTGACAAGGTAACATCGCATTTAAGAAAATTAACACCACTAAATCTTCTCTATTTTTAATAAACAAATTTGTAAGGAAGAACGAAATACAGAACAAAATAAAGAACGAAATAAAGAACGAAACAAAGAACAAAATAAAGAACGAAATAAGGAACGAAATAAAGGACGAGCGGTAAGATAGGTGACGTATGTAACTTAATTCCGAAGGAGATGAACTAATTCTAATTTGAAGCTCTCAAGTACAGATATATATTCTCAACTTCGAAACAAATAAGTTGCTCGTCGTTTTAATGTTTCGATGTTACTAACGACTGCGCCGTAGTCGAACAGTTGTAAAAACTAACTAGCCAAGAGATTAAATTTCACCAGCGAAAACAACGGTAATTGATGTTTTTTCTTTTATATGGATGCAGCTCTGAGTGCGCCAGCTAGGAGCAACAGTCATAGAAAATGTCGAATAAACTGCCAGTGGTTCGTATATCGGTTCCCGTAAGTGTTACTGCTATCTACTCTGATTGAGTATACACTATACACACGGAAATTATTATGCGAAGCGCCGAAAGGAAAAACATGCGAATAATATTCAGTTGTTTCCGCCCAGTATCCAAGCGTAGCGAGTAATCGATTGTTCGGTAGTTTTCCCCTCTTCCAACCTTTAGCGACCAGACAGGGCGTAAATAGGAAAGATAGAAATCCTTAGCCTTTTTTCACATGGCGATACACGTATGCGATACGTGTATGGCATTATACATGTACGTATCGCGATACATATATCGCCGTGTGAAAGAGATCGTATGAGTTGTGATTTTATTCCTTACACGCGATGCCTAGCATTAGAAACACTGGTACGAGCTTCTTTTATCCGAGAATTTAGTTTCGAATTATATTTCTTTCGTTATATTTACCATTTAGGTGTATTCTGTTTCTGTCTCCTCTTCTATCATTCGTAGTGAATGTTATGTATTTAAACGATTAGAAATAATTTTAAGCGATAGATTTAAAAATTAGTCGGAAAGTCTTTGTCTTGTGAAATAATAGTTTGGTGTATATATTATATTCTTTTGGAAAGTAAGAATGAAACAAAGTATTATATTGGGTGTCCTGAAAAAGCATATTTTTATTTAAAAGAATAATACAGTGAAATAAAAAAATAAAGCAGTTGTTAAATATATTAATATCTTTGATATATAATAATTTTCCTAATAAAGATTTTTAGTGAAATTTTCTATTGTGACACCTTTTATAATGTTGGTTTTGCCATTTAATAATTTCGTTACGAATTCCTTAATTTGTATTATTAGTGATATTGTATATATGTTTGAAAAGATTTGAACGTTTAGAGATCTTTCTGTAAATATTTCTTTTCTCTCTAAAATATATCCTGAGCTATCAACACTCGTATTGATCCGATACTCGTAATATCATCCAATAGATAGAACAAAATATTCTATTATAAGTTGTCGATGCTGAGCTTGTTCCATCTTTTCTCAATCTTATCAATTCCGTTTGCGGTTATACTATAATATTTGAGACATTAGCAGGTTGTTTAAAATCGAACGATCCTTTTATTGGAATTACTTAGACCTGTACATACTTATTTTTCTCCAAAAATACACTAGCTTTAAACGTATCGTAATTTTCGTTTCAACGAACGTTTCAACGAACGTTTCAACGAATATTCATCGCGAGTATTCGTTGCTGCGACCAATTTTAATCGAGCCGCTTAATGTTGTATTGGCATGAAATCAAATATAAGATCAATATTAGCCATAGAACTCGAAAATGTCATCTTTTATGTCTCGATGCGTTTCGTGCTTTCTGAAGAGTGATTAAAATCGAAGATTCTACTGGATGCACGCATCACTGACGAAACTTCAACTCAACAATTTTCCTTCCATTTATCTCATCCTGTCAGAATCATCTTTGAAACATGTAAACGATAAGCTTATTGGAGAAAAATATGATAAGAACAAGTTTGTTGATTTTTAATGTTATTTAATAATTGAAAAGGCGTATTTTAATATAACAGCATATTGCATATTTAAAAAAGGAAACAATTTATTCGGTTGGAAGATATAAGCCTCTCAGCAATAGATAAAAAATCCATAAAGTTTTGTGAAAGAAACTGATGCTCGTACATATCTAATACATACCTAAAATATGACAAGCAATATTTTTAAGAGAAATCAATATTTCTGAGGTAAATATCTTTCAAAAGAATCCCATAATCAAATTTAATAAAAAGATAGTTTTGGTAATGTATGATCGAACAATGTATTAAATTCTTAAATTGCCCTCATATGAAAAATATGACATCATATCTTTCTCCTGTGATCTTTGTATATCTTTTACATTAACATTTTCTATAAAGTAGACATCCGCAGTTTAGCAACGAATTTTTCTTCTTATAAAATTTTTCTCATCTTGTTAGAATCATCTTTGAAATATTGAAACGATAGACACATTTACGTGTTTCAACGACAACCTCCGATTTTCGTAAATTAAAATTTAACAACGAATAATGTGACCTATGGCAACGAATTTCTGGTGACTACTAGCTCCATTCTCTCCTGTGTTTCTCTACGTCTATCTCCTTTCGTAACGTTAAACGACATTACTATTGGGTCGCCACTACGCTTTGCTTTCGAGATTAGAGTGAAATTGTATCTGCCATCGCGATCGGAAGTTGGACGTGTACCGATTGTTTCTCGTAACGGCCGAGTTGCGTTGGATAGTTCGGATAAGTGGTAGATCGGCTGTGTGGCGGCAAAGCGTCGCATCGATTCGTCTCTTTCAAGACGGATACAAACCTTCAACTATACCAGGAATTCCGGTGGTTCTGGACACATGTCGGCGATATCACCGAAAACTTCGCGGATTCCATTTCGTAAATACGATTTTCGATTCGTTTTAAGAAGTACACGACGGTACTTTTCAAGTTGAATTGAGCCAGAGGCCGATCTTGAATTCCATCAGTGAAAGGAAGAGTCGCATTGCAACAAGGTTCGATTTCTTCGTGGTTCATTATTCAAAAGAGCGTCCTGAAATTATCAGAGTGATGTTGAAATCATTGACGGGTGAAATTCTCTGTTACAGGGGAGAAGCTCTTGGTTGCAAAATTGTTTCGAGGTTTTTGGAACTCAAGGTAATGAAGACAGGTCCATTAATGACCTTCGAGTATGAAATATTCATCCTTGGAAAATGAGATTCCAACAAGTAGTCGCGGGATATCAAATTTGATCGAGTAAATGTTACAGTAATTACAGCGATAAAATTATAGGCAGCGTTAAGTTGCATTATCGCGAAGCCGCGTTGCAGGACTATTCTATTATACTTGACAAACTTTTTATTTCCAAATTCTTTAATTTGTGAATCCCGAATGAAATTTAAAAGGTATTTCTAAAATGATAGAAAGACTTCTGATGTTAATGGAAGTAGTGATAGTTAATATTGTATATAGCGGTATATATACAGTAAATAGTAAAATATATTATTTCTATTCTACGCTTCCTGATTAGGTAATTTATATTTTGCTAATTCATAAAAAGAGAGTAAACGTGTTCCTATAAAAATTATATATTCTTATATATTTCTTATATATATATATTCCTTATATATACATAATATGTAAATATTTGATCATCATTAATTCATATATTTTGTCTGATTTCAAATACCGTTACTACAAATCGACCAAACTGTCCCAATGTTTATGACCTAAGTAGCTTATACCTAAATATATCTACTACGTTTCATTTTTATGTCCTTCTCTTTAAAAATATTTTGTATGTGAACAAGGAGCACAACAAAGAAAGGAGATCAGCGAACGCATTATATTTTCTCAAAAAAATGCGTGTAGAGGGACAGGCTCGTTAACATCGCCAGAGCTAAATTAATTCTCCCTTGCTATCGCGTTGCATGCTTGGCCTTCTACGGACGGTGGTGTCGCGCGCGGGAAATAAGCCGTGCTCTTTTGAAAATAAGGACGTCACGTTGTCCACTTACCTATTCCCAATTACTTGTAATTGCCCTCTTCGTTACCGTTTGAACGTTTCTCGTATCAAGCGTTCCCTCGGGGGAAAGTTCCAGCTGGAGGCGAAACGATCGGTCGGCTTTCGCTCGCGTGACGAGCACCATGCTACTTCAATTAGTAGGCCTGTACGATACATGCATGCGTGCCGTCTGCTGACGGCTACCTCGATCGGTCCATGTTCATATTTTCAGTTCGATCTTCCTCGTTGATCGTGCGCAATGGCGAACGTCGATATTCAACGCGTCCAGAGAAAACGATGCAATAAATTTTGATCAGCGCATCGAGCAGCCTAACTCGCATGGAACGATCTTGTACTTTCGATCGTCCTTATCAGTTGTTTTCGTTAATGCTGAAGGAAAACTGAATCAGTATAGGATTGAATAGCTTCGCTTTTTCTTGTGCTTATATTAACGCATTGGTATAATGATTTCTTCATAATAAATATTGCAATATTAAATGTATATATTTCAATATTAAAATGTATATAATTTGTTCTTAACCAAAAGTATTATTCTTTAATCAGTTTACTTGTTTTCAACCAAGATTATTATTTTGTGATCAGTGACTAATTGATAAATTGAGCTCGAGTTTTCCAAATCTGAGACAGCGTGAAATTATTTCTACGTTTATTTGAGTGATGTTCTGTACTTTTTCGTTGAAGTATGCGTGCAAGTGCTATTCGCTATGAATGTAAGAATTAGGAATTCAATTGAATTGATTCGATAATAGTGTTATTATGGTCTAGAAGTATGAATTTCTGAAGTGAGGCTTCCAGGAATCTGGTGATACAAGTATTAAGGGTCGGTATTTTTATAGTTTATAACTCTGGTATACGATATTACACGAATTCTAAGATTGTTTCATAGATTAACTTTCGAGAATCCAGATTTGTTCCCAGAATGGTTTCCATTAGAATTGGGATACTAACTTACTTGAATCTATATTAGTCATCTTGCTTTTACGAGGGTTTTGCTATTGTTCTAAGTTTGATGTATTTCTGTGACATAATCGTATTTTAGGAACTTAGTGTCATTTAGCTTTGTCTTCAGTCATTGGATCAGAGTAGTACATATATCTTGTATTAAACTTGATCAGTGGTTTTTGGTCATAACATTGTGCTTTAATTCTGAAACTCTAATTGCAAGATTTTTAATGTAAGAATAATTTGATATGAAAAAATTAAAAGGACGCCCTACTACGCATAATGTTTTTTACGTTGGCAATTAATGTTTCATTAATACTATGCGTATGCAGATAATCGAGAAACAGAAAGCGTTTATCTTTATGAATGAAATCGAGTTCCTATGTGAGTTAATTCAAACAATTAAAAGAGACTAACGTTTCCTATTGTTTTGGTGTTCGTAATCGATACTATTCGCTGTAATTACATTTTGCTGAGCGCAAATAACAATGCCACAACACAAATAAGATCATGGATCCGTCAAATATTATTTCTATCAAACTGCTCGCGATTGATGTTCTCGAACGGTATCGACGTTTGTAAATAATGTCTCAGCGTACTACAAATCGTGTAATCATCCTGTCCGGACATGCGTAAATTTAAATAATTTACATACGCCAACGGATGAATTTTAACAAATATTCCTGCGTGTAAAGTACTCGTGATATGATATTTTCGTAATTATATACACGAAAATTATAATTCATAATGGGTGGTTCGTTGCTCGAGTGCGGGCAACGGTTTGCTGCGTTTGTTCTCGTGCGAAGTTTAATTTGTTAAGTATATCATTTGCTATGATCGTTTGCTAATGCTAAATATTTCTTTGGAAAAATTTAGATATATATTGTTCATATATATGTATGTCATGTTATATGCATATAGTTTAAATGATCATTACATTAAATTAAATTAGCAATTAAATTATCATTCAATATATCTATACAAATATATAGAAAGCACGGCAGAAACAAGTAACGGCACTTCATCCCGGGGTACAAAACGAAAACAGTGATAACGAAAAGCATCTGTTCAAAGGTTCCAGCTGTAATCAATTTCCGCGCATGCAACAGTTAATTACTCAATCCACAGTCGGGTGGGTCGTTTCCACGTCGATGCGCTTAATAAAGTTTGTATTGTGAATCGCGAGTGTGCATGTACATACTCTGTTCGGTCAAGTTACGACGTCTCCGTTCGAAACGCGGTGATCATGTGTTTCTCTTTGACATGCGTGACTAAGCTCGAAACATACGCTTGGTTTAGTGCAACAACGTTTGGTAAATGACGTTCATATACACCGATGCCGATTACTTCGTTAATTAATTTTCGAATTAATGTGTACGCGCTAAATGACGCTTAATCTTGCTAAAAGCACTGATCCCACGTATATGAGGATCGCTGTTCCCCGCGATATCGTACCTCGACGTCGAGCTTTTCAGAATTTCGGATTTGCTATCAATGACTTCTTGAGATTTGCTGTTTTGAAGTAGAAGGGTAAATGTTTGGAGAAACATTTGTTAGAATGAGAAAGCAGGTTTCAATCCGATGCCTGTGAGGCCAATGAGATAACACGTCTCGAGGTAAATTTTACAAAGACGATTCTGAGTGGCTTTTGATGCTACTGAAATATATTGGATCCTGCTATGAATGGAACTATCTATACATATGTTTGTTATACATATATATAGTCTTTTAATACCTATACTTACCTACTTTCTTTTAAGATTATGCTGACAATTCATCTTTTTTAAAATTGGGTGTAGTATGATTGTATCTTTGTATACGTTATTAAGGAAGATTCGTCCCGGAATTTTTATACCAGTAACAGGTATAGTTTATCGTACAGGAATCGAAATCGTTGTTACCGGATTTAATCTATAAAACCTTTGCATAAAATTTTGTGATGTTTCATATGATTTTTATGAAGAAACATATATCGATCTAGTCGAAAAGTTTGTGGACTAAGTTATGCGAGTCTTGTCTTCTCCATGTCTGTTCTTTCAAAGTCGAGAAACTTTTGGTTAAATTAATATAGGTAATTTGCATACATATAGATAATGCTAAACGTCATGTAATCACTCGTGCAAATTCCATGAACTATTGTTGATATTCTTAGTATCACCAATTATGAATTAGGAATTTATTTGTAACTAATACAGCGTAAAATTTACAACGATTATTGTACAACATCCAGCGATAATGCATCGTATTGTTCTCCTATTAAAAACCAGTAAAGCAACTCTTTAAAGGGATTAAAATATAAATATCCTAAAGCGCGCACGAAAATATGGGAATATTTGTTATAAATTCTTTTTCAAATGAATATCCCTTATAAAGTATCTCCATACTGTCACATTTAACTAACCATTCGTATTAAAACATACATTGTCGTGGCGATTAACAGGGATAAGTCTCGACTGAAAATGACTTAAAGATAGTTGCACATGTAAACAGATCGTACACGAATCCTTTCTTATTCTGTCTGCATTTTTCAGATAATCTACTTTTAATCATTCGTACCTGATTAACGACAGAAATTGTAGAGTTCCCACCGAAGCTTGTAATATGCCGGTGTCACAAACAGCCGTCATTATTTATCGCGTATCAAACCCTACTAAAAGATTGGAATGGCAGTTCTTGTTGCTCCCTTCAGCCGTAATCTTTCACTAACCTATTTTCTGTCCAAATATATTCACTTTATATTTCACGTATATATTCCTACAGGTATCCGACACGCTGCAACGAATTCGTATCGACGATTCGTTTTATCCGTTTCCATGATCCAGGTATTCCCACTAGAAACGAGGAGCGACCCACAAATATTTGCGATTTTCAACGTTGTCTAGAATTTTTCGATAAATTCCCATTCCGATAACTCATAGGCCTAAATCTCCTTCTTAGTCTCTCTGCGTATTGTTCCATTTATCAACTGTTGCCAGATGTATAATCTTTCACGTTCAACTTTCTAATATTCTAGTTCGACCGAATGGATCGGATTATCAATTTGGAAAAGAAAAATTTCCACGTGGAAAATTCGACTTCGGATTTAAAAGAAATACGAGACTGTTTGATTAAGTAATTCTATTTATTTGTAAAGTAAGTAAAGTTTTTCTATCTATGTGACTTCTGACATATTTATAATAATATTCATAGTAATGTGACCTGGAATATAGATGAAAGATGTTTATGTAGACTTACGATATGGTTATATACTGCTCATGGATATAATAGTTTAATTAAATTTTAAATAAGCGATGAGGCTCATGTTGCGTGAATGGCAATTGTACGTACTTCAAGGGATGCTTCTCTAAAAGGATGTACAGAGTTTCGAGAAACGTAGTTAAAACTGCAAAAATGGCTACGAAAATAAATGGTAAAGGTATGTCACTAAAGCAGAAATTTCTCCTATGGTATGAGCGAGATGATTTGTACATTCGTCATTTAAAGGAGGGAATCGAATCTTCACTGACAAAATCCACGTCCTTCCACTATTGGTACCCTCCACTAATTCTTAAATAAACCTCGTAAGAAAAAATTTAAGCTCAATGTTTAGAAAAGCATCATATAATACTTAATCATATAATACTAATAATAGTACTTTCCACTTGTTGGAAGAAAAGGGACACTTTTGCCCGAGTTTCAAATATTTCATTTGAGCTTCATAATGAAAGTTCTATGATATGCGCATCGCGGTGTTGGCAACATAGAATGGATGAGTATTATCGGGTCGTGCGTTTTGGGAATTGTATCGACACGTTGTTTTTAAAGGAGCCGCAGTTGTTCTCTCGGGATTAGATCCCAAGCGAACGCGCTCCTGTTCTAGATTCTTCATAGAGTAGCGGCGACCACTTTACTCCTACATTTCCTTGGAATAAACGCAACCGTTTTATTTACGAGAATGTCTTCGCGGTCCACTGGGAGCGTTGGCTACGCTATATTATTATTCGATTACATTTGCATTGCATGCGACTAAGAAATAAGCGGGACGACGTGACGCGGTCTAGGTGAAGTAAGCAGTAATTCGATAGAGGTTTCATGGAAGGAAATCACGGAATCATGATCCTGTTCTCCTTCCTCATTCCGTAATGATTATCCAAGCTCTCTTCTTTACATATTATCATCGATGTTGTTTTTCTTCCTTTCCTTCTTTTTTTTCGCCCGTGATCTTTTAGAACACGTATGAATTTTCCTCTCGAATTATAAGATTTTGATCTTGCGATTCTTAAAGTAAGATCAAGCGCTACTTGGTGTAGTCGTGAATTTAAATAGGGAAGACATATATCTTATTTGTTATCGACGAAACAAAGATGGAAATATGATAGGATTTATTTACCAATGATCTTTGCATCGCTTGTTGTTACTATTGCATTACATTCCTTTTATTGCTTAATTCGATGGAGGTTCCATGGAAGGGAAATACGAAAGCGCGATTCTGTTCGCCTTTCTTCTTCTTCATTTCGTAATGCTTATTCAACATTTCTTCCCGAAATGTTGATATCGATATCCTCTTTCTTCTGTTTCTTTCCTTTAGACCATGAATAATTTTCCTTTCGATTTCGTCGAGTTATGAGCAACTCATGGTAATCTTGGAAACCATAAGACCGCGATCTTGTGTTTGTTAAAGTAAGATCGAGTGCCACTTCACCTAATCGTGAATTTAAATAGGACAGACATATTTTCTGTTTGATTGCGATTGGA
Organism: Bombus affinis; assembly: GCF_024516045.1. Taxonomy (NCBI): domain Eukaryota; kingdom Metazoa; phylum Arthropoda; class Insecta; order Hymenoptera; family Apidae; genus Bombus; species Bombus affinis. The sequence goes on along the minus strand of NC_066347.1, from coordinate 2,807,107 downwards.
ATAAAAATGAAGATATGATTTGTTATTGATTATGACTTATTTCTCGAAAATTTTGCGTTCGTCGATATAGTACTACAATCGCCAAGTTATGGTATATAGTTACAAAATACCCGACTATCTGAGTAGTTTATACTGATTGTTAGTTCTTAAAGTACAAATTTTAAGGTACAAATTTGTGTAACGTGCGATTAAATATAGCGAAAGGCAGTTGTACTGATTCGGTTAACGAATTATCGGAATGCGTATTTTCCGGGTAACTTCTAACCGTATGTCTGACATAGCAATCTAATCTAAATACCTACCCGTATTATGTCACTTTCCGTCAGATTCACCCTTCGTTCGAACGATTTATTTTGTCTTCGGCTACAGTTCCGCAACTTTTACACAGCCAGACTGACAGCAGCCGAAAGTGACTGCCTTATGTAATGTGGTCGCGAGCTCAAAGGCCTATACTTCCCGATTAGATTCCGTAGGACATTGTAGTCGTTGCGTAACGTTGCATTTTGTACCTAGTATCTTCATAGTTTGGTTATTTTATTTGTGGGGAAAACAAAATGCATCATTCAGCGAAATTTATAGAAATTAAGATTTGACGAAATTGTTAACTTCATAATAGCTCATAACCCTATAATTGTTTGACCTCATAAGTTACGGAACACTTGTTAGTTTTGAACATAAGCTATAATAAAATAGATCTGTAATGAAATCTTCAAAACCTAGTATAATTTAGTTTTCCTCATAATATATATGATCAAGAAGTTTCAAGTTCATTTTGCAATTACAACATTCAGTTATATTCTGTGTATTATTACAAGAATGTGTTCTATGACATGTTTGAAATGGTTTTCTAACATATTTGATGTAGTAGAATATTATGATCATATGTACGATTTAAATGATTCTATGCACGGTGCTTATGGCAACAATGAAATGTGGATTTAGTCGATTGTATGTTGTGGCAGAGATATTTATCACTTCTGTGATTTGTTCCATATGGAGTTGGCCAGCTAAATGGTTTTAACTTGCTACATAAATTCGCTGTATGAATTTCATGTGCTCTGAATTTGAATTGTGTAAAAGTTGATGTTTGTTGCAACACATCTAAAATTTGTGTTGTCTGTCTACAGAAAGTAGAAGTAAAGAGATTTTGCCTTTATGCTTAACGTAACAGTGAAAGTACCATATTTTAGAATAATACATATTTAGGCTTTGTAATTTACGAACACAGTTTTGAAATAATTACTATTGTTTAGAAATTTTTAATACACTACTAATTAAGAATTTTCTCGTCATAATTGAAAGATGATTTTTTCTTTAAAACAATTTTCGATAATAACGAAAAAATGTTGTACAAAATAATTTACTATCAATGCAAATTAATATTAAAATTCGTTTAGTATCAATATAAACTCAATTTTTTTTCTTTTTTTTGATACGTTGAAAGGATTACGAGTAAATTGCATGGACGCGAAATTGCCAATGAAAATTTTTCGAACAATTTGCTGACCTTTTCCACGAGCCTTGAACAAATCAACTGTGTGGGTAGACATGGTTCCCACGTTTTGATTTGTGAAAATTATCTAGAGATCGCGTAATTTCTGTTCCCAGTCCGACTTTTCGCAACTTTACAGCTCATTAATCGTCGTGGAGACGCCAAAAGAAATTGTAAGTCTTCCGAGTCCTAATTACCACGGTAAGTTTCTTGACCATAAATAAATGAATTCAAGAAAGTCAGGATAAAAGGAGATGCAAATACTGAATCTTAAAAACAGCAATGAAGTCACGTTTCTGTCATAAATCCTGTTCGTGTAGTAATTTTTTGTATGTTTTACACTACCCGAATAGCCTCATTTTGGTAAAATTTCGTGATAATATTGAATACAAGGAATTTCATAGAAAATTACCTCCTCTTTGGAAATTGAGAAAACTACCGTGTGCTTTTAACATTCATTCATTAATTGTGGTTTTTACCTTTTTGAGTGTTCTGTAATATACATATAATTTGCATTATTCTTCTGTACATTTACGCTAAAGGAATAAATTTGAAGGGATAGGTAAAAGCATAAAAAGTAAGTTTTATTATGGGAGGGTGACTTTCTGGATCTTATAAATATTAAGTTTGATAAATCAAGACGAACGAGAGGAATATGTTACATATTTCTTCAGATATTTTACGATTTCGTAGATACTTTTTAGTTTCGACGTCAGAATTTCTGGAGAAGGAAATGTTCTTTCCTAGGTTCGTTTGATTGTAAAAACTTGATAGTCTTGTTTATTTTTTAGGATTTGACAGTATATCAAACGTGAAGTTAGTAAATACCTAGGTATCTGCCAAAAATTTCTGGAATGTCCCCAATTTAACATACTGTTTGACCTTTTGCTAATATTAAGATGTGCGGAATTCAAGAAAATGATGTTTAGCTCATCGTTTCACTTTTGTAATTTTTAAAAGTATTTCGTTATTACTATTATTAGCCATAGAATGGTTTTCCTCTTTTCGATATGTTTCTATCATTATTTAAAAAGAAAGAAATTTTGTAAACTAACAATTGAATGGAATGTTAACAAATATTTATTCGCATTATTTTCTTTGAAATACTACTTGTTTTGAAAATAACATTTGTAAGCACGTATCAAAACTTTCTTTTTATATGCTGTTAAACAACTATGATATGTTTGTTTGTGTCGATGATATTAATCGTAGCGTATTGAGGGCTCCTCTATTTTCCAGTGTATACCTTCAATTGATAATATGCAATTACAGTTCCAAGCACGAATTATTATGTCGCATCCTGTAACATGTCACGGACCCATGAAACTTCTGTCGATATGTTCGGATAATCTGATTTCGTGACTGTCATTCACCATGATTGAGTGCACGGATTATAAATATGTGCATAATGAGCTTGTAACTCCAGAATTATCAGCCTGATCTTGTTTGGAAGACAGGAGTCTATTAATAATGGACTCCAATACTGACGTGCGAGACTAGTTTAAATTGTTTAAAGATAAACAGTTATAATTTTCTCATAAAATTTAATTTTAAGTATAATTGTAGTAATTCGTAAAGTGTAAAATAAAAATTTGAGTGCGATTAAAATTTTTACCTAAAAAAATTTGTCGTTATTCGAGGATATACATAAATCGTTTCACATATTTCGCTACATACCATGCTTTATTGCGACATAATGTAACGTATAAAGTTTCGTATCTTCCGAATTCAAGAAATTATACTGACTCTGGTTCTCGTATAGCGACGCTACGTTATATGTAATATATCACACGACTTGGCTAGTGTTTCAGCGTGGGAACGTTCATGTACTCATATTTCGCATATGTTATATTCGTCTATGCATATAACGTGTATCTATATATGTATATAATATAATAATAATATATACTAATTATATATATTATAATAAGACATAAGCATTCAAATTAAGCCAGAATCCTTTCTTAGTTCGCTTGTAGTTAAACATCTCACAGATTAAACTTTTGAAAAATTTCTGTCGTCACGTACTTCTTCCGTTTCTCGCATTTACATTTTACGCTCTTTATTTCTCATTTGGACTTTGGTAAGCTAATGCAGCCATGTATCTTTTGCACACATATATTTACACTTGCTCATTTTTCTTAAACTTAAATCACCAGAATTGCAGTGAGCTTAAGATAAGACTGATGTAATCTCACGCTGTAAATTCCATATTTACGACACTACACAAGCATTAAATAGCAAATAGACGTTAAATGGGTTAATGAGCGAATGATTTTGTCATTCGTACTAAAAATTTGTATCTCTCACCCCATTTCAAGTGACAACATTGGGTTATTTGGAGAACTTGTAGCATTTTTGACAAGCAATATATTTTGCTGGGTATTTGCGAAATATGTTTGGTGAGATTGGAAAGGGAATATTTATATGAACATCTGCCAAATAATGAAATACCGTAGTTACACAAATACGAGGTGGATGTTAAACGTAGCAAAAATGGTGGTAGGGTGTTACCGTATTGATAATGCAAGCCGACAGGGGATGATCCTGCGTGAAGAAAAAAGTTGCAACTATAGAATAAAATTCTTTCAAATGACGCTTCGTTTTTCAGAAAATCAAGTTTCAAAATTAGTTAAGTAGTATAGTTGAACTTAGCTAATTACACACTAGGTGTGAGTAAACAAACAGCAGGAGGTTATTCTACATGTAAAAATAAGTAAAAAATGTGCAGTAAAATTTTTCCTTTTACGACCTCATTTTTAAGAAAATAAAGTTTGAACATGTTACACAGTTAAGGATTGGTTTAATGCACGAGTATACTACATTTTCAAATTTACTTTTCTAGAAAACAAAGTATCTTACGAAAAGGTTGTATTCTACATTTTATAGTTATTTTCGCATGTGAAACCCTAACTGTAACCCTTACTCTTTGTCAATTATTTATTCCTGCTGAGTCCGATATTAGTCAAATTCAAGTATATTTGACAAATTTTTAAACTCGATTTCCTCGAACACAAAGCTCAAACACAGGGAAAATGTTACTCTACATTTTGTATTTATTTTTTAATATAGATTCGGCTCGTTTCAGCTTGTACCATTAATTCGGTATCACTTTGAATATTAAAGAATATAATTCGGTATTAGTTAGCAGTTAACAGAAAATATGCAATTTACTAAAGTTTGTTCTTGTATATTTATATATTGAACTTTACTCTATTTATCAGACATAAGTGTAGCATCGTCCATCATTTATTACATTTTTTTGTAACAGAGTATTTCTAATGCTAAAACTCGAATGCACCAGTAGCTAGTAAAAACTAAAATTTTTTCCAAAAAATTTATTGTTAATAAAAGACAAAAGATTTTTCGGAAAAGCGATCATAAATCTACCCTATAAGTAATAAATATCATAAACATGATCAAGGTATATACATTTTTATAGACATATATATGTATGAATTATTCTTATAGCTATTTTTATAGAAATATATCACTTCTAAATTTATATATTATTCTTTTTATTTCGATAACATGTTCAACAAATTATCCTCGCACAGAAATGTTCGAAAATTTATTCGAAAAATTAAAATATTACAACTTTTATACAAATTTGCGAGAATTTATGATTATAAATATTCATGATAAAAATATGTTGGATCGATGCAGTTTATATTCGTGGCATTATATAAAAAATTTCTCATGCATTCTTAGATAATAAATGCGAGTTTAAAATTTTTTAATCTACTTTCAAAGCGTTATGTGTAATAGATACATATTTTTACATTTTACTTCTTGGGGGCTTGATACATATTTTCAATTCTGGATTCAATATTTCAAACAATTTCAACAACATAATGTGTGTAATTTAGTATGGAATGAAAATACTCCATTTCTTTAACTCTGCCTCAATCTATTTGTCCTGAACGTTTTTCACTTGACCGAGGCGTACAAAACCTATAAGAAAGGAAACTATCGTTATACGATATCATCTTTACAATTCTATCTCTCAATAAACTTTTATCAATGAATTATGAATATTAATTCTAACATTTTTATTTACAAGTGATACTAAAAAACCTACTCGTATTTATATCCATACACTACTAAATAATATCCGAACAATATCCAATTTTAAAACATTAAAATTTAGAAAATTCAGCATCACTATATTGTCAAACTACATGATTTATATCTTCACATTCATAATTCACATTTCAATATGACTTTTTACAATACTAACACGAGAAAGAGCAGCAACTCAATTATACTTGAAATTAATTTCATTTACTGTGAAATTATTAGGAAATATAAATATTGTTGCTTAATAAAAAGAAGAAATACTAGCATAATTATACCAATTCAGACACAAGAATATTTTTCAATTTAAAAAAAAAGACAATATTGCGTAAATTAAAAATAAGAAAGAACAATATACTACACTTAATGTAAAAGATCTAATATATAATATAATATAGTATAATATAATATGATGTAATATAATAAAATTAATACGATATGATACAATACAATAAAATGTGATATAATACATTATGACATAATATGATATACTACAACGTAATATGACATATCGTAACACAATAAAATGTAATAGAGAATAACGTGATATAGTATAACGTAATATAACGTAATATAACATACCACAACATTATATAAGGTAATACCATATAACGTAATACAATACAACGTAATATTCTATAACGTAATATAATGTTACGTGATATAATGTAAAGTCATATACTAAACCCAATACGATATAACGTCATGTAATATAATGTGACATAGTATAACCTGATATAGTATAAAAAACATAATATATAGTGGTATATTATAAAGTATTATAATACAAAGTAATATAGTATTACAAAGTATAATGAAACGTTATATAATAAAACGCGACATAGTATAAAGTAATATAATATAACATGATATAGTATAACGTAATACGAGACAACCTAAACAATATAACGGAATATAATATAACGTGATATAGTATAGCGTCATATAATATAACGTGATATAGTATAGCGTCATATAATATAACATGATATAGTACAACGTAATATAAAAAAATGTGATATAGTATAATGTAACATAATATAACGTGATATATCATAACGCGGTATAGAATAACGTAATACCTTATAATGTAGTACTATATAATGTAATACTATATATCGTAATATAATATTACTTAATACTATATAACGTAATAATATATAACGTAATACCTTATAATGTAATACTATATAACGTAATACAATATAATGTAATACCATCTAACATAATACAATATAACGTAATATCTTAAATCGCATTACTATATAACGTAATATCTTAAATCGCATTACTATATAACGTAATACCATTTAACGTAATACCTTATAATATAATACTATATAATATTATACTATATAGCGGAATATGATATAACGTAATACTATATAACGTAATGCTACCTAACGTAATACTACATAACGTAATACTGTATGACGTAATATCTTAACGTAAGGACATTATGATGTAATACTATAAAACGTCATACTATATAATGTAATAATATAGGACGTAATACCCTTTAACGTAATACATTTGCAACGTAATACGTTATAAAGTAATACTATATAACGTGATACTATATAACGTCATACTATACAACGTAATAAGATGTAACGGAGTACCTCGCAGCGTAATACTGTATAACGTAATACTACATAACGTAATACTGTATGACGTAATATTATATGGCGTAATAAATTACAACGCAATACCATATAACGTACTACAGAACAACGTAATGTGATATAACGTGACATAATATAACGGGATATAGTTTAATGCAATATAATCTATCGTAATATAGTATAAGGTAATACAAACAACGTAATACAATATAACGCGATGTTGTAATTGCAATATATTATGACGCAATATAATATAATGCAATATAGTATAACATAATATAATATAACGGAATATAATATGACGTGATATAGTATAACGTAATATAATATAGCGAAATACAATACAACTTAACACAATGTAACACAATATCATTTGACGTCATTCAATATAACGTGATATGGTATAACATAATAGTATATAAACTGACATGATAGAAAGTAATACGATACATCGTAATAGAACATGATGTTATATAATATAACATGATATAGTATAATGTGATGTAACATTACGTAATATAATATAATATAATATAATGTAACATCTTACAATATAACTAAAGTGTATAATGTAATAGGTGCCAATTCAATACACGCCGTTTTTTTCAATAGTTTATTTATTACCTTGACCAGAAACATCTTCACAACTGTCGACTCGCGACTCATACGGATGACTGCTTCATGTCTACTGTAGTGTTGATCAACTTCCTTCCCTTTGTCACCTTTCGATGTCCGCATTTCGCACGTGTTCGCAACCGTCTGCAATCATTGTAACAAGCGCATTCTTCCCAGTATTTGAAAGAAGGGCAAAACGGATATCAATAGGACATTAGCCCTGTTGGTACTTAGGCTCTATTGTCATTGTATATATTCGTCACTTTTATTACCAGCCTTCCAACTATGCTCTACTATATACCGAAGAACCCGTTGAAAAGACAATGTTCTCTGCGGCCTAATGCCACAATATAACATGATATGATATGACGCATTTAAGGTTTAATGTAATACAACAAAACGTAATACAATATAACGTATTAAAATATAACGTTATGCAACATTACATAATACAACACAATGTAATACAATATAACGCAATACCATATAACGTAATACAATGTTACGTGATATAGTATAACGTAATATAATATAACGTGACATGACGTGATATAATATTAAGTAATGTAATATAACGTATTATTTTATAGCATCATATAATCTAACGTGATATAGTAAACGTAATAAGATATAAATTAACATGATATAACGTAATACCATATATAGTAATACAATATAATGTGATATATCGCGATATAGTATAATATAATATAATATTACGTAATACAATATAATATAATATAACGTCATATAATATAACTAAGGTGTAGAATGTGATAGGAACCAATTCAATACTCGACGTTTTGTTCAATAATTTATTTATTACCTCGACCAGAAATATCTTCACAACTGTTGAGTCACGAGTTATAAGGACGACAGCATAATGTCAACTGCACTGTTGATCAACTTTCTTCCCTTTGTCACATTTCGATATCCCCACTAAATATAATAAATATAATGTAGTGTATAATATAATATAATATAATATAATATAATATAATATAATATAATATAATATAATATAATATAATATAATATAATATAATATAATATAATATAATATAATATAATATAATATAATATAATATAATATAATATAATGTAAAATAATATAGTATATCATGATATAATATAATATCATATAATAAAATAACCAATGTAATATAGAAATAAGGAATCTAATGTAAGTGTCATATACAGCATAAAAAATTAGAAATGAGAACTCAATAATCTTTTTGTTATAGGCTTTGGATCTACAGTAAAAATAAATGAATAGACAATAATAATATTAATATAAATATTGTTTATTGCTGTTCTATGCTTCCGTCGCTATTATATGACTAATCCCATGACTTGGACGTTTTCTGTCTCTCTGTACTCGGCTATCAGTCTTGGAAAATTTTATGTCAATGGTCATGCTCATGTATCAATATGTAGTTCTTACGTAGTTCTGGAAAAGTTCGTTCTCTTTGCGAATGTCTGTGTCGATTTATACGCCTTTTATATGTGTCTTGAACGGTGCATTGGTATGCGTATAAACTCAGAACGTTTGTGTTCTGTGCCTGTTAACAAGAAAAGGACGCCAGACGTCTGTCGCCTCGATGGAAACTTTTATCCACATTGATGTTGTTCCGGTGATTGGCACACGAACGACCTGCTCGTTTTCTATAAGTTTGAAGTTTCCAAAATATGAGAGCATAAAAATTGCACAAATTCAATGGACATTTCGATCGCGATGGCCATAGAATTCCCAAAAAATATTAGATGGTTAAGATGAAAGAAAATTTTTGTTCGGATACGTACCTAGTTTATTTTCAATTTATAGCTTTATTTTAAGATTTGTTCGCTCAATGCGTCTTTAATAATTACTAGGCTGCAGATTCTGATACAAATTCACGTTTGTATGATAGTAACCATTAGTAGATAGTAATCATTCAGTAGAATGAACAGAGATTTGTTTCATATTTCAAACATTGTAATGTGTACTTTGGATATTTTTGTATATTATGTGTATTGTATATTCTCTGTACATTTTTTTATATTTAAATTATACGTAGTATAATTAGTCTGGCGTGGCTAACGTGTAAACATGTTAAACGAAAGCTAAGTTCAAGGGTTGAAGTTACTTTTATATTTTCATAAAGGGTAGACTCTGAAGGTTGAAAATTTTATATAACAAAAGAAGGACATATTGACAAGTTGCAAGGTGTGTAGACATTTGAAAGCAACTGGGCAGAGGTAAACTGAAATTGCTCGGATCTCGTATTAAAGCATAAGAAAGTATCAAAGTACTACTTCGTGAGGTGTAGCAATAATTCACAATTTTTTCAAGCCGTTCACGACCTTTGAAACACTTTGCCTCCGTCAAGGATTTAAATTCTCTCGCAGTCTGGATCCTTTTAAGACTTAAAACGCTTTCGATGTTATCAATCGCCACGGTAACTTTTGTGTTTGAAGTTAAACTTCATTAAAAGAAACCCGCTGCTGCCTACTGGTTATTAACAGCAATTCAGAGGCTTAAAGAAGAGGTGATAAAATCTTAAAATTGAAAGAACATTACAGTAGAAATTAAGTTTCTCACTACTACATTAGTTCATAAAAGTATTTGAATACTTAACATAAAGAACTTTTATGTCCATACTGTATGTGTTGTATAAAACATTTTGAAATATCATTAGCACTCCAATAATACACAACTATCATAGTACAATATTGGTATAATTTGAAGCCAATCTGAAAATATATACAGAAATATATATATATATTCCTACAAATATATATAAAAATATATACATTTTTATTTTTGTATAAACTAACTCAAAGTGGTTAATTCTTTTTTTTTGTGTCCACGTCTTTTAGGATATTTAATATACAGAAACTTTTCATCGGTAATGTATTTACTTTTTGTATATTCGATAAAAGAATCACCCGCTTTAAAGCAATCGAAAGAATCCAGAAAAACGTATTCAAAACGTAAAAACATGGATCTCGCGAAACAGCCTATCATCAAACCGTGATGTTTCTTTATTTTACGTAGGTACGGAAACTCTATTTGTTCTGAGCCTAAGGTGGCAAGGGCTTAACCCAGAGCTTCGGTTATTGCATTACGAGAAAATAGGTCTCAGAGGTGTGTGGCAAAGTGTGCAAAAGCGTCTCAGGTTATGCACTTCCGAGAATCGCATAGATTTAAAGATTAGCTAGCTACATTTGACAACGTGAAACTAGTGTGACAATAGTATTCGTGTTTAGTGTCAACGCAGTTCAAGGTGATAGATTGCATCTCGTTCTAATATTGTTTCTATCCAAAAATTTATTTTATTCGATCAGAATTATTAAATGCCACTGAAAAATTTATCAATACACTTATTTTTTATTTTCTAGCCCTTCAATATTTTAGGTACTGTCTGCCATTTTTGGTTTTCTTCTCCTTATTTGTCGTAAATGTCTGTAATACTTGAATTCGTATTCTATTTACTGTAGCGCTTTCGATTATCTAACATTTAATTAATTTATAAACTAGAAGAAATTACGAATGAACAGCGTTATAAAGGATATATATGAAAAAGTTTCCAAATAATATATTTAACTGGCATTACAAGATCAGCATTTCTCCGTATCATAAGAATATCATCTTTGCCAGAGATGTCTTCCTCCACCCTCGGCGACGACTAAACTATTCTTCGATCAAACAAGCATAACCACGACTCAAACGAAGGAAATTATACATCCCTTACGTGGCATCCTCACGTAGAGGGAATATTGACTGGCTGGATTATTGGTCTCTTGGTAAGGAGATCCGTTCTTTGCGCTACGGACAAACCCGTTTAAACGGGTGCTGCTGGTGTGTTAAAAAGGGATGGCCAGTCGAACTGAAGGAACTAGCAGGCGTCCATGGCAGAATTTGCCAGCACACATCACAGTATACGCTACACTCTCACAAATATATAGACACTTGCCATTTTTAACGTAATGCAATCTAGTTACATAAACACAGACGGAAAGACTCAGGACGATTTATACTTTATTAGAATTGACATATATTATGATAAAATTTAGTTCTAGAAGTTAATTTGCAATAAAAAGAATTGGTGACTATCAAAGGGAAAAGTATAAAGCGTCACAAAAGATTAGTGAATCACAGAAATACATTACTGACCTCATTATTGGGATCCCAAATCATCAGAGGTCTTCGAAGGAATTAACCATCAGATCTGAAGGAAGGATTATATATTATATATGTGTATAATATACCATGATAAGGTTATGATAATATCACGATAAGACTTAAAACAAATAATTAAATAATATTTCACGTGATATATGTATATTTGTTGATTCCACAAGAAAATAATAAATATTACTTTTGACCATTAATTCATCCACTTTACTAATATTCTGTGTCGTTAGTATAAATCAAGCAAAGTGTCCATGTACTTACAAGCGACAGTAGAAAGGGTAGCAGAGGATCGAAGGGAAAGCAAGGATTGGTAAAGAAGGGAAACAACGGGAGTAGAGAGTGATCTAGGGAAGAAGAATCGCGAAGTCTCTTGAACGGCGACGCTGCACATGGCACCTCCCACGGAAGATCAATATCCCTACCAATCGTATTTCTCTCTTGACTACGGCACACTGTCTCTCCTCAGTGGCACGATATGAGCGTCTTTTCCTTATCAATTTCTCCTTCTCTTCTTCTCTCTCTTTTTTCCTTCTTGTTCCTCCTCCTCTTTTTCTTTTTCTACTTCCGTTTCTCCTATTGGTAGTTTTCCCGAGCTCGACTTTTCGCGACCGATGCCGCGAAACGTGCAGCCTCGCTATTTCCGAACGATTGACCTGCTGTAATTTCTTCAATGCGATTACGAGGATATTGGGACTTTCGAAGGAGGTTCGACCTAATTGTAGATAAAATGAATCAGGGTTAACTAGGAATGTTTGTTATGCGAATAATTCATTTAACGAGTGCTGATATAATACAGTGACTATCGACAATATTTAAATATTTATTATTATTATTATTATTATTATTATTATTATTATTTATTCCATGCAGTATAGTTTTTGAATTTAAAAATTGCACTTGAGCAGGATAATTTAAACCTAATTATTACTCTATCCTAATTACATCAGTTATTTACATATTTCTTGAATATCTATTATAGAAAACTTTTATGAATACATTATACGTGTTGCATGAAAATATGTGAAATTTTATTGGCCCTGTAGTGACATGGCTATTGTGATAATGATATTACGGTAAAATTTGAAATTAATTTAATGTTGTATATGAAGATTACAAGTCATTCACTTTAACTCGCTTTTACTTGGTAAAAAATTCGTATATAACATGAATAGTGAGTTCGAACCTAGATGATGTCATTAAGAATTGTGGCTTATTAATATAATGAACAATTGATTGTCCAAATATTTCTGTAACTTCTGTGAAAACGATGTGTCTATTCTATGTATATTTTCAATTTTGTTTCAAAATTTAGCAATATGTATAATTATGATAGTCGTATCTTATTACAGTGCTAAATAAATTTTAAGAAGTTTTATATAACACATGCAATACATTCGTATATGATTTCTACAAATGTTCAAATACTTTCGTGAGTTACTATAGTTGTTGGGCGAAATACATGCTTCACTTAATGAGTGAATTTGACTATTTTTTAAAACCCTTCTTTTTCTTTTCCACTTAATTAACGTTACTGTTTTAAATTCAATTGTTCTTCGTGTTTTTGTTTCATCCTACGACCACTTGCTGTCGACGTATCGACCAAGCTTCCCGCTTTTCTTTGTTAGGTCAACAATTTAATGAAACATCGGTCGACGTTTAAAATCTTTCTTTTCTCTGTTAGTCTGCGAAATTCAAAAGCATTTCCTTTATTGATTCCGAGCTTTTGGGTCAAATTTGTCTATGGTATTTGTATTATACAAGTTAAATATTATTCAAAATTCTCTTTAATCCCTTCAATTCTGAAAATTTTCATGACACGATCGATTCTCAATTCCAACACATGATTACAGCGAAATTTTAAGAAAGATCAAGAGCTTTATTTCGAAAATAGAAAGACTCGAACTTTTTGTTTATAAATTTATTTTCATGTTTTATCAGTGATAATAATGAGCGACAAATTTTCACATTATCAGCGTCACTATAAGGCGCTAGTTGAATGTGAAGAGTTAATTCGTTGATCCCTGAATTTCACATGTTTTCATCTAAGTTTTGAAACAATATTTTTCTGCTTTCTGTACCATCGAAATATTATTATTATAGATATACTAAACAATGAATTTTTCGTGATTTTTTTTATTTACTCTCAAACATCGTGCTAGCTGTTCAAGATTGTAATGGACATATATAAGTATTATTGAAGCATCCCATGTGAAGACGTCACGGATGACGTTCAATTAAAACTTCTGTCTTAACTTCGAGACAAAAATATCGACAAAATCATGTGTCAACAACAAATCTGCCAACTTATTTATCGAAATTCACAGAGAGTTGGCGAAATAATTTGACGTTGGCTCTCACCAACTATCTGTCAGCGATGATTACTTCTGCTACAACACACATTAACTATCTGCGCTTCGAATGTTTGTAACAACTGTATCGATGAAACGAAAAAACAACGTTCATTTTCGTGTCGTAATTTAAATAAAATATATAATTATCAAATTTTTCCTTCCAAGGAACTCATTATTGCTCCTATGAAACATGCATATTATAAATTATTTGATTAAGAGTATGCGTTAAATTATTGTATTAATATAAAATTGAAACAGATTTATATTTTTAATTTGCGCTTATTTTATACGATATATATTAAAAGAAACACAAGTTTTTTAAAATCCAAAATAATGTTATGTCCCTTTGATTCCTTAAGAGATACACCTGATAAAAGTTATATTATTTTAAATCGAATGCTAAATATTTCGCTATTTATCATTCCGAATAATTTGTGTGCGAATAATGTGATATTCATATTCATAAAACAAAAATCATTAGGAATTTCATTAAGGACACATTCGAGGAATTAAATAATATACATTTAGGATTTGTATTATTATATAAATAACTGTAGAAAAAGAAACGAATGCTTTTATTTATGGAAATTTATTTATGAAAATTTTTGAAAAAAGAAAATGCTTTCACTACGTGGCAATCATTAGGAAAATGCAAGCAAGGGACATAAATCTCTTTCTACCATTTTCCTCTCCATTTTTTCCTAATAAATGTAACGAATTTCGCCGTTGTTTCGTTTAAAAGAGTCGCGCTCAAAAATTACAGCTTCAAGGAATCCAATTTTCTGAGTAATCCTTGGAACTCCTGAAGGTAATCCTTGGAACTCTTGAAGGTAATCCTTCGAGTCATTTTTTTAAGTGCTCCTACTGATTTCATGTTCCTTGCATTACCTGTACAGTACACATAATGTGAAAATTAAATCGTTCTATACGCGAATATGAAATATTTCAATATCGTTGTTTCCATAACATCGTTCCACTATTGTCGAATGAGTTGAATTGTATTCAGTTTATGATATAATTAAGATTATCTTGTTATCTTTGAAAATACTGAGTTAATTCCAATTTTATTTCATCCTATTCAATAAAAATTTAAGTACTTTTAACTAATTTAAGTAACTTTACACTTATGTATAAATCTTATTTCTGAAATTTGTATAATTCTTTCTATTATGATTTTCTACATTACTATATATATTCGTTAATTCAGAGCATATTCAGCTTAGCAGAAGTCGCAGGGAAATCTTAAATTTAAATTTGTTAGATCTTGTAAGTTTTCGCTTATGGTTACATTTTACAGGGCAGATCTTAAGGGCAGATCATAAAGAGTTAACTTAATCTCTCCTTAATAGAACTTACAGTTGAAACGTTCCAAGAGGTTTAGTAATAACCATAATGCTGTTAGGATTCAAATTTTAATGCGACACTTCAAGAATATGAATAAGATTTACATTTGTCGGTCTTTCTAAATTGGAAAAAATTCTCGTATCACATATCCAACTATGAACGACTACAATACTTCACTCTTCCGTTCTGAAACGTTTAAACTCAACAAAACAGAAGAGCCACGACTAACTTCCTCCCTCAAATGCTCAAAAACCCAATTCAATAACGAACAGCACCGGAACACATAAATCGTACGATTTAAACTGTCAAAAATATTCTCTATCTCGCAGAAACTTTTTCGCAAAAAAAATCGATTGTCACAGATTTCTCTGTTCCAAACGCAGGATTTTCTCGCTCCTCGAGACACGTAAACACATGTGCGATGTAATAACGCGAGTTACTTCCACATCATTTATCTGGACGATAAGAAAGTCTGGAGAAATCGTGGACCGGATGAGAAGGAAGGATTTCCGACAGATTCGCAGGAGAGAAACGCGAACGCGCCCAGTTCCTCCTTTCCATGAATCTTCGCCTGTCGTCGACGCGACGTTCGCCGTGTTCGTTTCAGCCGGAACGAGCGTAGACAGCTCTTCCGCCTCGAGACGCTTACTATTTGTTCAAGCTCGTTGAAAGCCACGAAGCTAGTCGTCTCTATCCAAAATTTACTTATTCTTCTCTCTGTGAGACGAAAGTCTTGTCAAAAAGACTCTTCGAATATCGAACATCGAATTAACGTCGCTGTTTGAAGAATCTGTTTGTGATTAGGTTTGATTAAGTTGTATATGTTAGGCATACGTTCTCTGTTAGATATGTTCTATTAAATAAATGATTAGCCATTTTTATGTCGACAAGAAAAACTTCAAAAATAGACAGTCAGCGGAATTAATAATTCTGTAGTACATAGAATTTGTACTTCAGAATTATAATCTGTAATTTAATTTTCGCTATCTGATGAAACGCTTCTACACTTTATTATTGAGGGTGAACATTTTGATCTGTTAAGAATTTCAAGAAATATTGGAACTTTAGAAAATATTATTAAGCGTCAATCTCGAGAAATCTCATCATCGATCGAACCGAGATTGTCATGCCGGTGTGTAGAAAACATGAAGGTAAGCAAGATACCACAACATTGATTATGAACTCATGTCAACGTTCAAGCTAGGACAGAAAAGTGATAAGGAAAGGGATTACGTAAGATTCTCGTTGTCGAAGGTGTTATTTTCTACCGAAGAGGAAGCACTATCGAAGGTTATTCCGCATAAAATAGAAAGGCTGGTAGCTCGTGCGTAAAAATTGTGATGTACAAAAGAATAAAAATACAGGAAAACTTGTTTCAATATTTATTCGGTGGAATATGAAGAATTCGATAGAATATGAGAGTGAGAGAGAGAGAGAGAGAGAGAGAGAGAGAGAGAGAGAGAGAGAGAGAGAGGGAGGGAGGGAGAGAGATAAAAGAAATTCTTAAGATATTACTAAATTCTTTGAAGTTTATTTACGATCAAAAAGTGAAACTCCTTTGAAGTTTCTGGATTAACATTTCTTTAGGTCGAAAAATTAACAAATTACATAATAAACGCAGCAATATAGATATTTTTCTGTTATTTCGGAAAAGGAAACAAATTTATATTTACACAAAATATTTAGGATTGAAAATTAGGATTAATCAATTTCAAAAATTGAAGATATTGTTTGAAAAGTTACAAAATCAATCAAATCCCATTCAAACCAATAAAAAAAGGAATAAAATGTTTGTACACTTCTTCTGATTCTTCAGTGTATCGCAATTTGTAATTTAATTTTTTCCCCACAATTTATATTTTAGTATATCTGTCCAGAGCGTTTCTATTGGGTATTTCTTCTGTACAGTTTACGATATATCTTATTTCATTTCATTGTAACAAACTGAATTAATGAATATTTCCTGTACGAGATACAATAGAACGAACAATGTCTGCACAAAGCGAAATTATTTTCCGTATTTCGGTTAAGTTTCGATGTTTAATTGTTTTCTAACAACCGTGAGCGATGTGCCAGCTTTTGAACACGCATTTTACAAAATAAAACAATGCCGTTGATCTACTGATCAAATCGTGTTGACTTCATGAGTTTTATGAGCTTTTATTCAAGCCAATTATCGTACTATTTTAAATTTATTGTAGAACGATTAACTTTTAAACGAGCGGTCTTTTTGGTAGTTTCGTTTTGTAGAGTGACATATGCATTGAAAGAGAAATTACCGTATTTATAATGACTGAAATTGTTCAAGGATAAATGAAACGAGGTAATAAAAAATTAACTGTTTTAGATACGGATTGATTTCATACGAATAAAATGTATTGCTATTAAGCAATTTATAATATCACATTATCGTATTATATAACAGAGAATATATAGTCATATTTCATCTTCTGATATGTTGATGTATATTTAGGCAAACTGATTAGTAGTGAAATATTATGATATTGCTCCCATGTTTGATCGGAAAATATTTGTGGATTTATGTCTCTTATTTCGTTAATGGTTTATGCCGCGTTACACTGTATCCCTTCCAATAAAATTTAGTACCCATAAACAATTACATATGAACAATAGCAAAGACTTATACAATATCAAGTACATATATTCATTGGTGTAGTTATTTATCAGCAGTGAAAGTTTTATATTATCGAATATAAATATTGAATAATGGAAGGATTGTGATATATATGATACAGTAGAAACTTGATTCTCCGATCTAACCATGAAATACGTTGTTCGGATGATCGAATTAAATTTGTTCCATGCGTAATGTTAGGCATAATGTTCGTATTAGCAAATGCGTAATAATAAATAAAGCTTTTTATCCTTTGGCTCTGGTTCATCTATTCGGAAATTTTGTAACAGCATACTGACCTAATTAGCTTTATATCTCAACAGTATGGTCTTGCTCTTCAGTTAATTCCCTCTGGACTCGGCTTATTTCTTCGTCCTTTCGTCTTCACTGCGTTGCTCGTCCGTTTTTTCATATAGCGTACAAGACTTGTTTACGCTTGAAAAACGAAGGAATGAATCTTTTGTTTCAGCCCACAGGCTGCGAATATGATACTTTTTATCCTGCACGAGTTCGTAGGTGTGTCTCCCTTGAGGTTAATTTTAATCGAATATGAATAAATGTTAAAAATTAAAACTGTCCAACTTTACGTTAATTTATGTTAGTTTTGTAGCATGTCATTATTCTCTGTAAACTGGCTGAATTTGGAAACCGGTTTTAGTCCTTGAAAATACATATGATATAATTATATATGATATATGATTTGATATTAATACCTATGATATAATTTATCGTTCACACAAATAAAATGGCACGTAAAAATATGGAACAAAAGAAATGATTAATAATCCCTTAAATGAAGAAATTATTACATATTTCAGAGACTGATAATTTGAATGAATACAATATATACCTATACTTCAGTCTTTTTTCGCACATAATCACCTTGCGGTGCAATAAAAACTTCTACGTTTTGAAAATAAAAGCTTATTACGTCAGTGGCTTTAAAATGGGACAAAGTAAAAGAGGGAGAGAATGGAAGAACGATGGGAAAAGGAAGGAAGATGCGTTTCATCTGAGACCTGGTAATGGAACCAGCAAGGCTTTCTCGCATGACCATACATTCGACATACACATAATGGAGGTAAGTCAGAAGATGAATGTTGTATGGACAGGATGCTTAGACAAAGACTTTTGAAAATTCTGTGCTCTTATGCATCCTTTAATGGAGAGTATAAGAGTCATAGTTCAATTTTCAACGATCTGTAATCTAAAATTAATGTAATATTAAAAATCATAAATTAAGTAACTTAATCCAAACTATTCTGTTCGCAAGCATACCAGTTAAGGGTTAAAAACAACTAAAAAATTCTTCACCATGATCTGAATGTTCTCTAATATGTACTCAATATCAATATTTCGTTATCACCATCAAACCATTTATCGGTTTATATTCCAACAACAACTTTACTATTTCGCAATATCGCGTCCTTAGCCAAATGAAACTTTCACAACCATATTCTCACTCGGTTTACTTCTTTCCATCTTTTACCGCCTTCACCGATTTCCCTCTTCAATGGCCGAAACGTGAAAGATAAGAATTCGAAAGTCGAGACGAGGAAAATAAATCATCGTGAGATTTTTCCATGTTGTTTAATTTAATCGTGAAATTATGTAAATTCGTTCCGTTTAATGAATTTTGCCATCCCAGGCCAAGAAATAGCAGAGAGAAGGTAAATGAATTGTTTGGTGTACAGTTTGCCCTGGTTTTCACAATTGTATGCTTGTTTCGGTCGCGATTTTAATTATGGAGACTCGATCGTGCCTCAGGAAGAGGGACCTCCTAACAGACCTAACAGGTCGTGTAGAGATACATAGAGTTGTAGATTCAGGTCTGTGCACCAACGAACTGAATCTCCTTATCATGTCAAGCGTTCGATTGCAGCAAGTCACAAGCGTCTTTATCATTTGGATTTCTGCCTGCTGCAAGCAGTTTTATCCTTAGAATCGGGGGATCGATAGATCTTTTTTAACATTTTTCTTTTTAAGAGATATATACATTCTTTGAAGCTACAAAAAGGTACAGATCGTTATTTATTTATTGTTTTATTGGTTATGATATTATAAATTTTGTAGTTTCCACTCTATGAAAGCTTTTAGCTTAATTTGCTTCCTTTTTAAGGTCATAATGCATTTACTAAATACTTAAATCATTTTAAATTTAATCATTTTGTTTTCAGAATTTGTAGTCCTTCCATGTATATTGCACTAATATTTATCAAGATTCTTCTATGGAATCATAAAATAGGTCATTACCAAGTAAACAGTTCATTATCCATTGTATTAAATATGAATACTGAAGCTATCAGCTACGTAAAAAATTGTCTATGAGCTATGAAACTGAAAGTGTACTTTAGTTATACACTCTGTGACAGGATTTATTCGAGACTCAAGTATTTATAAGATTTCGCACAATATCGGTGACCCGCCGATACATTTTGCAAGAAGAGTAAATATGTATGTAAGCGAGGTGCATAACTCGAGCGAATACGAGAGATGCGTATTAGAAATTCATGATATACACGATACGCGACTCGTCGTTCAACTCCTTTGGGTCGAGTACGTACTGTATAACAACATACACGCACGTATTGTTATTCAATAACAATTTTTTAGAATTTTCTGAAAAGGTTTTCGCGAACATATATCTATGTATTTTTCGTTGGACGATGCATTCTGTATACGTATGTAGCCTAATGCACCGAATTCTTATACCCGTTGTGAAGCAGTCGAATGGAAACGAGATATTCTGTAGATATTTCGTGGAGATGGTGATCTGACCAACAATAGAATCTATCGACAATCGCTCCATTACATCGAATTTATTTCATTGTATCCATCCATTTCTTTGAGTTCTTATTATACTATTGTCAGCCGAATTTTAGCTTGAAATAGTACTGAAAATATTTTGAATTTTTTTTAACAGAAAAACTACATTTAATACATTTATTACTTGATAATAATAGTTTATATTCTGTTTAACAATAAAAGAGGGGAAATAAAGAAAGCTATGAGCGCCATTCAAAGAAGAAATTTTGTTTTTCTTTAAAAAGGTTGTTTACATGTAAGCCAATATTAGTAAATATAGAGACAAGTGATCATAATAACCTGTAGAATTTTTAGCTTTTCGTACAGGATATAGGACGCACGTTACAGGATCTGTTCCCTAAATTAAGCTTAATGTACGAATTTTTCGTGCTCAGACATGTGCGTTGTGCCTTTGATTCTGACAAGAATTTATTTTTATTTTCGTTGCTTGTCGCTCGTCACGTGACCATACCAGGCAGACCGCGTACACTAATATAAATAAATGCATATACGTGTCTGCTATATTATATTTATGGAGAGTATTATCACGATAATATCAGTGTTAAAAAAACAATAAAGCGACGAAGTAATGAAGGGTGTGAAGGTAACAGAACGACAAAAAAGATCAATCATCTAAGAAGAAAAATAATAACAAAGAAAATAAAATTATTCTTTATCGATTTATCAACCGTTTCAGCTCTTAAAGTAAACTAGACAATGAACTTATATCCTTTCTTAAAATATAAAATTCCTCTTATGTTAATTAACAAGTCCTTCAAATATTAAACTAAAAATACTGTAAAGTCATATAGAGTGACGTGGTACATGTAATAAATAAGTTTTGTGACATCTTGTCAATAAATAACATTTTAGTAAACGAAAAATTGTATTTCACAAAACTTTAATTTCGGCACTTAAGGCCTTATTTATTTCCACTCTAAAATTTATTTCTCAAATACTTTTGATAAATAAGTATTTCTTGATAAACATCTTTTCTTATAAAAAATCTATTTTTTTTTTCTTATATATTTTTGACGATCAGCACGAGTCGTATGAATACCTATCAATATCGCAAACATCGAGTATTAAAAATCTATTTGCTTTTCATGTTACACGTCTAAGTTTACAAGACCTTTATATTTGTCCATTTTCGACCTTTACTGAATATCACGATAAATCCTATATTTTTTAGTATGCCATCATACAGTGAAAAATAAATAAATCAATAAGTAGCTTCACGAATAAATTCATCTTTACTGCACAATAGAAACATTGATGCTCTTTTCTTAAAACACGTAACATCTGGCAGAGGATAGAGGCAGAGTGAAATGTACGCTTCACTGAACCTACTCAATGCACGTAATTACCACTTTCACGCACGACTCTAATTTGTTAAAGCGTTCCCTGGTCAGAGGACTAATTTTCCTTAAAAACACTAAACAAACGTAGTTACGAGCCCCATCAACAAAGTACTCGCCTGAGTTTTCATCTTCGTAGTAAAGCGGCGCGAAATGTTCGATGGTCTGCTCGCTCTTTCGAACAAATTAGAAAAATTCCTCTCTTCGCCACGAGAGGCCTCGTTAGTACGGTTGCTAATGAAGAACCGTGGTGTCACTACACTAGGAGCTGCGGATAGTGGCAGCTGTTAGCACCGTACGGCTCGCCGCCGGAATTGAGGTGTTCGTCGTCGCCAGGAGCAATTTGCGAGATTAAAAGGCCCACACGCGCCATTTCCCCGCTGACTTTTCCGCATCCAGTGAACGCACGATGATGCATGACTCGCGTCGAAATTTACTGTTGTCCATTCTGTTTCGGCGATTTGTGGATTTTTCTTTTTCGTCATATTTTGTCGACGAGTGAAGTGTAAGTACAACGTCAAGTGTAGCCTCGTGATACAAGAACACATATTTCGGCTTTAGAGATATTATTTAAATTAGAACAATAAATAAACTACGATATTTAAAACACTTGACAATGCAATAATTGTTGTTAACGAATTAACGACTCTTAACGTGTAAGGATTCGACGATTTTACAATTTTATTATCCACGGTGCTAAGTCCTTTCCCGCCATGTAATTCGATCTCTTTTATTTTTCTTCTTCCTACCAACCAAACTCCAACAAATTTTCTCACTTTCTTGGTGACGACATTGAACCACCATCAATTTGATCGAACGCCGATAAGCATATCGAAGTGGAATGTGTTAGCTCTTCTGAGTTCGGTAGGAATTTTTCACAACTTTAAACGACAGAAACGCTTTTCTTATTGCGATGCTATTCATTTAAAATCTGTAGAAAGATACAGTGAACACAAGAAGATATTTGTTAACTTCTTTTATTACATTTCATATTTCGTTTTCATAGTATTAAATTTTTGTAGTCATATGAAAATACTGCTAAATGATATTAATATACCTGAACTTGATTAATCAATACATAAATGCTATAATAAATGTAATGTATAAGTACTTTTTGTGGTCACAAAATTCATAGAAATCTATGCTTGTAAATTTAAATTTTGCCAGTTCTATACGTTAAAGGAAACACATTATACAGTTAAAAAGAACCAATGACAGGACTCGCTTCGTTGTAAGTTATCATAATCAGGGGTACACCGGGGCATCGATATTACGGCAACTTTCGTATTCGCTCCCGAGAACTATCAGAAAAGAGGATTGGGACAAGTTTGGAATAATTGATGACTACGCGGAATTCCATTTCGTTCGTTTCTCAACTTTCAACGGTACAGCTCCTGTCGATTCTTAATTCAGCAGCTGTAGTCTTGGCGCAACTACGGAAAACGTTTTATACAGTTATCAAGAATTGCTGAGAGACCTTGACGTCATAGATACTCTTTAAAACATGTTGCCAATGTTCGACCTTACTAGATCTTTTGAATTTTGTAATTAAATCAGTGATTTAAATATTTATTATACACTGGTATTTAGGCTAAAAAATTATATATAAATTTAAACGGTTTTAAAAATTATTCATCGTTGTTTCTAATAGCTGTAATGGGATCATTTCTATAAATGAATTCCGTTCGCTCAATGAATTGGTAATTTCACATTGTTGAAAATTTGAAGAGCTCTTGGACCCGTTCAAAACCATTTTCAATTTCTTATTTCGTTACCAATTAGGAAGGACGATAATACGGAACAAATTTTTAAGTTAATATTATTTTTAAAATAATATATATATATATATATAATCCTTAACTTCAATTAAAGTTATTGTTAGGAAAATATGAAATAAAGTAAGGAAGAATATTACTGGTTATTTGATAACAGTTCGTTATTATAAGAAGCTAATCCATTTGAGAATATGTATAGTTTCATAGCGTTTGATAAAAAAAGAGAAAAAAATAAGCGAATTTCGATTCAACGATTAAAAGTATGGCAATCACCATTAAATTCGTTCAGTTATTAATGCGAGAATTCAGTCAATTTATCGGCCGTGTCAGTAACATATTCTGCAGCCACATTGATTTTCTGGCCGAATATCGAACAGATGACGGTGAACAGCATTTCTGTAGAATGGTATTATAATCAAATCGCACATCAATAATTTAAGCCGCGTATTACATATTTATAGGCATTAAATTACACTAAACCTAATTTATGTGTAATTAAACAGCCTGCTATCCGAAACAGATATAAACCTTTATAACTAACACCGAGAACCAAACATTTATATGTTGTACAACAAAATGACTTCGATGTTCTGTTGATATTTTTTCAATTTAAAATTGTAAGTCATAAATTTATAACCAATTCTAAGATATATAGATTGATGACACTGGCGATATCAACATTCGACTGATTTTCAATTTTGTTAACAGAGGAATGAAAAATATAAAACTTATTGCTAACAATCAAAATGTATACGATATAGATTTAAAAAATTTGTCTGTCGTTCAAAGCAATTCGTAGCTACACTTCGCATAGAATTTTGATGGAAATAATTGAATTTTCTCGTGTAACATTAATTTTCATTTTCAAGAAGAAATCTCTCAGCCAAATCCAAATATCCTTCAACTTCATAAATTTATTGGTGTAAAGCAATTTTCCCGATTTCACGTTAAAAAATCATTCTCTAAATCGCTATAAAAATCACATTAATCCCAAATCTTTTCATCAAGATTTCCGACTGACATATTATTATGCATTAAACTCCGTCGTTCGCGATCACGTTTCCCATCCTCCTTGGACGTTTAATCTTCTCTTCTTGGCGAAATAAAAACGCGAAGAAATCTTAACCGATACTCGTGGATAGGAAGATTTACTCGGCAATTATGTCGCGGGATTTAACCGTTGGAAGACGTCGAAAATCACGAGGGACGAGAGGGACGTCCGATTGCTCGCGTATCGGTCTCATTAATCACTATGGACGTTTTAATTACAGCGGCGTATCGGTGGCAAGCGAGAAGTTGCGCGGTCGTTGAATGTAATTCGAGTGTAACTTCGATTGAAACGCGATTCGATTGTATCGTCCACGGTGGTCGGAACCGCGAAGAGCGCTATAATTTAATCTTACCGGTCATTTGAATTTATTCGAACGATCCTTAGGTCTATAGCATGGCGAGTGGCACTCGCAAATCGAGAACAATGGCAACGGAAACAGGGATCGCTTTTCCTATCGATTGGCCGTTCTCGCCACGTTGTTCGATCGTGCGAATCCATTAACCTCTCCACTTTTCTGGTTATTTCGACAGGCGAGAACAGTGCCGGGTGTTCGGCTGGTTAAAAATAATTAAATTCGATATTCTTAAGTGAACGAATCCACCTCGATGTAGCGTTAATGAGAAGATAGCTTGCGAAGATAAGGCTACAAAAATAAGGGCGTGAGTTTTATACTATAAATATTTATGATGAAAAATAAGCCCAATGGGTTTAGTCGGATGGGAAGAATAGAAAAATTGTTCTGTGAGAAATTGACGATAATAGAATTGGTGCTGATGATAGATGGTTCAAGTGGATCAAATGGGAAACAATTATAATACAGTGGCTGTAAAAGGTATATGAACACAGTATTAAATTTGGTTAAATTAGGACAGAACCTAATAAAAAAGATAAGGATACGTATAAATACTTTTTGTAGTTGCTGGATATATTCTGTTACAAGAATTTCGCAATTCCATTAATAATACAATTAAATTTTTTTTTGTGTTTTCTGCTCCCTTTTTGACTAATGAATTTTACTATTACTGTAGATTATATCACAAGAATTTACACGAAATAATAATTCCATAGCTTACAAAAAGTACTTAATTACTTTTTAAGTATATCTTACTACTAATGTACCCCGTTGCTAATTGCTCTATTACTTATGAACGGCCATGTAAATTTATTCTTAATTACTGAAATTTTTTACTACAAATTGCCTTTAACGATCAATTTATCTACTTGGCTTGCGATATTTAAACACATTTACAATCCTTATTACATTTTTGAAATTTCAAGAACTAAACCAACAAGAAAATAAGTATCATATAGATGCAATTGTATATAGAAGGAGACTGTTTACCTCCGTATTCTCACACGTACGTATCATTAGGCGGGTTATAAAATTATCTTGACTCCCATTAAAATCTAAATGCGATTTCCTTGTATGATGCGGTGAAACGGTGTGACTGCAACGCTTTTTCCTAGTTACGTTTTCTCTCTTGTAGAGTTCGCTACTTAGCGGATTACGTTGGCAAAGTACATTATGACATTCGATGCTTTTAATCCGATTAAAATGGTCTTGACGTGGGCGTAAATTATTAAGCCTAATTAATTGGTACCGGCACCGATTCTGGGTGCAGCAGTTAATTAATTAAACACAGTCAGACGATATATGTGCGTTTCGCTGATTTTCCAACGGGTTACCGCGTGAAAAGTTATCGAAAAGCGCGACTAATTAACTTTGTCGGCTTCCCGTCCAATTTAACGATAAATTTCTCAATTGTTTTTATAAAATTTATTGGGCTTTAAATGGAGAGTTCATATGCTTTATATACTTTCGAATTTAAATAATAAGATTTGACATAGCTCTCTCATAGCAGCAGACATAGTACTATTTATAGTTGACACACTGTAATTCGAGAAATAAGTAATAGTAAAAAATAACATTTGAATTTAATGAAAATCAATTGGTGATTAACAGACAGTTTTCATGCATCAGAAATTTCCTTTGTTATTATCGAAACTGTCAAACGATGATTGTTTACAGGAGAGAAACAGTAGAAAAGTGAGTATAGAATCAATAGTGAATAAACTACTTCTCTTAGATAAACTTGCAAATGTCAAAAATCTTTAGCCATGTATGAGAACAGAAAATAACTTGTTGTAAAATTGTATAATACGCAATAATTGTGTAAGTTAATATATTCAACATGAAGAGAACTTTTAATTATTTCATTCATATATATACATGTATATATTCATATATATACATATATATTCATATATATACATGTATAATATATACATGTATAATATATACATGTATAAAATCCAACATTGCTTAAAACTTTATTAAAACTATACTCATTTTTCTGCCTGTATCTTATTAGATTAATTCTTTCCTCTTCATTAGTCGTTCCGTCAACTGAATAAATAAATAAATAAATAAACTTCAATTAAAAAATAGTTATATAGAACGAGATTTCCAATTTTAAATATCTGTGTATCCTATTTTAATTTAAAAATATTTGACAACATATTGGGTATTTTGCGCGCGCGTCAATATTTTACGCACTTACATGGTGCGCTTTTTGTAATTATTGCCTATTGAAGGCATCTGCGCTCACGTTATGGCTCATTGATTCCTGTTTACAGATTTTTAATTAGCTAATCAATTAAAAAAGTGTCCCTGACGATGTCATTAGACACTATGTCATGCTCATCAACCCCCTCTTTTTTTTATAGAAGCAAGTTTATTCACACAATTAAAAATTTGTAGTGGATAACCAATTAAGCGTAACTTAATCGTAGATAGATATATGAATATTAGGAGTATCATAAATTTTCCAATTTTTAAAACCCATTTATAAAAAGTGAAAAATATTTCAAGCATATTAATTTAACTTTAAAATTTCTTATAGAAGAATTTATATCTATTTCAGTATTTGACAACACTAAGTATCATTTCTATTAAAACGCTTATCAATGAAGAAATGTACATATATGTATATAATATATGTATGTAATATATATACATATGTATATAATACTTCCACACGTATTATCCTTATAATATATATTATTTAATTTCGGTTTCACAGCCCCGAAATAGACTTGGTTTTACAGCATTTTCTGAAACTCACAGATACTTATATATTCTCTACACTTGGTTTCGCACACACAAAGTTCATAAAACTATAAACCTATTCTTATATATTATAATTTAAATTTCTCTTAAAACATATATCCTTCTAAAAACTATAATATGGTCCCACATTTATATTTGGCTTAGATTATTCCTTGTACTTTTACGCCTCTTTTTTGTAGATCGTA
The DNA here is from genome assembly GCF_024516045.1 of Bombus affinis. Taxonomy (NCBI): domain Eukaryota; kingdom Metazoa; phylum Arthropoda; class Insecta; order Hymenoptera; family Apidae; genus Bombus; species Bombus affinis. The sequence goes on along the minus strand of NC_066347.1, from coordinate 2,778,487 downwards.
ACTAATTTATCACTGCTTCATTTCTTTTGCCTTCCACTATTTCCTAATAAGTGTTTTACTACACCTATTTTTATTTTACAAAGAATGCATTTCCTTTTATCGTCCGCTAACCAGTATACCAGTTTTCTTCCTTCGCACCTATTATCCTTATATCCGTTTACTTAAATGCTTAACCGTCGGAACAACGACACGTCAGCAAACTGTACGACGTTTTGTCACAATGTTCCTTCTCTCGAAGGCGAATCAGAGTCAGCAAGAAACGAAGTTATCGCGACGTGGTGAAATAGAATAGCGCGATCAACGTCAGTCAGGATCCACGGGCGGGTCTTCCTACAATTTAAGTGAATTGGCATGTACGGAACCGCGCGAGGAATTTGAGAATTTCTCGCACTGTGGCCAGCAATTGCGGTTTCCGTTTCTGGCGATTTCTAGTTTTGAAATAGGGTCGAGAAGCGACTTCACTGAACACTGGAACTTCATTCACAACGGCTACGCACACCAGCGAGCTCTTCCCGGCGTTTAATTACTCCAACTAATGACTGCAATCAAATCAGATTGTACGACACTAGACACTCTTTGGTTTCTAGTAGTTTCCTACTGAAATATTGCATTCGCCTAACCAGTCCCATAATTTTCGGATGATACTTGATCATTTCACATGGTTTGAGTTACTAATGTATTGTGTTTGATTGAGTTGTTACTATAATACAGTGGAGGACACAAGAAAGTTTAAAGGATATGTGGTACCAAAAAGAAAATACCGTAATTTTAGAAAACAGAATTATATTTGACAAGAAGAATTAAATTGTGAAGAAGATAGTAAAGAATTGGTATAGATAGTAAATAAATCGTATGTATATCTTCTAAATAGATGACTGTTATTAATATGATAAAATTGTTTAATAAAAGTTAATACCGATATATTATGCTTATTATATTATTATACACAATGAATTTTAAAATCTTTTTTGTTCACTACTATATATCATAGGGTTTGAATATTAACACTGGCAAACAATTCTTAGTGTTTCTCTATTTTATTAAACAATTTCTTAAATCTGAGGAGAACATGGAAGAATTATTGGCAAGCGTGAATTCTCATGTCAATTGTACTACCATAAAAATTTTCTTGAAACCTTTAAACACTTTTTTTAAGTCGAAGCTATAGTGAAATCGAAACATACAAAGTTAGAAGACCGCAGCAAGGTTAATAAATTTGTATAGGTACTATAATATATCAATCGAGCTAAATGTCAAAGTGTGGAAATTACTTTATGGGTGAAAAATGTAAATTGTGTGAAGTGATAGTTGAACACGCAGTAGCGATAGGTGTTTCACGAACTCATAACATGGTGCATGAGCAGGTCGTGGATGAGAAATCCACTTTCCCTTGAGCTTAGTTCCTCCGTTGACCCACATCATCATCTTGTTAACCTTCTAATTATCAAAGTAGGGGAGATGCTTGAGATTCTCGGAGGATTAGCAGCCAGATTTTGTAACGTCCGACAATTTGGTAATTGGTTACCGTTAACTTTTCGTACTTTAATTTGTAATATAAGTTGATGCAAGCGCTAATTCGGTGTACTTTTTTTTTGGATAATTATCTGAATAATTTATCCTCCTCAAGTTATCTCATGGAAAATTAATCAGGGCTTTACGAAAAATGTAAATATTGGCCGGCTAATTAAGTCAGAATAAAATATTTTGAGATCGACGTTCAAGTTTTCGATAAAAATATTATAATTTTCTTTGGAGAAGCTTCATCCCCTATTAAGGGAAAACTTAATGGCGATTATACTAGTTAATACTTTGTATCGAGGAAAAATCTCTTTTGTCGGAATCATCTCATGTATAGCAATTCCAATTTTGAATTTACCAAGTGTAATTAGTTTGGTTCATATTCATTAAATTTGCACAGACTTATTCCGACTCAATTAGAAGATTCCTTTAAATAAAATTATATTTTATGCAGGTATTTTACCGTACAAAATATTATGTTTATTATATCATTATTTATGATACTCTAAATTACTAGTTATTCGCAATAATAAAATTACTCAGTACCACTGAATAATATACTTTACGGATTATACAAGTGGTCTACTTTCATTTTTAACATATTTTGACATTCGTGGATATATAAATATCTCCCAATTATATGATTTTAATAATCTGCAAATATTTATGCATTTATGAATCATTTAAATATGCAAAAATATGTAAAATATACATAGTATGTAAAAATATACAAAATATCCAAAGTAAAGTATTCATTATAATATTTAGATGGTAAAACACATCTTCATTTAAATCTCATTTTGTTAATTGTGTCCACAAAAATCCGTAGCTTAATCAATAATAACAGAAAAAGACTAGATAGATTTTTCTCATTTTATTTTAATATTTACATATACATATAATTCATAATATCAAATTAATTATAATATGAAATAAATTATATATAATTTATAATTTTAAGATATAAACAAGTTTCATTTTATCTTTCCTTTATGCGAAATATTTCAAAATACAGTAGTGTACAGAGTGCCGGCAAAAATATTTGGATCCTTTATTTTTTCTTTATATACCACTCATCGGCTTGATGGATTTTTTCGTAGCGGAACATGGTCTTCTATTCTTGATGGGAAAATTTTCTTTCCGACCCGAGTGAGATATTTCTCTGGTAAACTAGAAATAATGTACTTTCTTCTTTTGAGACAAATTTTCTCATTTTGTATATACATAATACATAAGTATATCATTTAACAATATCACGCCCATAATACGCATTCTTGCGACGTACAGTCAAATTTTCACGTGGCATCCAGTAAATCTTCACACGCATTCTTCGAATTACTTCTTACTTGTAACCCATACTCTGATATAAATATTCAATCACTCCATAATTACTCGTTCTCCTCGTTTTTCATCGTTTCCAATGATACTACCGCTTCACAATATTATCGGTATTTTCATGAATATTTAACTGTTACATATTTTCCATTGTATAAATTTCAAATATTTGCAGCGTCATTCAATAGGCGTTGCCTACAAATTCTGACACCTCTACTACTAAATGAAAATCAAATATCATGCTCTAATTCACGAATGCAACTGAATAAAAATATGTACGGTCGGAGCCAACTTTACAAAATACGTCTTGCACTTACGACTCCTGATTTACAACCGATTATCAGATTCGTATTTCTCCAACATGAAAGCAGTCCTGACAGTCTTTTCTAAAACAGTCGAAAATTTAACAGTTTTTTGACAAAACTTCATACACGAACATACCCTTGAATTTACTATAGCAATCCACTCGTTCTACAAATATGATGAAACAAAAAATATGATATAAATAACTTTGAAGTATGGTGTCGATGGATTGGGATCAGAAAGGACAAGATTGATTAAAGCTCAGTTCGTGAGGTACGTCGACCATGAAAAGGAAAATCCGGTCTACTGTTCGTCACTTTTTTTCATCAGCTTCTGGTGTTTACGTTTCACCTCGACAAACCGAGATCACGGGAATTTCCGTGTGATGCTGGGCGATTCAGGAGCCATCGTTCTTCCCTTCTGCAACCTTGACTAAACACAGATTGTCAGTTCGGCGAAAAGCAAGATAAAACCAGAGCCACGCGATGGACACACAGGCGTTTAGCGGTTTAACTACGACGTGCCATGGTCGAGCTCGCCCTTAGTCACGCGCGGTGCTTTAAGTGTCATTCTATCTCATTAAGGAGCGTGAAAAGCAGCGTCTACGTAGATTGTTACCATTAAAAGAACTAGGCCTTATTGTTACCGACGAACAATGGTTCCTGTTGACGGAGAGTAATAATAGCAAAAGATACGACAGGATAACGTCGACACCGTGGATTAGCTTCTCTCCTCGCAAGCTTTGCTTTCTCGTGTACCTTCCGATAAACTTTGGTCTCTGAACAGACTCTGAGGCGAAAGGGAACATCTTGAATGGTTCATTAGGGAGGCCCCGAGTACATCCGAGCAATTCCTTTCACGTCGATGGTTGAGGATTTTTAGGAAATGTTGGTATTGATGATGCAATGCTAAGTTACGGAAGTTGGTATTTTGGTTTAGTTCAAACATCCTGAATGTTAATCATCAATTTCTGGGTCAAATCGCTGGTAGACATACTATGGAACATTTCTCGCATTGCAAATATTATGCTAGCAAATATGTCTACATATGTGTATGTTAAATATAAATCTACGAGAATCTACCGATATCTACATCTGTTTTTTCATTGCATGAAACCGAATGTTCGCCATTTCTTCGTATGAAAAAATATGTTTGCATTAGCAGGATACAGGAAAAAATAAAAGGACTATAGCTTAGGTAATTATGAACTATATTTTAATATCTTGGACGGACTCTTCAGTTTCATTGTGGACATCATTTACGATATAATTTTACATATAAACAGTCTTTAATCTTTTCAAATTGTGAAATTCTCAACTTTTCGTATGAAACGAAGTACCAAATGAAATTAAATCTATGTTGTATTTTATTCATGCTCTAATGTATGAAATTGTTAATTTTTCTTTAAACCGTCTTTTCTTTATGTGCAATGAAACACATACTTTTACGTCTTCATTGTATACGTATGTAAAAATGTACATTATTATATTTTACAACTCCTTTAAGATCGTGTTTATATTTTTTACTCCAAGGGTAATGATGTGGTCGATATAGAAAAGCAATTTAAGTACAGTTATTTTAGTTCAGCAGGAAATGACGAACGATGGGGTCGCGGTCGTTGGAAATTCTGAATTTGTAACAAATCGTTGATCGAGCGTTCTCACGATTGTGTATTCAACAAATATGGAAATCCGTTCCACGGTACATATGAGAGTTCTCGTTTTCCAATTGCAACGGGTAGCTCATAAAAAATGGAAAAGGGACAGGGAGAGAAAAAGAAGAAAAGGAAATCAGAATGATCGGTGTTACCCTTACATATTTGCGGCTGGGTATCGTAAACCAGATAAAGCACGCGTGTGTCGGGACGTAGAATGAGTTACCGATCGAAGATTGAATGCATAATAATAGTGTCCTTAAATTTCGACCGTTCTATCTATCGATCGGTGAATCCGGTTACGATGCGAATGATTTTACTTAGGAACTTATTTTATTATATAATTTTTTCGATTACACTGAAAAGGTGTATTTTCCATTGTTACATTATAATCTTGTCCATGCTAAAAGGACCACTTTGTTTATTCCACCGAAAAATATTTTTTATGTTGTCAGGTTACAATTTTATCCATGTTAAAGGGGATGTGATATCGCTTGCACTGTTTTTCAAGTCGATTCAAATATCTGAATTATCCGATTAAAAAACAGATTTTTTCTAACTTTTCACTTGTAAGAAAAACGTTTATTATTTTGGTAAAGTTTGATGCGTTTTATATTATTTTTATTTCTTCTTTTTAAGTGCTTCGTGTAAAGCTGTAACCTTGTATATGCCGGTCGTATAACAGAAGTTTGTAACCTATGAGTTGCCGTTCATCTAATATTAAGTATTACATAATGATTTTACCAGAGATTCGTGATATCTCTTCGGAATACTTTTACACATATTAGAATACTTGTCACAGATGCTTGTTAGAAATAACTTGTTATAAAATACGCTGTTGTAAAGTAACGTTTGCAGTAATTTAGTACTTTATTAATTACAATAGTATAGATTGAAGAAAATTTTCCAAAGGTTCAAATGAACAGAGTTTCTTCTATAACTCGGACTTAGTTTTCTGTAATTAATAAAATTGAAATAATTAAGTAAATTGAAAATGTCCCATTTGCTTCTTCTTCCTGCTTCCCGTTTGCTTCTTACGGCAAAGTAATTGTCTTTAAATAGTTTCCCGGCTCACGAAACAACTCTCAGGGCGAAAGTGCATAGTCCAGATTATTAGGGAAATAATTCTGCACGAGAGACAAAATGAAAAATGACACGAACAGATGGAATCGCGACATTCGATATATACAATTGACTAGCCTTGACATTCCGATGAATCTTTCTCTTCATTTAGCTTTCTCTTCTTTCTCTTCTTTTTTAGAATGCGCGTATCGATTGACGTTTGGTACAATGTTGGAGATTTAAAAATAACAAATTCAAGCAACAGGATCGATACGCATCTGATACAATGATAAAACATATTACTTTTAATTTAAAACGATTCACATAGATATTTCGATCTTCCATCATAGCTATTTTCTATTTTATTGCCAAATTTAAGAGTAAGTGATCTTATAAAAAATATTTGTAATCCAATATTCAAATGTTATATTCCAATACCAATGTACCGTACATAATATAAGTTATATTATGATGAATGAAATTAATAAAAAGCATGATTGTAAAAATTAGATTAAATACAAACTATTTACAATAATTCATCAATTTCATTCTGCTCGAGATAATATTCCAAAATAATCACATGCAGTTAATTAACAGTAATATATCGATAGTATTTGAGTTGTTCACAGGCCAAAATGATTAACTCGAATTTTTTAAGTTTTACTTCCAAGACGTTTGATTGATGCTTATCTTGTATAATTTCATCAATTTTCTCCACTTTTTGATTTGTGGAGTTAAACGATCTGGTAAATGAACACCTCATTTATAGATTTGTAGTGTTTAATACGGTCTACATATCAGATAGTATCAAAACAGAAATAATAAAATAGTTGAAATGCGTCATTATTTTAAACTCACCACTGATCTTTTATCTTTATTTAATACCTATATATTGCAAGCTTGGATGTGACGAGTATTACAGGTTATACACAGGTTATATACAATATACAGAATCGGTATTTGAAATCCCTTTAGGTAGTATATCATGGTGGTACTTAATGTCATGGTCAACAATGTCGAAACAGTAAACGTCGTGTAGATATATGTATGTGTTAAATAGGAAGTCGCTCGATGCTAATGTAAATTAGATCCTTACTCATTAAACCAGCCAAAGTGTTCTACGCGGCAGGGCGGTGGCCATGTCTATGATAGCTTAGGCTTGCACGGTACACAAACGTTATTTTCAGTAAACGCGTAAACCACGTTTCTAGTCTATCTTTTATGTTGTGCAAACTCCAACACTGAAGTTTCAGTGGAGCACTGTGGTCACTACCTCATCAGTTTGTGTCGATCATCTTGTGCGTCGCGTCACGTCGTAACGAAACACATTGTTGAAAAAATTGATGTGTCAAGTGTTTGAAGGGACGATATTCTAAATACTTTTTTGACTCTTTGCTTTGGTAAAGTATGATCTCAATTTATAATAGAGGAAAGTGAAGTCAAAGTTCTTAATTTTTAAATAGAAATAGTTTGATCTAGAGATGAATTAGTACATACTTTAAAATGTCATTCGATTCGCCTTTTATTTGCGATTATTTCAAATTAACTATACGTCTCGTAGTTTAAATTAACGCGGTATTAAGGAAAATATAAAATATCGTTTATAATGCAGAAATATTGCCAAATATTTGTGAAATAATATTTATATATATGATTGCTTCAATTTTGTTAATTGTAGTATCGTGAATCGAACAAAAATTAATTTTTTCTATTAAAATTTGTTGTCCGATTAATCATCTCACAAATAAACGAAAAGATTTGTTCCGAATGTTTTGATTGCAACTACGCGATAAATATTCGCCTTCTAGTTCTTTTCTGGCGAACATGATTTTACTTTAAATGTAAAGTAGATACTATTATTCAAGAGGAAGTTGAATTATGCTAATTTCCGATATCCATTCATATTCATGTGGTTTCGAACTGTACAAGAAGCGGAAAATCCTGTAATAGGAGAAGAATAACGAAACAAAATCTTCGAATCTGGATTTATATTATCTGTGAATTCAAATTCAAATTTATTCTCTTCGATGAAGGATTGCGTTCTCTTAACATCAGCTATTTTAATAGGATAATTAAGTATCGTCACAGTTTATCGATTGTCGATCGAGTTTTACAGCGTACACAGTGTATACACAATTAAGAAAGAAACTGATAGCGTGCCAAAAAATTCAGATGTGAATTGATGAATTTCAGGGATCATCTACGAAATGCGGTTCTTCAAATGTTTCGACACTGTAAGTATTCGCTTTGTGACACTTCAAAATTCACGGCACAATCAATGAATGTTTTTTATGATGCACAGAACCAGTCACTTTGTCGTGTGAATATAAAAAGAATCTAACAGTCGATGCACTTATGCGTGTGTTTTAAAAAGACTGAAGATAATCACTTCTTTCACTAATTGTTTATTCATTTTTTTCTATCATGCTGAATTAAACTTACGAACATGGTAACTTATTTATTATTTTGACGAGGGGACGTTAGGTTTTATTCACAATATAAGTGATCTTATTACATTATATTATGTAAGTGTTCGAAATTTACAGTCAACGAGAAATCAAATGAAATACTCAAAGCGTAATAGTTCTAAAGCGAACTATATAACATTATCAATGGAGAATTTTTAGGATATTTTAAAAATTTGTGAAAATTTATTAAAAAATCCTTTAATATACGGCAATAAGAAAAAAAAACATCACATAATGCAGCTAGATGAACAAATTTATTTCCTCCCACCTCAGAAATCAAAGGAGGCACTCTATACAGTCTATTCATAGAATATGAAAATCTATTTTTAATAATATTAGTAACAAATATGTTACTACGGATAAATAGTTGCCTCCTTCGCGTTGTTCCTTTGACTATTGTGTTATTCAACAATTTTCAATATTCCTTCGAGATATTTTTATTTGCTAGAAAATATCTTACAAATTCATGTTTCGTTGTGGACGATGGTTTTCATCGATAAGAAGGGCCGTCCGTTTCTTAATCATCGCAATTCCGCTCACAGAAATACGAGCCACAAAGGAATCGAACGAGTACACCAACTACAGTAAACGCTAATTAATTCCACAGTGGGAAGAAATGAAACCTGGCTTATCGCTGCTCGTCAAGACCTGGCTAAGCCGATATCCATTTAATTAGGAAGCTCCAAGCACGCGGTAGAATGTCATTATCGTTTCAGCCGTAGAGCTTTCCGCTCTCCTCGGATAGGACACGCTAACAACGCGCCACTCTCGACCTACGCGTACTTACTGATCTACATACGCGTTCTTGTAACGTTTGCAAACGGGAGAATCGAACGGGAACTCGTCGATAAGTCTGTGCCGTCGTGGAAATGGCATTTCTACTGTAAATCTCTGATATTCGAACGAGGAAGAACACTCTACTATGAGTCTCCAGGTATTTGAATATGGCAAGACGAAAGCCGAAGTTGAACGAAGTTTGATGGCGGTTGAAAGTTCGTGGAGTGTATTAGCGGAGTATTTAAGAGAATTCGCTGCCGTGCTTTTAAAAGTTATAATTTAGAAGAGATCTTTTTCTGCTATTCGATTTCCAGTTTGAAATAACCGGCTTCTTTTGCAATTTAATCTTTTCACAGTTTATCTACTTTTTAACTGGACGATAATTAACTGATAAATAAACCGCGGGTGTTTATTCATGTTTATATTTGTATTAACTAAAGAAATTGGACTTAAATAAAACTTTAGTCCATCTATTAAATACTATAAGTACTCTATTTTGGATATTCTAATGAGAAATAATGAGAGTAGAACTTTTTAGTAACTTTTGGTAAATAATTGCTTGTAATAGAGAAAAAATGTTTGGAATCTAGCGTCCAATGTCTTTTAGAAATGTTACCATATAATGTCTATCTCTTGTCATAGTTGGATCCAAAAATGAGTAGTACCTGAAAGGAAACTGAATAGAATAGACACTAACACTTCGGTGGTTTCCTTGAGATTCTGTGCTACCTCTATTCGATTTATGTACCTTTCTCGAAGTTACCTGAAAGCGTCAATCGAATTGAATTCCTGAGGCAGTACTTTGAGTGTAATAAATATATATAATAGTGTCATCTCGATGTACGTTCATTCAATAAGTTTCCGATTAACAGTACCAAGACTATACCAGACTGTTCATCTTTTTGTGGTTTGTTGGAATTTTAACGTAGAATTTTTCTTTCAAACCTTGTTACAAGAAATAAACTGTAAACATTATGAAATAAAAATCTATTCGAATAGGCATGTTTACTTAAATATGAGAGTAAGAGAATAATTGTTCATGCAGCTTCATTTACTATTTAACTATTCATTTACTTATATAACAATTTAGCTACAAAAAGATGTATTTAACTTCAGTGCTAGACTTTTATTGTACCGTTTGCAGCGCCAACAAAGTCAAATACGTTTTACTTTAAGGTAACTTTCAGAGTCCTCTTCTTGTAATTATGTACTCTGACTACTAGAAGTTCTCAACTGCAGTGCGACTTCACTATATTTTTGAAATAGTCTTGTTGAAAATAGAGGTCCTTTGTACAAGTACATCTCACTAGTATGACTTATGAGTCATATAATATAATATGAAATATTTTCCTGCACATAAGATATTCTATCAATTTAGTCATAATAGACATTTTAATCAATAGAAACTATCATACAATTCTCTCAATTTTCCATACACCTTGCAAAATCCTCAACGAGGCGTGCGAATATGCTGCATAGGGTCGTTGTACACGACAGTAATTTTGGAGAATGCCGGCTCGTAAATCCTGGAATCCATTACTCCCGAGAAACGGCCGAATCTGGTGCTCGTGTCAGTATACGTTACATCAGTCGTTATTCTGAATAGAGAGACATTTTCCGAATCTTAAAATCTTTCGTATTCTGATTAGATCTTCGAATTTTATATAGCTAACGATTTTAATTTGATGAAAGATTTGATGGCCTATTCGGTAACCAACTTATCAATATTCTGCTTAGACTGCGAAGTTCTGCGTAGGAAATTTCCACTGATATCTCTTCTTTTATAGGAAATCTTTTAACTCCTCGACACAAATTTTTAATTTGGAATTTCTTAAATTCAGATTTCTATTCAAATACAATATAAGTATATTCTGTTATAAAATAATACTACTAAAGTAATACTACTTAAGTAGACATGTTGCATATTTTGTGTAACATTTCCGTCATTAATTATTTTAATTAACATTCTTTTGTTTGATTTTGCAAACTGAAACTATTTTTACTACATTGTAGAAACCAATACATAAAGAGATTAAGATGAAATGAAAGGAAGAATAAGCGATAAAAGAGACTTAACTAGAAGGCAGTAGAAAACAAAATAGAAACACGCATGAAATGAAAAATAATAGATTTTTCTCACAGATAGTCGACATTTTAATTAAACAATGTGGGGACTAAATATTCCAGTTCATAATAAATTAATTGCAATATACATACATATGTTAAAAAGTGTAAAAATTCACGTATTTTGTTTCAACTTTATTAATCTAAATATACTGTTTGCGATGTTTATACACGTTTGCAATAAATAATTTGAACATTTTCGCGCTCGAAGAACTTCGGGGAATTAGAGAAATTACGAGGCCATTAAAGAATAGTGAAGATGCAATTAGGCGGTCAAGTGCGGAGTAATCGTCAGACCGTGGCTGACGAGAAACGCTCCTATTCTACTTACACTGCACTTTACTCGTTGACCGAATGAGTCAGCTTTCAAACAGGCCGTACATCGATTGTCTCGTTTTGTCCGACAGTGATCCTCGGATTTACGACATGCATACTTAGTCAAGAATATAGTTCTGTTAGATATCAAATATTTATTTCCTACTAAATTATTATGTGTGTGCATGATTTTGTTTTTTAAATGTATGACAGAATATATTAAAGATAATTAACTTATTAAAAGATAAGTTGAATATACGTAGTAATAGATTACGTGCAAAATTTTGTTTTACAAACTTTAACAGATACCTTTGATAAATATGAACGATCGTAATTATTAAAAAAATAGTATACTCTTTTATGTTTTGAGAAACTATAAAAATCAGTTGAACAAACGCAATTAAAACGATTGAACTATTTCTCTCATAGTTCGATGTACATGGTTGGAAAGTTTGCACGATTCGTTATTTTGACTGTAACAGTACCGTGAATCTTTTGGTTCCAGTTACAAGCGATTTCTCGCACAAAAGATTTTTCACGAGTCGTTCGTCATCGGACCTTTCTATCGCCGTCGAGAGAGAAACACGAAACACGAATTCATCAAATTTTAACGGAATTTCGAAGGAAGCGTGAAAAACATCTCTCCCACAGGGCGTCAACATTTTTTATTTTGTTGACAGAACGTGATTTGCTTTTATAGAAACGAATCTGCGTAGTCGCGACCAATCTACACGAATCGAATCAATGTCGTTCGATCAAAAAATGTTTAATTTCATTCATCTCTCTATTTATCTCAGAGCATTGGATACAAATATTTTATCAATGACACTCGAACTGTTTAAAGCTGATATTTGTATCATAACTATAGTACTTATAATAATCTATATGATTTCTATCATGAACTATTATTATAAAGAATTTGAATCGTAAGATATAAATCGTTGATGATATTTCCATATGTAACCCATTAAAATGAATAATTTGCATATTTCTCTTATCAAACAATAAATGATTTTGAATTTATCAATCGCTTAAAAAATTGTAGTTATAAAAAGTCGGTATCTATCTTTAAGGATAGGGATTAATATAATTAATCCCCTTTAGAGATTAACATAATTGTTTTTTTATTCCATAACTTTTTTCATTTATTGTATTAGTTTTTAAATGTTAAATGATCATTCAACTTCACTGTATATCACATGAAACGCAAGAACTTCTACAACGCCTTTATTTCCTTCGCACAATTCACCGTCTATTTTCTAACAAACGATCCCAAAAATAAATCTCCACAAACTTGCCTGACGTAGCACGAGTGAATAACCCGTCAGAAACAAAAACTAGTCTCGTCTCCCCTATACGCATCCCAGTTTCTGTTTCTCCTCTTCACTTACAACAAAAACCATTAACAGGAACGATCGATTTCTCTCTACAAGTCAAATATTGTTACAAACTTTCCATAAATCTTCTCAAATTATACATTTCACTGTACAGGCTTTTTCACACAATAGGGTAGAGCTATGTGCAAGTGTTTAAAGCAATTGGAACCAGAGAATCGATTTATGCATGAACGATATAGTACAAGTAGTTGCATTTAAAGAACGCGCAACCGCATTAATGCACAAAAGTACATATAGATAATGCAGAATGTATGATATATATCCCACAATACCATTTAATTCTGTCCTCTGACCTTTTTGTCTATATCGAATCGTTTTAATCGTGCCACGACCTTTGAAACGCTTTTGACCCAGTCGTATTTCCCCATTGTTATAGAATTTGAGAGGAATTATCCTTCATACACATGACTTTTCATTTAAATTTAATGTTAAAGCTTTCCAAAAAACACGAAGCTTTAAGACAAATTTTTCTATGAACTCACTTTCTCTAAAGCTATCGTTTTCGGTTAAAATTTTCTATGATTTTATCTTTTCTCACTCGGTCGTGAGAAGTCAATTTCCCTAAAAATATTAAATTTTCAGTCCAATTGTTCTATAAATTTACTCTTTGTAAAATATCTTTGTTGAAACAAGAACCAGATTGGAATGTACAAATTCAAGGAATGTAGGACGAAAGTTACAATTTTGCTCAGTTGCGAGAATTCACTTTTTCTAAAAATATCAAGTTTCCAATCCGGTTTTTCCATAAATCCTCCCTTCCTCAAAACTCGTTTGTTGATGTAACAGCGAGATTAGGCAATAACAATTCGAGGAATTTTTGCAGAACGAAGATCGTAACTTTTTCCAACTGTGTGAAATACCGTGTACAATGGACGCGATTTTTAAACTCTCTTCTTCCGTTCTTCCATTCCTCCAAACGAGACGGAGAAGAAAGACTATATTATGTATATAAATCAGAGGAGATCTCCGGTCGAAGCGGAAGAAATATCAGGCGGGGTGGACAGTTTTGTCGTCGACGGGGCCACTTCTATCTCGTTGTCTCTTGTAGCCGTATTAAGGACTGCCTCCATAATAGCAGAAACTTTATTACCAGTAATCGTCACGTCAATCGGCATGAGGGTCAGGAATCGAGCGAGCTCGCCTACCCGTTCGCACTCGATACGAAATGGCGAAACAACGGACGGGCGATTGGCCGAATAACGCGGATGACGTTAAATCACAAATGAATATCCGCTCGTTCTCAGCAGACACTATTGCTGTTTTCCGTTATTTTATGCGAATCGTCCTTTCGTCGAGCGATCACGCCATTGCTTTTGTTCGTTACCTGCATCCATGACCCACATCTGCCGATTTTACTCGAGTAGTCGAAGGGTGGGAAGTGGGAGAGAGGGTGGTTCGAACGACGCGATAAGCGTTCGAAATTTATATGGCAGAGCGAGGCAGAACGTGGTAATTAAATATTTCAGGAAATCTGGTTAATATTACTGGAATGATAGAATTCATTTATCGTGGGCGTGAATGACGAGTGATTGAAGATCGAGCAAGAGAGAATATTTATACTAGGGTGTCGCTTGAAGCAATGTTCCCATTTTATTTCGGAAATTTTTAATCGTCTTTTAGTATGAGATATTAAAAAATAATAAAATATTATCAGATAATTATAGATAAAGGAATTAAACATGTTCGATAAAATTCTTTCGTAAGTATCGTCGTTATCATTATTTAAGATATTACATACGTGCTTTTCTTATTGCAAAATCATTGATATCAAGTATATTTGTGAGTTTCGGAAATGAGGAACGATAAAGGCGATAGACAAGGAGCAAAATATTAAGAAAGAAAATTAAGAGAGAATCTGTTCAAGCTTGTACGAATTATACCGAGCTTAATGTGAAAGGGAAAATGTGAAATTCGCTTAGAATTCGTGAATATATTTTTTCGAATCAAACCAAAGTATTCGGTAGTAATAGGAATGGCTTTTAATAATTTTATATGAAAAGTAAAAAGAATTTTTAAAGGTAGAAGTTCAAAGATTGCTTTGAGTAAGAAAATGCGCTATGATATCCTATAGGAATTACTTAGACATTCGAAAACTAGAAGATTGTACTACGCTATTTATTAGTCTTAATAATAGTTAATAACATTTTTAATAAATAAAAAGGATAAATTTAGAAAGAAACAAAAGAAATATTACATTATCACTATTTTTGCAAAATTAAACGTTCTAAATTTATACCAAACATATGGCTGATGTATTTTATATATTATTCTATTACATGCTTTTTGCATATTTTTATTTTAACCCTTCGAAATATTCGCGATCTACCAATATAACGTAAACTTAAACAAAACCGTAAATAGTAGAAATTCTCAAATACGCGTAATGTACATTCCTTAACTTCTTTATGCTCAGTGTTTTGCTGTTCAAGCGAAATTCTAAAGTTAGTTTAAAGAAAAGTTAAACGTTATTACTATTTTCCTAAAATCAAATACTATAAATTTAGGCCAAAATCAACACCAAACGTATGTTTGATGCATATCATACAGGATGCGATTGAATAATATGTACAATCGGAAATGAGCGGAACATTTCTTATGATAAGATAAGATGAAAATACATATAGAATATAACCTTTTCATATAATGCTTGGTTTTCGAAAAATCGAGTTTGAAAATTTATCAGCATACCTGAACATAACTAATTCCGGTCTAAACAGAAGTAAGTAATAGACAGGTCATTGTTCTACATGTGAAAATAAATCGAAAATATAGGATAACATTTTTTTTAGAAGATATTTTGTTTCCGAGAAAAATAAATTTGAAAATTTAAGGGTTAGGTCAATTCTTAAATAAACATATTCAAACTCTATATTCTTGAAAATAACGGAAAAGTTTTATTCGACATTTGTTACTTATTTTCGTATATAAAATAATCTTCTATTGATTGTTTACACATAGCTAGTTGGTAATTAGTCAAATTCAACTATAAAAGTATTAAACTCGATTTTCTTTGAAAACGAAACATAAAGGGAAAAGGTTTTATTCTATATTTTCTTCTTACTTTTTCGTAAGGAATCCCCTTATGCCCGCACGTGTATGTTATCCGCCGGCATACTTCTATACTGTATACTTCTCGTGTACATTTGCATATTTTACGTACATAAATAGCATATGTTTCTTGCTTATCCACTTATTGCATATTTTTATTTTAACGTACATAAATATTTGCAGGTTACATTAAATAAAATCGCAAATAATTAAAATTCTCAAACATACGTAAACCACATTCTTTAATTTCTTTACGGTCAGCGTTCTGTGGTCAAAGCAAAGTCCACAGTTTAGCAAAGTTAAACATTATTTAATTAAACGCTTCAAATTTTAACCAAAACTTATGATTGACGTATGGTTGACACTAAACATATGATTGACGTATTTTACATATGTGGCGACACTCGACCTCGGAAATTTCCAACGGTTTCGCGGCACAAGGCGCTTTATCTTAAAAGCGCTATGCCGACGAGCCTTAGGTGTCATCGATATCCCTACGGCTCCTTCGCCGAATTTTCGGGAGACCGCACACGTCGCAGTCGTCGCGGATTTCTAACAAACGCGCGCGATATCGATGGCTAACAAAGAAAAGAATCAGCGTGGCTTTTGAATCAAAGAGATTCAGTCTGCCCCGAGCTGTGAAGTGCGAAGGATTACGTGAAACGAGCGCTCTACTTCCTATAACCTGCGTCAAGCATTGATCGTTACCAAGCGTTGCTAACTGTTAATTGTTAATTGTTACTTGTGTTAATTGTTGTTTGTTGCTAGTTGTTATTGGACGTCAGTTGTTAAGTTAATAAACGTTTTTGTTGAAACATCTGAGCATTCCTTCTACACCTATCACGACATACCACTTCACATACCTTTCCGCACATTTGCATATTTTACATGCATAACTATCATATATTCCTTGTACATTTTTATTTTAACGTACATAAATATTCGCTGTCTACTAATAAATTAAAGCAAAACTATAAATAATAGAAATTTTCCAACACACGCAAGCCACATCGCTCAACTTCTTTATACTGGGTACGCTTTGTGTGTTTCCTGATCAAAGTGAAACCGTGAGGTTAGCAAACGATACCGTCATTGAATGGATTCATACTTTTCTGGAACGAGCAGAAGTACCTTCTCCGTGAATCTCAATAGGAAACTTCTCGATCCATTCTCGTTATATTCTTTGAGCGTGTACCTTACAACGAACCTAAGAAGGGCTAGGTATCGTGTCGGGTCTTTCTTCGCATTGTGTTCGCGCGATCTCTCGCGATAGACGTTGTCGCTACCGTCTCTAGAGGTTCGATAATTATCAGAGATATCGGGAACGTCTTACGAGACGTGGTAATTTCCGAAGTGGAATTTCTTCCACCCTTGCTCGGCTATTATCCGAACGCGTATCTTTGTGTAGAAGTCGCGTGTCAAGACATTGCTCTTTTGCAATTTTAACGAACCTATTAATCGACTACTGGCTCGTATAATAATTAGAACGTGGCCCAAAGGTCGAATATTCCATGAATTTCTGTTGTAATTGGAAAGTAATTACAGTCAAGTATAAGTCCGTTAAACTTCCTTCGATGGAAGCTTGAAATATTGATGATCTTCTTTCATGTTCGTTTTTGTTTGGTATTTTCGCGGTGACTAATTAGATTCAGAATTATTGAATTTTATATAATGCATAAAACACCGTAGTTAAATTGCGAAAAATTGGTGGTTTGGGAATTTAACGTTAAATTAAAAGTAAGTGATGATGTATAACGAAGTTTGAAATTTCTAAGCGTAAATTTGTGACAATTGATGAATAGAATATTCTAATTATTCTAATGATTAATGAAAGTGCAAACGCTGAACGTACTCTATTTTATAACATTAATTATAAAATTAATGAAATTTGAAACTACGTTCACAAGCATCTTAAATACTATCATTTTGTTTCTACGTGAAATTAATTATTGTTAAGTAGAGTTTACGATATTTGGGATTATGAGTTTACAAGAAATAATGAAAATTTTGAAGAGAATGTTATTGTAATGTTGCAGAAATACTAAGACGTGCAATACTAAAAATTTGTTTCCCTAGATATTTTCGAAAAATGCGAGTAAGACGAATTTTATGTTTCGCGAAAAGTATAGAAATGTCTGAAACCATTCGAGATATTTCAGTTTCTTACGTATTTTTCTACTGTCAACCAGTTTTCTGCAGCTTTCCATACTTCATATTTCTTTGAGTGTAAACCGTATCATTTTTCTGCGTGTCTCTATATTTCTATATCACCTCCTTCGCGTGGAGGCGACATTGGAATATTTCATGCTTTTCTACATGTCTTCCTTCTTTACATGAAAAACGTGTATTTTCCTCTCTTTCAATTTCTTACATGTTCCTTAACATCTTATCTATTAACAGTAGAACTTTATAATTTCTTCATTACTTTGTTATATGTATACTTTTTTTCATTCTACTGAATGAATATCAAATTCACTTATGAAAAATCCAAATGTTAAATTATACATGCCTTAACAAAGTAAAAATATAAATTACATTTGCAAATAATAAATTATATATACCGATAAAACTAAATATTTCATAGGATGAATTTCCAACTCTCAAGATCGATCATTCTCTACCGATTTTATTTCAAATGTCTATAGTATCCCATTATAATTTATTAAAATATTACAGTTAATTTCTGTTGATATTGCTTCAATGACTCTCGATTTCTTATTTTAATTTACGAAAATAAAACATCTTTCATTTTTAGAAATATAGTTGTTTGCAATTACGTACACGCAACTATTACCTTTCTTCTTATTTCTCGACTTATTTCAACAAAATCTCAAACATCAATTTGTAGGTACTTCCTAATTTTATAAAAAAAACACCACTTTATATCCGTTATATGTATTTTCTCTTCCTCTGCCAAATAAATTAGTTTTAATATTCTCGAATCTCGTTTTTCACTCAATCCCGCAAAGTACTTAGTCACTTCCGTGAGAGTCGGTCATCCGCAATTACCCCATCTAATTAATGCTGTTTTCAGCGGAAAAGCTGAAACGAAGAGAATGTTCGTTTCCGTATGATCAAAATTATTGGAAATAATTGGTGCTTCCGCACAGGGCGGGCTTAATCGATGCATGGTTCAATAAGGAGCCACAGGTATGCGTGTACATACACGTGCAGCTTTATGCGTCGAGTGTCTTTGGAATAGTCATCGAGAACATCGATGACAGTGGTGCGTGCAAAGTGGGGACGCGTTCATCCGTTTGAAAGGCATATATGTACAAATGTACATTCCAGTTCATAAGTCACCTAACACTTGTAAATTTCCAACAAAATAGTTATTAACGCGTATGCAAATGGTAATTTTATAAAAATTCTGGGAGTTTATATAATTGAGGAAAAGCTTAAGGCAAAGAATGTGATGAGTTTGATTTTAAATATCATATGCTTTGTATCGATTATTATTATCGTTTCAAATAAATATAGGAAATTTTTCTTTTCTTAAAATCGTTAATAATAGATCTATTTAGCTGTACCTAACAGTTGCCTCTGTAATTATAATATTAATTTATCCTTATTTTAAATGTAGTACTTATGGATGAGAGTGTATGTACGTTCGGAAGAGGCACGGGAAATTAAGTGGCTTTTTCATTGACTCTCTTCCATTAACAGTCCTGTCCAGAATCGCATGCTCGTATGATTAAAAGAAAACTGCTTGAGTCTATTACGCCTCTTCCTTACGTGTTTCCAATATTTGTTCCTTTTTCTTTTTGTATCTTCCAAATTTTAAGATTTTAAACTTTTACATAGTACTCCATTGTTCTCTTATATCATTTTATCAGAACAAATTAAATTTTTTCCAGTAGATAAAATAATTAATAAATAAAAACATAAAATATCCCATACACCAAATTCGTTTTGCAGAATGTTTTATCTCCATTTATTAATATCTAATTAATTAATCGATATTTTTTGTTAGTTATATCTTTTTCTTTTTCATATTTCTTCCAGTACGCTCATCTGACTTTTTGATTTTTATTTCCTGACTATTGTACATGTCTCGTACATCGCTACCTTTTTTCAACCCATTTCTTTCTGTTTGTCACTTATCGTGTGAGCACTGTACTTTTACATGTTTTACATACAGGTGAAATACAGGTGAATCGAACTGTTTCCACGCACAATACGTGGTACACGCATTATCGATTTTCTGCTTCGACTAACCCTCTTTCTATTAAAAATGGGATATTTATACGATATCGTCTTAGAGTTGCTCTTGTTCCAGCTCCGCCAACCGTGATCGTAAACACAATACAATATGTGGCCGTGTTTTGTACCAATAAAGACGCGACGAGATTAAGCCTTCTGAAATATATGTATGTAATACCTTTTTGCTTCGGCCTTTGTTTAGAAATTATCTCTATCGTGCTCACATGTATGCGCACTCGAAATCTTCTTTCATGAATAATACGCGTAAAACGAGTACTGTTAAATTATATGCTACAACATATTTACTGTTGCTGTACTGTTTCACGAAATGATATTTAATGTATTTATTGGCAATTCATTAGCGATAAAGAATGTGAAATTATCACTGTAAATGCATTTTGAAAGAAAAGTTAACAGCAAGATTCTGAAAACTATATTTCTTTCTTTCTTTATTAGTGCAAGAAATGTTTAAGTAATAATTCTATTTACTTAATGCATATATTTTTAGCAAGGAAAAGAGAAAATTTATCAGCAGCATACTAAACTTTGAGAGAAATTTTAATAGTAAGATTTATATAGTATTTCTTTTCAATCAACAAATACATTCGTATTTATTCGGACATTTTGATCGATTAGTAGTAACAGTACTTGAATTTGACCAAAATGTACAGATTAATTACGAATAATGATTATAAATTAACAATAATTCCATAACGATACATGCACGAAGCAATGAACGTTTTAGGAAAAAGGAAAAAAAAAGATAAAAGTAAAAGATAAAAGGCGAAGACGTAATAACATCATTTGAATACGAATTAAGTATTAAAAGAAATCGAAGAAGAATAAGAAGAGTATTACGATAAAAGTAAATCTCAAAGGTAATGTCAAGATATTATTATTTAAAATCAATTTATATCCTGCTAAAAGGATCTTCCGAATAATACGAAACACAAGATCGGTTTTTTGAACCAATTAACAGAAGGCAAAGAATCGCGCAGTGACAACCATGTTCCTCCTCGTTTTAATTACCGTGGCAATTGCAACCGCTCATGTATTCGTTGTCGAAACTTGCTTTTGTTTGCCTTCTATTGCGTCCCAAAGCTTCGAAGCTAAAGTTTTAATGAACGCTGCTGTGTGACTAGGGTCCTTTTCCTCTTCACTACTTTCCATGTTGGTCTTTTTATCCCATCACCGACTTAGGCCAGCCAGTTAAATTTTGGAGGCAAATAATGAATATCGTGGATTCAGTAATTATCCATGAGATGCAACATGAAAATTTTACTCGAAATAAGTATTGTATGGAACTTTTGAATAATAATAATAACGATGAACTGTATGTAGAGACTTTTATTATAGTACAGACTATAATTAGATTATAGTACAATACAATATAATAATACATTACAGACATTTATAATATAAACAATTATAATGTAATTATAATTTGTATTTAGAAATAAAATTGATAATATAAATATAAATATATCTATTATTTTATTATTATATTTTCTCTATAAATACAGATTAGAATCTAATTATAGTCTGTAATTAGACAAAATTATAATTAAATATATACTACCGTTCTTAAGTATTTGGATACTTCAACTTATCTGTAACTCTCATTCCTACGTTTATTTATTGATCAATAATTAACACGTGATCCAAATTGGCTTTAATAGATTTCGGAATACTTTAGAACTTTGAAATGGTACTTCATGAAACTGACAGAGACAAGTGCAGAGTTGAACAAGTCGACATATACCATCACAGGGGCCAGAGAATCACTCTGGACTTTCTCAGGTTTCGAATAAAGGGTACACAATAGAGATCAAGTGAGACATCAGGGACTATCTAAGTTGAAAATACTGACAAAGAATTGTTTAGACACGTAAGATTAGATAGAGCAAGAATATAGATATTCTTTGCTCTCTTCAGTTAAAAATTAATACCGCTTTATTCTATTAAATCTTTATAACATTTTGAAGTTGTTTACTTACAGGCTTACTTCCTGATACTTTTTATTTTAAAATAGAACACGTATTTTAAATAGGAGACAAGTCAGAATTTTGAAGTTTCGTGGAAACCATCGTGGTCTACAGATCTTAGAATGATGTCACAGATTCTGTAATGCGACAGTTTTGAAGTTTGATTTCTAGGATTCTCAAAGTGGACTGTGGGCGGTCATACAATTTTGGACACTCGGACTGTGACTTTCAGAAGATTCTTTGTGAACCAGGCAGAATCTTACGACTTCGAACTATTGTATTGTCAAGGTGCAACAAATGTATAATTTATCACGAGGAAGATAAATAAAAGCTATCCTTTTCGAGTTAAAACAAAAAGAAACTGCGTATCAAAGGAGAAAGCTAAACAACAGCCAATATACAGCATTTTTAAAATACGTTATAAAGATACCCATTAAACGTTACTTCATCCAAGCGCAAGAACAAACAGCAAAATCATTCCAATCGTCAAAATACAACAAAATTTAAAATCTGTCAAGGAGAACATAAGAAAAAGCCATTTCTTTCAAGCTGAAGCAAAAAGGAACGTTAGATTAAATACCTCAAGCGTACAACCACCGAGATACACCAATTTTAAAATCTTTCACAAACAGACCAATCAATCACCAACTTTACTCAAGTTGAAGCAAAAAGGAGTATCGAACTAAAGAAAAAGATAGAAGACGATACGTCCATTCACAACTAGCAGAGCCACGCTATAACCAAACAAATATAAAAAACGAAAATTGAAACGAAAGAACGCGATGATTTCTAATTTCCGAATGATAGATCTCTAGAAATTATCCGCGACTGACAATGAATTCCCGCGGTTAAAACCGGACCGTGGCAACGGGAGTGGCGAATGGCCGAGCTTTAATGTGTATCACGGGCTTTGTCCCCTCTTCTTCTTTCTTCTACCCTCTGTCTGTACTCATCTCGTCCCCGTGTCTCCCTTCATCTCTTTGCCCTGTGTGTCGGTGCTTTTCTCGTCCCGACCGGAGGGACGATTGACGTATCGATTCCGAGAGAGCGGCAGGGTGGTGCAGTCTGGCCTTCGCCGTCGTGTCTGCGTGGTCCAAAAGTGCTGGCGTCGCCTACAACGACTTCTTGCCTCCACTTACAGCCGTCCTGCCGCCGTTACCGTCGACGACGTCGCGGACAATCGATGCGTTTCGAACATTGGGACCAACTAGTCTGTCCTCCACGTGACATAGCCTGCAAATCGTGCTTTTACGATCGTGTTGCAATACTGTCCTGTATCGCTAGTTTAATTTCGATGCCGCGTATCGCGCTATCGTAAATAGAATTCATTCGCGTAAAAAAAGTGGTCGAAATTGAAAGAAGACGAGCGATCAATGACCTATAATCGATCGTGTCATTTTCTTCGTTCTCAATCCGTGTCTCCGTTTTATAGGGGTAGTTTGTATCAGAGAGCTTGTTTACAAGCATTGTGTTTAGTCAGTCAAGTTCTTTGGTGTTGCGAGTGTGGTCTGAGGGGGCGTTTACATTTTCCAATCAAGAGGAATCTCTCCTGGCTTACGTGCATCTCAACGGGATGAGGATGGAATTCTACGAGCACACTTTGAAAGGCGGAATTCTATGGCACGGTTCAAGAGGACGGTAATTGGGAGCCAAGACACGTGACTGATTTCCAGAGAATAGTGGTATAGTTTGGTGGTGAAGTTCTCTCAAGGCTGAAAAGGCGAAGGAAGTGTTTCGACCCGTGACCTGCAGATCAGGTGCTTTCGATAGCGGTCCTTTGTGTATGAAACGAGAGTTTCGAAGGAAGAATCAGTGAAAAAGTGTAACAGTGTTGATAGAGTTCGTTCGGAGTTCTAAATGAGTATCGAACTTTGGAAAATATCTATACAATGACGTGTATACTGCGTTAAATATTGTGTGCAAACTTTTCGAGGATCGTATATAGAAGTTTAATATTTCTGTAATAATTCTCCCGGGGAAATTTTATAACGACTCGAAACTAAATAATTGTAGATTAATTCTACGGAAAATTGTGTGGAAACTTTTGAATATATTTTGCAATATTAACACGAGATTTCAAGTGAAACTGAATTCCATAGCGAAATATGCAAGTCGTGGAGTACGAATGTCGTGCGCTCGAAGAGAAACAAAAGTGACTGTCGAAAGAGTCGTGGAACTGTACGCAAACATTCGTGTTCCGCCCAGTTTCACGGTATTCGTTAGGTTTCTATTAAAAGTAGATATATATTAATTTTAAAGAAACACGTATTTCTAAAGCGAAACAGTATCTCTCATTAAATATCTGCATCTATCTTTCTAAAGGAAATAATAAAGTTCTTAGTAAACATCTATCGTTAAAATCAACGTTCATATGAAAACAATGACTGATATGAGAATTGGGATATATAATAACAAAACTTTGAAATGAGAAACTCGGACAAGCTTCTATAAGAAAAATTTACATAAAGCATGAAAAATTGAGAAATTTAGCATACGAATTATTAATTCTGTAACGAAACTTACATTACACACGTGAGAATTTAAAGGAATAATTAAAAGGTGAATAGTACACCTTTTCCCATTGAACCCATTAACCACGAATACGGAAAAATAATTCAAAAGCACACGTTACATCAGGAGCGAAAATGGTGTTAAACGAATTATCGCCGACCTTCATATGCGAAGCAACGCGGGACGCTACACGAAATTTAATAGAAACGTTTACAGTTGCTCCATTTGGCAACAGCATCCACATACGCGGAGACACAATACGAAAGGACTCGCAGGATTTAGTCGGTCTTTGTACCCGTTAATTCCATTCGCTTCTGCTAGCTTTAACCCGAATACCTCTGATGTATCTGAGAACGACCGGAAGTACTAAGAGTCACTTAACCAAGTCACTCGAAGCATGTCGTAATGACTGTTCGACGTTTCTTCTAACAAATTGTTCGTTCCATCGAGCGTGAAAGAAGTTCGAAGAAAATAATTGCAAAGACGATTGGGCTTAACGAACAAAGCTATAATAAGCTGTATCGGTCGATCGGTTGGAAGAGCAATCGCTTAAAGACACGCTCGCGAAACGTCTAGAAACGTCTGCAGCAACTCGAAGGCTTGATCGAAAGAAGGAAATTATCGTGGGGTCACGGTAATTGGATCCCATGAATCAACTTGCTCGATCGAGATTCTTATTGCTCAACTAACTAACTAGAAATTTAAAATCCTTGTCACACCTCGAAACTGTATCAAAGGGTACCTTTATCGCTATTGAACGCCAGATTGCACGATAAGAAGAAACTGATAAAGCAAACCAACGGTTTTTATTACTCCCTGGACAAGATTCGAGAAATAGGAACGTCTATTATATATTTCTTTGCGTCGGTGAATGTTTTGCTGTTTCGTAGACATGTCAGGATCGTCTAAGAGACTCGAGTTGTCTGACTTATTGAAACTATGAAATCAACATTTTTAATAGGATGCTGAATTTCGAAATGCGACTAACAAGGCAAAATTGATAGAGCAATGTTAAAATTTGAAGCAAATGAATATCCAAATATCTTTATGAAAGCAAAGGTGACATAACAAATTTTTTGAAGCGAGTCGACAAATAAATGCAATTTCGTAATGAAACTCCAGAGAAACGGGTACTTACACTGTTTTAAAAGACGTTAGTCGATATAAGAGAGATTCAACGATAGAATCTTGAAACTCTGAAACGCAATCTATGCACGAATTATCGTTTGGTGTCGCACATCTCGCGTTAGACGCACGATGAATTCAAATCACTACCATCCCAATGGGAATTTCTATCCGCGACTGGATCATGTTCACCACGAGGCGACCAAACGTCGTCATCAGAGTCCTACGAGAATTATCCGCGTCGAAGATTCAACCTCTTGACATTAATGCGAGGACAGGACGATTTGGCCTGTGACAGGATCACGAGCCGGTGTTTCGTACAGATAATATAGTGCTCGATCCTAGATTTTCTTACTTGATAATCATTGGCGAGAACCACGGAGCCGTCGACGAAGATTGGTGACGATCGAGCGGTAGCTCAACCGCTCTCACAGGTTGGTTGTTTGAAAGTTGTTCGTAAGAAAACGTCAAAAATTAGTTGTGTGTAGATTTTGAATTATTCAGAATTGTACGCTCGTTCGTTATTACAAACAGCTTTAACCGCACTCACGGGATGTTATTTTAAAGTTGTTCAAGAGAAAGTGTGGAAAATTAGTTGCGTGTAGATTTTATCATTGTTCAAGTTTTTTACATTCGTTCGTTATTACAAACTCTAATCACTCAATCGCGTGCAATTCCATGTTTACGATTAAAGCTATTAAATAGGAATATTAGACTTAATATTATATTTAAAATTTTAAACGTACTGTTAAAGTTGATGATCTTCTACAAGAAACATCACATTTCTAGTTGATGATGTTCAAGACGCATCAATTTCTTCAATATTCTGAAGTTTCAGTAAGAACAATGAAAATCAATGAATAATCCGCAAGCAGCCTAAATAATCGGAAACTCTTAACTCCTTCAAAATCTGCAATACAATTCTTTTCTCATTTCTATTTCATGATTATATCTCTTCCGCGTTCAGGATCATTTCGGGCCATTTTCAATCGAATTTGAATTTGCTAAAAAATTTATATTTGAAGAAAACATAAAAGAATCATTGTTGATATATACGTGAATTCCTGCTTAAAATATTATTTTCTCTTTCAATTAAAACTGAAACAAAATCAAAATATAAAAAATACAACAAGCTGGGACAATAGCTGGAATAATTGATAAAGACGCAACATACAAATCATAAAAGAAAGTTAGAATTATCAGCTCTCTTTAATGCCATTAAGATAAAACGTTCTTTGGCTTTGCTTAAAAGAGTTTCATCTACTTGAAGGAGTTAAATAATGCTGTACCTAACCGAGCGTTGTATCGCGAACGGAAATGTCTATCCGTGTTTAAACTGTAAGAAAGTCCTTTACGTCCCAAGTCCTCATGGCGAGTGAATTTTGATTTATTCGTTGAGCGCAAGGGCTGAACGGTCTGCCTTTTCCTTTGAGAATGGTCAGCTTTCGCGATCACGGGTCGCTCTTTGATGTCGGTGTTTGATCTCTATGAAGGAGGAGCGCAAGGTCGATCCTTTGCGACCGATGTAGGGGAGAACTAGGTGTCTTCGAGGGGCATCGATGTTTCCCTTTCTTGCACTTGATCTCACAACGGAACAGGCCAGAGAGTCTGGTTAACTGGAATTTATGGTTGCACGAAGCGTTGCTTTGTTTCGTTCTCCATGCTGCCGGAGGAGTGCAGTGTCTCGATAACAGTCGATCGAGCTCGTTCTATCCGGATGTCTGCATGTTCTCGAGGTCCCACGATCATCGACGTATGTATAAACAGTATTATACATGCGTTGATCGATCCTGCGAGTATTACATTTCAATGTATTAGGGTAAACGATAGAGTGTCTTGGAGTTGATTCAGTAGGGTTGAAGTAATTGTTGAATCTAACGCGGTATTGATCGCGGTTACAACCAAGACAGAGTTAATTAAGTATCGGATACTGAAGACTCGACGAGAAGGATGATATTCTAGGGATTTATTTATCAGCACTTGATGTTTTAATACTGGAATTAGATTAATGGGCATGCCTAGTCATTTTCAGTCATTAATCAAAGATAATAAAAGCTATTATTTTGGCCGACAAGTATAATTATTCATGGGAAACTTTTAATTTCTAAGAAAAGTGAGTGTCATTCCTTTGTGTTTTTTAAAATTAATGGCACATTTTTTTTCAGCGACTTTTTCCTATATTACAGATCTAGGTTTAAACAGATCTGTATTTAAGTTTTGTAAATTACTTTTAATTAAGTTTTGTAATAATGTCAACTCTTTGTGTAAACAATAAAATTAGAAAAATCATACATATACGATATATTTTGAAGTAATATATTTAATGGGAATATAATGGTAACATGTCCTAAATTCAACATTGTAATCTTTCCAATCTATCGTATTTTTCGTACAATATTTTTGCCATTTTTATTATTTTGGAACCGTATAAGACGTAATAATAGCAATTCATTTTCGCATTTCTTTATTTTGAGAAATTTCTTCTATGGAATATTTGTTTAATATGAGTGTGTCTATTTCTAATTTTATTTGGTAACGATTGTTCAGTAATAAATCGATTAGAATTAGTTAACTTCAATATTACAGGCTGATCATGTATCATTGATTGATTTGATATAAATAGATGGAAATATTTTTAAATCGTAAGTTTAGATGCAACAAAGATAAATGATAGATAAACTATATCTAGAAATGTCTATATTATGTAGTATCATGAGAAAGAAAACAGAAAAAATATTTCCTGATATCTTGATATAACAAATAATTTGTCGAATATGTATTCGAATAAATTGTATTATCGTTATTTTTTTATTTTATGTCGCGTTAGCTTTTATAACTTTAAACATGAATGTTTTACACAAGAAATTGAAAACCGATTGATTGAGAAAGAAGCAACTACCCGAAAATACGCATTATTTCGTGTTCTACCATAATAATATCTTATAAAAATCTTTTTCAATATTGGGATTAAAACAGTAATGCATTAAATCTCTGATCTTATCATGACTATAATCGCTGTGCCTAGAGATACGAATTTTATTATATCGGGAAGAGTTTTATCGAGACTTTTCTTTCGACAAGGATATAATGGAAAATTTCGTTTATATTCTCCAAAAGTAAGACATTTTATCCATTTTTGTGATAATAATGAATTTTGTGTAATTCAAATGAATAACTAATCCAACATTTAAATTAATAACTAGTTCAGCGTTTTAAAGATGTGCTTATTCTTACATTTTTTCATGTTCTTGACTAAAATAAAGGAGGATAATTATTTCTAAACATTAAACTTCTTTCTGAGGTATATTTATATCGCAAAGAGAGCAAACTTTATTTTGAATATTTGCATTTCTAATTATTTCTCCTTTAAGTCTTTTCTGTATTCTTTATCATCGATCCTCTCAAGGGATTAATCCTTTATTCTCTTCTTCCATAAATATTTCCTCCTTAATTCTTTAAAAATCTTATCTCCATTAATTCTCTACTAAATATTTCTTGCTTATTTTTCAAAATATTTTCCTTATTCTAATTCTTCAAATAAATAATTCTTTCCCAAATCCTCAATTTCTTTTCTTATTCTTATTCGTAGCAAAAATTTATCGCTTCATGGGACTGTCTCGTCTCATCTAGCAATTTTTACATTCAATAAATACCTACCTGAAACGTAGCTCAAAGTCACTTCGTTCGAGTGTACAAAAAAAAAGGAAAGGAAAGTTCTTCAGCTGTGAAAAAGGGATTCCAATTTTTGACCTTGGGTCAGCTATTGTAAGTATCGCGCAAATGGTGCGCGCTGATTAAAATTTGCCTCTGTCCGTGCACGTGTTCATAGAGGAATCTAAAAATTCTTTTTGGTTTGCATTGCTATATACCGCAGCGTGAAATCCGGCTGGTTTGATCGCCTCTCAAACGTTTTCCATTTTATCGCTTCAACAGGTAGGCCACAGCTGCAGCTATGGTTGCATTACAAACGTTTCGCTAAACCGACTGAATTAAAATCACTGCAAGGCTGTCGCACCTCTCTACACTGAAAATATATTACTCCTTCCGTGTAGTGTTCCGTGAATAGCAGCCAGTTTAGGAAGTAGAATTACAATTAGGGCGAGAAGATCGTTTGATTATGTAGATCTTGTTTAATTTAAAATGTAATTACTTGCTAAGCGAGCAATGAAAATTTGATTTACGCAATTCTATTCATTCACATATATAATATGTAATATGTATTAATAAACAAACTTTCTTTTATTAGATGTTCATGAAGTTTGTTTCTTCTCTATTTTCCTATGATTGAATAATGTGATATTGTTTATTAAATTTTTTAAATAATGGTTCATAATAATCTTTAATTATATATAAGATCTATATAAACCAGATCTATATACATAAAGATTATTGTACCGAGCTTCTGGACCTTTAGATCTTCAGATTTTGGATCTAGTTCTTTTAGATCAATTTTTCATTCGTTTACATTGCTGTTGTATTTTGTGTTTCTTGTATAATTTCTTCATAAAGTTTAATATTTTTATAGAATCTTTTTTCCTTATTTGTATCTATAAAATATTCTGGCACAACGTATAATTGGCGAGAAC
This sequence comes from Bombus affinis, assembly GCF_024516045.1. NCBI lineage: Eukaryota > Metazoa > Arthropoda > Insecta > Hymenoptera > Apidae > Bombus > Bombus affinis. The sequence goes on along the minus strand of NC_066347.1, from coordinate 2,748,076 downwards.
TAGAATAGCATACCTGTATAGTTGCCTCACTATATCAGCGACAACAACACGAAAAGCATTCTTCACAGCAGCAATTTCGTTGTAATGATGCTACTGAAGCGCAAACAGTTGTACCTCCATCACAGATATTTATATATAGAAAATTCAAATATGCAAACATAGATATACAAAATATCCAAAAATTATAGTATTCCTTGTAATGTTTAAAGATTGAAATAGATCTCTATCTGAATTCTATTTAAATAGAATATCGTGTTGCTCTTTTACTTCTGACATCATTTAAAATTACGTGTCCCATGTTACCTACGATTGTTCTACACAGTGGTTAGAGAATCTCGTATAAAACTTCTTGCAACATCTAAAAAGTGAAATAAATTTCTTATTTACATTTCACTTAAATGTACCGTTTTCTTCTTCTAATTGTGGTATCGTTTAATATCAGATATTCTATGCTACGTGTGGTTATTCTTCTTAAAGAATATATATCGCCTCAAAAGAAAATTTCTATTTAGATTCGTATTCAATTAAGATTCATAAAAATATTTGCGCAGCCTAGTTATAATTTTTATTAATTTTATAAATTCAAGTTCTTTTATCAAAAACAATGTATAGATGTTTGAAAGGCAAACGACTAAAGTTAATCTAATACTTTTGTCTGTCACCTCGAATTATCGTCGTTTAAACACTCGTCGCGCTGAGCATTGAGGTTTCTTCATCACGCACGAAGGGGAGCGAGTTTAATCGAACAAAGTTACGAGACGCTTAATTGATATTACAACAGACGAAATTACAAGAGCTGCAGGATGAGTGACTGGAGTGAATCGCGCGATATTAACCGGGTTAACCGGGGTGCGTTCGATCCTTTGGACGAGAATCGATGGTAAAGTTCGAACGGCTGTAAATTCTCGTCGGTCTGGCGAACCGACGTAATTGCTTTCTAGAGATGGCTCGCGATAACAATGTCGATTAAGTGCTCCAAATTAATGGAAGATTAAATCGTTCACACGTAGTTCATGGCAAACGATAAAAATTTTTAGACGTTACGAAGATATGTTGGTCTAGACGAGAGCTGTCTCGTTTTGAAAGATATACATGAAGGTTTTTGACAAATTGAAAGTAACGTGTTAATGTGTATAAAATTTTATCACTGCCATAGTTTTTGCTTTTGTGAATATATATTTTTAATACAAATTCGATGATGCATTATTATATCCATCGCTAATTGAATTTTCGTTATCTACACTGTCGGCCATAAGAAGTATCAGCATGCGTATACTTGTTACTTTTATTGAAAGCTCTAGAAAATTTTATTTCATATAATGTTCTATTACAAGGTATATATAGTGAGAACGTGATAACGGACTTATAATAAAATAATTAAAAAATAGCAACAATAAACAACGAATTAAGTGAATATTCGGCTAAATGTTTCGTTATTACGACGTCCGCCTCGATTACACGATTTCCGTGCCGATTTATTTGGCCGAGTCGCGGACATTTGTGAAATAAACGGTGGTTTAAGGTTCACCGATGGCCAGGGACGCGCGGCGATCTTTGGAGGATAGCCAAACGTGGAAAAGAACGCGTTTAGTAGGTTCGCCGGTGAAAAACGTCGCTCAATCCTACCAGTCGTGCAGATTAATCTACCACTGATTACTGTTTATCGTATTTGCTCCGTCCATCGATGACCAAACAGTGCTTAACATTTAATTAACGTTCATTTTGAGGCCTCTATAGTTGTAATTGCTGAATTATGGAGGAAATTTTGCAGGACGACAATGTTTAAACTGAAAAGTAATTCAGATCGAAAGCGAGGATGTTCTAATTAATTCTGTTACAGTCTTCGAATTTTTATATCCCGATCTCGTCCTTCTTTCAGGAAGTGGGAGAACTATTAATGTTGTAAAAGAAAAACTTTCGTATTCGATCGAAACGAGAAAACATATTAATAATAATCGTTTAAATTTAAGGAATTTCTTCAGTGAGAAGAATCGAAAATAACTCAGAGTACAGGCAGGTAATATTAACTTTGCATCTTTTTAAATATTCCATTAACAAGTATTAGTTTCTTAGGTGTTAGTTATTTTCGTGCTGAATATGTGCAGTGTACATTTAGAGCAGTAAGAGAAATTTATCATTTAAATGAGAAGTTTTAGAATTATTTAGATGTCCAATATTGAACAAGAATAAAGATGTTCAAGTTTTCTTTATGAATTTCCTGTGTGTTTACATATTATTTTATTAAAACGCTGACACTATGAATTTCTTTACTTGTTTTACTATAATTTCGTAATGAAATCAAGTAAGAATTAACAAATTTTGCAACGTTGAGATTCTGGAATACTAATATATTTTACTATATTTCTGTCGTCGTTTTAATAACCTTACAGAAGTGCCAGTTCTATAAAGAACGTAAAAAGTACAAATCATTGTTGAAGTTTGATAATCGAAATTATACATATAAAAATTTTATGGGTAAATGTATTAATGGGACCGTCTAACGCAAACATTGTTGAAGTTTTCAAGTAGAAATTTTGCTCGGTATTCTGTACAGTATAAAAAATTGATACAGGATCACTTTTGAGCAGGAAGAACTCTTGACTGTGATAGGATATCCGGTGGTATTAGCTTGGCACGCTTGAAACTCGTATTTCAGTAAAATCGCAGTGAATTTTTCCGCGTTGCACGTTCTAAAAAAGTAAACGGAGACATTAATATTTACGGGAAGTGGTACGATGCCCAACAGTTTATTAATCTAGTCGCGGAACTATTTGTTAGTTTTCTGAAACAACCCAGTTTCTTTATCGTATTATTTAAAAAAAATGATATCATCAATTTCATACATACAGAGAAAGAAAGAGAGAGATAAAGAGAGAAATACTTTACAAACACATTGTATGTGGTATATGAAACTTTTCGAAAATTAGCACTGTATTGAGATACGACATAATTCGGAAAGATGGAACAGTGAAATAAATTTTGAAAAAAGTTCTTAAGAAAATTGAGTTGGCTAATAGAAGCTAAAAGAAGAATGCGAATACGAGTACTTAGGTATTGCTTGTGAATTATACGGTCGCTCGTTAAGTTGCTTGACCAACAAGGTTTTTTGTTATACCTCGTGATGAAACTTCATACAGTAGACTTCAGGAATATATAAGCTTCACTCGACATACTACAACATAGAAGAAAACGAGACTTCTATTGTAGTTTGGTAATAGTACCAAATTTATCGAGGGAAGATAAAGTGAACTCCAATGCTATCTAAAATATTGCAGGAATAGATGGAATTAGTAGTTTCACGAAATTAATTCGAACAAATAATTGAGAGATACGAATTCAATTAGTTAGTTTATTATTAGTTAATTATTTAAATTATTTACTTTCATGTATGGGTAATAAGTGTAATTAATTAATTGAGTAAATATTCAATTAATAATCTTTGGAAGATAATTACATATCGATAAACCATAGACGTACATGTACAGTCTCAGTTATTACTACACGTTTTTTATACAATTTTAATTGTTATCTAGGAATAAGATGAAACAAGAGAAAATGTAGTTCTAATGCTAGTGATCAGATTCTTTGAAATCTGTTAACCCATTGAAATCATCATAAATGTATAATAAAGTGCTGAAATTAATATTCTTTTAATTAGTGATGATTTTCTGTCATAACAGTTTTCATCGACATACGTAGCTCGCAACTATTTAATATAGTACTTCATTTTTTTGTTATTTTCCACCTTTTCTATAAATTAGATTCTACAGCGTTGCGCGTTGTTACACGTATGTTAGCTACGTTGACCAGTTACACCAATATAATAATTTCTCAGATTCTTCGGCTAATCATTTTATGCATGCGAACTACATTCTTTCGTCTGGCATTCACTGTCTCAACATCTAACAAGAGAACTATCTAGGAGCTAAAAAATTCCAGTCTTCTTTGTAACTTGACATAAAAATATATAAAAATTCAATGTATCATATAGCTTCCTTGTTGCTATTATTTACTTCTGAAATTCCGATAAATATATACAATTCTCCTTAGTATTTCTGAAATTAATAATTCTTCCACATATATCCGACAAAACAATGCCCGAAATTATCACAGATCGATTAAACGTTTCGCAATTACGGACGAAATGATTCTCCATCCCGCATTTTATGTTTTTAACGTTCGGCAAAAGTTGTAATACAGCTTTACAAGCTGTTAGACGTAATTAAAATTCCAATTCATTTTCAGCTCATCTCGATGAACGTAGAGCATTAAAACGCATGTGCGAGTTTAAAATACACACGTTAGATGTAAGATTGCATTAAGAGAACAACAACAAGCGGATAAGGAAGACAAACGCAGGATTAAAGTGACAGACATCCCAACAGTTCGGTACTATCGCAGGACCTTGCTAGTTTCTAGAAAGATACTCGACCACATTAATTTCCACGTGAACATTCATTTCGGCGAACGCGGCGATATTTCTTCGCCTAAAGGCATCCAGCTTCAAATGCTGATGGCATAATGGGTGTCCAGCTTTAAAAGGCACTTAGTTTTACAAATTACGGGGCGACGGGGCTAAATTGACGGGGGAAATTGTGCAGCGCCGGAAGCGCATAATTCGAAGTTAATCTTGTTTCCAAGGGAATGCATTAAAAGTCTCTTAATCTCAGTTAATTAGAAATACTCGAAGTAACTGCGAGATCCTATTCCAGGGGCAGGTGACCATTGTTCGCACGGTGATACGCGTTACGTTTAATATTGGAATTATTAGACACATCAAAATGTAGAGTCAGATTTCTTGTTTTTGAAATTATTTAATTAGTATCTAATTATTAAATTAGATATTTAGACATATCTATTATCCTTCCTGAAGAAAATTTGCAAGGTAATTTCATTTTGCGAATTTTAACAGCATTATTTACACATAAAATGATCTCCTCGTTTCGACCATTATAGTGATAAATAAACGATAAATAGCTATACAAAAATATAATTTATCTATTTAATTTAAATTCCAAGCAGGGTCTAAATGATATTATTTGGAACACTTCATTAAGAAGAATTAGGTATGCCAATATTAACTTTGATTGAGACAAAATCATAGTTGTCTTTGAAAGTTGTGTCTTTGTTTGTTAATATTCGATTTTTCCTTAAACATTTGTGAATTTGTCTTGTAAAAGATCAGGTCTAGTTTTTTATAAAAAGTACAATCTCTTTTGTAAGTTCAAAACGTGAAAGTATCTTGCGAAGAGAGTTGAAGCGTGGTTAACGCGTTGATGGATGAGAACTAAAAGAATCTTTCGAAAAATTTCTTAGAATCTCATTGTGAAAAGTTTCCAACATTAGTTGGATGGATATTCTTGTGAAAAAGAAGGAATAATTTCTTGTGCTTATACAAATAAGAAATGTATGAACTTAGAATGTATCGATAAAGGTGTATAAATGTAAGCATTTTCGACAAAAAAGAGCTTACTTAAAATTAGAAAATGTGAAATGTGAGAGAAAATCAAGGTTACATGATATTTATATGGCCATAAAGAATATTGATTAAAAATAGCGAATAATGGAAAATTTGCTAAAAATGGATAGATATCAAATAAGAAATCTTTTTTTTAAAGCTCAATTTGTATTTTGTTGAAATACCATAAAGGTCATGCTATATTGCGATATGCAATTGTAAAATATTTTTCATTCTCCTTTGTTCAATCAAATTTTAAAACGTGAGATTCTATGTGGGAAATTATGTAATATGTCGAACAACATTATTAATAATAGCTTCGTTTCAACCACATAAACCGAAAGTAAAATACGGATTGTTTGTACAATTTTATATTTTTATTGCAAACATGTGTTTCCTTTAATTTTCACGTTAATGGTTATGGTTTATTTAATTTAAAAAAGTATAACGAGTGTAATTATACGTATACACTGGCATACATACAGTATTTACCTATATTTTCTCCTCGTTCTCACGATGTACATAATTAAAATAATACCTACTGGCACACAATTAACCGTACCGCTAATTATACGACCAAAGACACAAGAGAGTCTAATGGTTTTCTTAATCTTTCCACTCGTAAATGCACTACGGTGAGTAGATATCATTTATCTCACGGTGCATCCACCCAATTCCCATTTTTCCCTCCCATTTATCTTCCAAGTATTTGCTGGTGCAGAAAAGTAGCTCGAGATTCTCTGAATTTCGAAAATCAAATATATAGCATAATGGTAATTATTACCAGGTGACGGTGAAATTACCGAACTCGAAGCGAAAGTCGCTTTCCCATTTTCATCGAGTCTCATTTTCATTTCTTCCGATTACGAGTTGTTTCGTCCAGAAATTAAAAGTTCCCAAGTTCTTCGAATTTACACCATTTATGACCTTTTTTATAGTACATTGAACTTAAGTGTTAATTGCTGATACAATTTTACAAAACAGAGCGACAGATGTACCATGTAATGAACATCCTGAAAGCTTAAAATCTCAAATAAATTTTAATATCCTACCAAATATGTTATCTGCTAAACGTTACGAAAGTTTAAATTCTAAAAGAAATGTTACTTTCCTCGATCGAATAACAAGCATTTTCTTTAACCAAAAAATGAATAATGCTAATCGTCTCGCTTGTCAGATAGGAATATTCGGCTGCGGTGAATCGTTGATTGATACATGGAAAACGATCGACGCCGTTTTTCGCCCTCGGGAACCACTTTGGTAGGCTCGAGATTTCCGACAGGAACTTCCGAGATATGCCTCTGTTCGAGAGACCCGTTGCGCGCGACGGCAGCTGGGGATCGAGCTTGATGGATTGCTGGGGTTACTTTTAACTCCAGGCATTATCATAATAGAAAGATTCTTTGATGTGTGGATAAAATTATGACAAATTCGAGTGTCGCGCGTGCGATTGATGAGTGAACCTTTGATATATTGAAAGGGATTTCTTAATCTTATAAATGAGGATTCGCTTATCTTGTACATAATTGCAATTGAATATATTTTTTGATGAAGAGGAGACAATTGACAAGCCACAGGTTGCAGATTATAAATTTCATCACAATTTTACAATTTTACATTCAACGGAATAATCAGATAACTTGTGAAGTTTAATAACGTAATTATTGAAGATTTTAGATCTTAATGTTCAATTTTTTTAAGGAGAATTTTTAATGTTGGCGTACTGTCTGCTATATCGTTATATCAAGTTATTTATTGTTAATTAATAATTATAGCAAATAATTTAAATTCTTGTTTTCATTCCTTGACTAACATTAAATATTAAAATATTGAATGACGATAGGCAAATAATTGTAATATTGAGCAAAGAGAAGTTGCGCTTGTTATTAATGCACTATATTAAAGAAATAAACAAATCAATATCTCAACATAGAAGAGTATAGTAATAGGAAGTAGAAATATGATGTTACTCTTAACAGCCAACAATGATATAAGGCAGTACTAAAACAATCTTGACGTCATAAACATCTGTTACACACGTGCAGGGCTAGTATATCCTTAACGTGTGAGGATACAATAGAAGTCCGTATAACATAGAAAAGAATAGATATCTTTTCGGATCAACTTTTCTTGTTATATATATGTGATAATACTCAATCATAAAGAGTATAAAATAATAATACAATAACACACAATAATACAGTATAAATAAATATGTGGCACTGAATATTCACACGACTTACAATGATATACTACGACCTAAATCGGCATTATGAGAAGATAAAATAAATACATAAAAAAATCTTTCCAAGGAATAAATACATATTTTCCACTGTTATCCGGGTTATCAGAAATATACCTATATTCAAGTTGCAGATTACAAATATGTGTCTGGCCAAAATATGCCATTTGATATTTCAAGTACAGTATACACTGCTTATCAAAAATTTAGACTCGCTCTGTACTTCATTACTACATAAATCTTTTTAAAGATCAGTTCAAAATTCGTTAGGTACCTGTAAACCTGATATTACCATTTCTGTTTGTAGTGTTAATTGGAAATTAATAATAAAATTAACACTGAAAATGAAATGTAATTCCAAATGTATTGGCATTGCATAATGTAATGTACTAAATAAAGTATTTATTAAAGTACTCCAATAAACGGGCCACTAAAAAGTCAAACTAGTTAATTTCATGTATCCATAACTTTTTAGTTTCTCTTACAAAATACATGATTACAGTGGTTGATTTTTCAGAAATTGAACGGTTCTTGATGTTTAGTCAGAGTTGATCAATTTATCTTCTGTGTGACTCAAATTTGTAACAAATAAATGTCCTAATACTTGTGGCTGGCAGTGTACTTTTACCATTAAACACGAACACTCTATCATTATTGCGTCATTATATCCTGTGGGTCATAAAATGAATATATGAAATAGTATTTCCACATAACAATATCTTGACACTCGGAGGCGCCGTGTCTTTCGACATCGAATTCACGATGTTGCAACACATTGGTTCAGCTAGGACGAAATAAGAACGTGCTCGCGTACATACTCGGCACTCGGCGATGGCAGTTGACATGTGGTAACAGCTGTGGCGCTGATAAAAAGCGTCAGAGGCACTTAGATTCCACAGATACAGACCGGTATAATGCAAGAGAGATGAAGACGCTCAGAAAGATAAAATGGAAAGAATGGCTGCTCGATATCGACTTCACATAATAAAACGATGGCTAACGTTGATCGTGAAAGTGGACAAATTGGAAAATGGAATTGGAGCTGCGACTTCAGTATCGGAAACCATTGATAAAGTGTCTTAGACTGGGGAGTAATAAAGTTCTACTAGATAGAAAACGTCGTTGGCACCAAAATGACAACAAACATCTACCTGGTGAAATTCAAAGCGGAAATTAGTTCCTCTGGCGTTACCGCGTACTAGTTCAAGATTCAGCTTTCCCTACGCTTTGAAGCTTCAATCGCCTTCTAATCCGAACTCGTCGCCAATCGATGTCGAGATCGTAAGTTTCAGAATCGGAAACACTTTGGCAATGCCCTTACAACAGGGAAGTATTCGTACTTTATATTCTGGTAGAAGGATTACCAAGGATGGAAGTTTTTATTACACACCAAAGCGATACAGCTACACGTTAATGAAATAAAATACAAAAGCGTGTATTCTGAGAAATCTAAATAGGGATCATATAGCGAAGACACGTTTAAAATTATATAATTCTACTATTATTATTACTATTACTACTATGTATATAAAATTGGACAATTATTTTTCATCGTATTCGTTCGAAGTACATTGTCGATCACGAACACGAGGACATTTACTAGTATTTAATACAAATTGAATGTTTCTTGCTACTTTTATTTTCTAGTTACTTTATTATAAACCTGTTATTTACGTCATACGAGACCTGTAAATTATGTCGGGTACTGAATTAAATAAATCTGTTACGTCATATGTGACATATAACGTAATATGCTAAACAAAGTAAAATATATTAGTTTTTCAATAAAAACAAGGTTATTTTCTTCGTGAATCTCCCTCTTTTTGAGATACAAGATTCAATTTTGTGTTTTTTCTTTTAGTAGAAATCGTGTTAAACAACGATAATAGTGCTCAGAAGTACGAAGACATTTATTTATTTATCAAACTAAATAGCTTTATTCCGTTTATTTCGTCATATTTCAATTACTTTATCTATCGTTTTACTTAAACGTACTTACTCTAATACTTCTTGGACACCTTTAATCTTAAACGTAAATCAGAGAAGTTTGCCGTAACTCTGAATTCTCGCACGTTAGTCGAATAACAAACAATTTGTAGCTGGTATCCAATAGATTTCTCTGTAATTCACGATTTATCTTGGTCGAAAGTAATAGACGGTGTTCTACAAACTTTTTTCTCTGTTTTCTTTTTTCCTCCGAGTATTCACATGTATTCGTACGAACGAAAGTTTAGTGAAGCTCGCGTCGGTCGAAAGTTCCGAAACATTCTCAGCGCGGTCGAGAACTTTGTTAGTCGAAATTTACCAGGGGTCCAGCGTATTCTCATAAATGGCCACGTACAGCTTTAATGTCATGGTAACATTTTCACTGGCTCGTTCTAAAATTACACGTACCGAGATACAGCGATCTTGCTCGAGATAATCGGGCGAGGGATGGTACCCTCACGATTTTACGTCGAAGATCCTGCGCTTGAAGTACGTGGTAACCGTCTATTAATACAGACACTTACACTTGTACTGCGGATGGAAGATAAATGTATAGCTATAAAATCTGACTATAAAAAACACTGTGAAAATTTTTATTATCTTAACTAAAGAAATAAAATCCAACTAAAGATTTGCATCACCCATTAAATATTATAAGAAATAATTTACTAATATATTACGTATGTCCTGTATATTTCTGCGCTCGTTAATTTTTTATAAATTGTACGATCGATCATATATTAATCAGTGAAACTTTAATAAATTAAAAGTTTCCAATGTTACTAAATTGTCTTGTATAACCGTAACAAATTTGGTAATGAAATATACGTATAAATTGTTATTGTTGTTCTATTATTTAAAGTTGTGTCAACTTCCAACGTTATTAACAACTAGCTTCAAGCTTGCAAATTTGTCTTCTAGGTTGGCAAAATGTTGAAAAAATATGCGTAGGAATAGTAAATGAGTTCTAAATTCATACCAGGACCGCATAGGATATCGCTGTTTTGAGAGAACACCCAGCAATAATGAAGGTGTCGTTAATCCCATAAAACTGGAGGGTTCTAATGCTTTTGACCTTGACAGCTCAACTAAGTGAACAGTATGGAAAATAGGAACAGATTCGTCAAAAAGTCTTCAACTGAAAGAACAGAAATTGCACAAGTTCTAATTTCAGATTTGTAAATGTTAATCATACATCATATTTTGGCAGAAGATGGAGACGCACTTTAAGATCTTCCTATTATATCTTCATTGAGATCGATAGTAATTTTAATGCTTATCATATGTCGTATTTTAAAAAATACTTTTGTAAAAGACGGAAACAAACTTTAATACTTTTTTATTATATTTTCATCATACATTTTCCCATTATATTTTTTCTGTCATGATATAATCCTGTTCTGAAATTTCTTCGATCAATATATCTCTGGATTAATCTTGCTATTTACATTTAATATTTTCCCAAAATACTCATATACGTTTTTCAACGCAGATAAATATAAAATTATAGTTCCTATTAAAGTGACTAATTCTAAACGAGCTTTTCACAAACCGATCGAATCGCATGCATCACAATTCACATAGTCAAAAAGCTATCATCAAACATGCAAATCTCACGGCCTTGTAACGAATAACAGCTTGCATCTTTTAAAATGCCTCGAAGGAAAGTTCACTGGGAAGTCTTCTCATCCCGTTAGTCAGATCCTGATGCTCCAACAGTGGTACCTTTTATTAACAACACGGAGCAATGAGATCCTTCTTGAGAATGATTTTCGCGAAGAAACTCAGAAACGCGCCGTGGTAGCTGAGATTCGTAACCAAAAGACCTTACCGAATTCCGTTTCCCTTTTGGCCACGAAAACGGAAACCAGGAAGAGTAAATGTTGTAGTAGTACCTTCTTCTCGAGACGTTTGATCCTCTTCTATGTGACTGGCGCAAAGGATACCTTTGTGGTGGAAGTTTGTGTATGGTGAAGACGTTACGGAGATATGATAAACGTAAGTAACGATTCTGGACGTGGATAGATGGTTATAAAGTTGGTTTGAAACGTGGCAGGGATGAAATTTGTAAAACGAGAGTGGGAAACGTTAAGTAATATGGGAAGTCGTCTTTTCGTAAAAGCAACTTTAAACAAATCTAAATCCCTTGAAATATTCATGTTTTTATGTGGAATAATTTATCGCGCATAATATCTGAATTTAAATAAAATGCCACATCCATATTCTCGACCGCTCCACTAACGATAGGGTAATGCAACTTGAGCATGATGCGTGCCTCATCATATACGATTGATGAGATTTTTATTCTGATGTTAAAATAAATGCACATATGAATTCTTTATAGTTTGAAGACTCAAATGAGGTAACAATTACTAACGATTTTCACAATTTCCTAATAATTCCAGATTTTTCTTATCTTTCTATAAATGTCTTAATACTTATGAACGGGGGCGCAGATTAAAAAATTAGGAGTTCATCATTTATATTCGAATGTGTCGCTTCTAAAAATATGTAAAGTAGTGAGAAATCTGGGAACTTTTAACAACACTTTTGTTTACTTTTCACGGGTGTACAGTATACAGTAAGAGGGATAAATAAAATTATCAGTTAACAAATATATCGTAAGATAGGATTAGAGCGATTAGAAGGAACATGTATTTCCATAATTTTTTTAACCTTGAATCTATCAAAATTTATTTCAATATATTAGTTATTGAATATTAATTGTAAAAATATTCGATATTTTTAAAACGATATTTTATTCACTACTATTTTTCCGTTTCAAAAAACGAAAAATTTGTTTTCTACATTGATTCTTTAAAAATTATGTCACTTTTCGAACCTTAATTATGCCAAATTTATAAAATTTAAAAATTTAAAAATGTAATATTTATTAGCTTATTATGTTTGCATTTCAACAAACAGAAAATTCGTTTGTTATATCTTTTCCTCACAAATCTGTTTTACAACCACATCCTATGTAGAACGCGGCGATATCTTATGTGAAAATTCTCTGAGCACCTAGGAAAGTCGTTATTCTGCTTCTACAGTTGTTTCCTTGTGTTCCTTTCGATCCATCAAAGCGACTACAACTCCTATCGTTTCTTGGCGCTCGGGTCGGACCAAAGAAAATCAGAAACAGCACTTCACTGCATCAACGCCAGCTCGTTTTTTCCTTTTACAGTCTTCGGATAAGACTGGGACACGAAAGCACAAAGAAAAGAGTCGTATGTGGACCACAGGTTCCTTTGGAAGGAACTACTAATCCAATTACAACATACTCATGATCCATTAAATAGACTACTTTGTCAACTTTGTTCGATTGTTTCAAGCTTTCCACTTTGTTTCACTTTGTTCGTTTGTTGAAATATCTTGGGAAATATTACATGTTTTCCAACAGATCCTTATAGAATTGTCGTACGAATTCTTTTTAGTTTATTTTATTTCTTCGAGAGTAGAAAAATAGTTAAAATTTGTACTTGTGTAGAGATACAAGTAACGGTTCAGATTATGATGAAACATAGGAAATCTCATCAATTGTTATCTTTACTGATATAGAACAACTGATTTCAAGAGTTTACTTTGAAATACACGTTTTACAAACATTATATTTCTTACAAATTGCAAACTTTTTAACCAGTTAACTGCGAAATTTAGTTTTAGAAATCTCATGAAGTTAGGCTGTGGAGTGCGTAAATAAATATAAACGACAACGCGTATACTCGTCACGCGTATATTCGTCACGTGCAGTGAACTGTTTAAGTCAGAAAGCCTGTTTTCATACGCGAATCAACCTAAAAAATTGTTCAAAGCCGAAATGGATAAATTACATGGCGAATTAACCCAAATGGCTTGACCCAAATATCTCACTGATCCAACTGACTTTACCTTATCTGTCTTGACGACTGAAGTACGTTTCAATTACATATCCAAAATGTTCAAATATTCTAAATGTACAATCAAAATCCAACTATAGAATTTTCCGAGCAACCTAATTTAACCTACCCACAACACAGAATATTTCGAAAATACCATCATTTTCAAACAAATTATTAATACTTAATTAAGATACTGCTTCAACGTTGTACACGAATGCCCTGTTTCGATCATGATGAGTTTTCCCTGTGTACAATAACGTAGAAGTAATTCTTGGCTCCTAGGGATAGCCATAACAGGATTGTAATCTGGTCCGTGCAATCTCGATGCTCGTTTAAACATATCGAAATCTCGTTAACTATAAATCACAGGGTGGCAGGGACGAGGCAAGGCCGTGTATCTCAAAGCCAGTCATTATTTATTCAACGTTTATTCAACGTCGCTTTCGGAACTACGAACCGCACTCCTGGATACCAGACATCCGGAATTTCCGACAGTTTCTTCGATCTTCCTCTCTCTCTCTCTCTTTCTGAAGACGTTAAACTGCTATCGAACAACGGGGCTACTGCCTCTTTGGAGATTCGCTAGCTCGATTTCTCTCAGGGTAATCACGAGTCTCTCCGGGCTTATTGTATTCTTTCAGTGTCCAAGGATCGTAAAAGGACAAGATGAAGGTTTCAGTATTGTACGCGATGCAAGATTTACTTTTATAGCTAGTATATTGTGCTGTAATGTTAGGAGGTTAATAAGGACGTAGTGAATTGAGAACTTGTTTTCACTTTTACGATCGTGTAGCTGATTTCGCGGTTAACTTGCGTCAAAATTAAACGATGTTGTATTAAACTTTCCCTTGAGTAAAGCAAGGATGACGGGAATTGATCCACCATTGTGAAAACTTTTACAAGAAGTCTTGTTGCGATAATGTTACATGGATATAGCTACGAGTGTGTAATTCTTGAAATTACATTTTATTTAGAATTATGCTTTGTATCAAGTTTCAAAGCGATGCTTTGTTGTTGTGTAGAGACTTTATATAACGCGAAATATATTTAAAAAATGAGGGCAGTTACTGAATAAGAAGCGCGCTATAACGAGAATAACTTACTTTAAGTAAAACATAAATGTGGAAGAATGTAAATGAATATGTAATGTATAGAGGAAAACAGTGGTTACAAAGAGATTTGGAAAATAGAAACAAAAATTAAACTGGTCTTCTCAAAGTAAGAAATAAGCTGTAAAGTAGCTTAGTAATTTGAGAAAAGAAAACTGTATCCAATTCTTATTTTCGTTCTTGTGTAAAAGATAACAGAGAAATACATATTATCATTGCATATTATATTTTTCTCTCTTCACAGCATATAATAACCGCTTAGATTCTAGCAAGCGAAGGCTGTCCTAGTTTAATAAATAGAACGGAACATATCCAGGTCACTAATTTGGCTAAAATTATATATGTAGCATACGTACCATGTAGAACAACGTTCTGGACGCATAACGTGCTTTACTCAAAATTTTCCAGGAAAATCCTGTTCAAACTTTAGTTGCCTGCACGGACGCAATGTAGGACTGCGAAACTGAAAGAGTTTTTAATTGAATCGTAACACATTAGGAAATGGCCTATCCAAGAACACGTATGTATTTATATAGAAAAGCATGGACGTTTAAGGGCAAGGAGTATGCGATAAGAGAGTCTTTAGTAAGATCTTAATCCTCTTCCTACCGTTACAGTTAGTAGAAAATTTCATACTCTCATACGCGAGACTTATCAAGCTATTTCGTATGAGAACTTAAATTATTAAACAGTTTTGACGCTATTTACTACAGATCATAGTTTATCAACAATCGTTTTAATACATAACACTCGTAATATTTTTATACCATTCATTAAATGTTCCAAAATAAATTAAAATTCATAGAATCGTAATTCTTAAAAAGAATATATTACTTGTTTATATCTACACAATAGTTTTACACATAAGCATTTTTACTTCTTTCTAGAACACCTTGCAATAGATAAATTATCAACTTTCCTCAATTTTGGTGATTATATGTTGAATCTTATATTGTACACAATAGAGATAATCGTTGTAATATATCTATTTCCCTGACAGACATTTTCTAACAATAAGATAACAATTTATTCTCCTTTTTGAAACGAAATGTCGTGCAACGGAAAAACCTCACGATATTTCACCGAACTACATTTTCACATTGGTGAAGTGCAGTTTTGCGAATGGCACTGAGAACCAAGCAGCATTTTTGTGCTTGAGTTTGGTGCTTTCATCAATCATAGATCAGGGAAAGAGACGATTGACGAGGTTGACAATGAGGTGGCGATCCTCCGCTCGAATATCTCGGCTATCTTTATCTTTGGCCATCAATCATGCGGTTCGGATTAATGGCCGCTATGAAGCAGCGATTTTCACGATTACAAGGCCGACAAATATTTTTTGCATTCTAGGTATTGTCTTTCCTTGGACGAAGATTACGTCGAAATTTATATAAGGTCACGGAGGTAAATAACAAATGTCTGTACAATGTTCTGGTTTTTAATTGATGGAAATAATTTATAAATTTATTATCAAACATTCTCAAATATATCCAATCCAATTCTACTTAAACATCGATGTGTTTTAAATATGCTATAAAATTTTCATCTAAACCTACTATGTTGACAAAAATTTGAAATCGACTGAATAATTTTAATTTGAGCAGCTGCGATTAAATGGATTTTAACTGAAAAAATTCATCCTAAAGCGCAAATAATAATCGGTGCGTTATCTTTGGGTCTGCAGACTTCGAGTCTGTAAACATTTCCGTAACAATGTTAGCCGACGTTTTCCTCGAAACGTTTCTCTCTTTCTCGTGAAACAAAAGATCCATTTCGTCGGCTGTTGAACTTTCTTGCTCATAAAGGTGCCGATGCTTCGGGAGTAAATAGCAAAAGGAAATGGAAGTTTTAAGATCGTTTCGGCAGCAATTCACGGACGAGGGTCTGTTTCGCGCGAAAACACTTATCTAAAACTTTATAGAAGAGGTTTTCATCTTTGAGAGGTATTTTAGAAAGTTAGCTTGATTTATCGTGCTTTGACTGGATTATCCATAGAAAATGTAACCTCGAAACTATAATTGGAGTTACGAGAACTTTCATTGTAGTTGTGGACAACGATTCTCGTGTTTTGATTTAATGAAAATTGCCTGTTTGCATATTACGCGGAAGAGAATTTAATATGATTTATTATAAATGATTGCGTGAATTTCGAGTACAGCAGGATCTCGGTTATGTGAACTAATGACACACGCTATTCGAATAGTTGAATAACTTTGTTTCCAAGTTAAATTTTGAATATGAGAGATAGAGAGAGAGATAGAGAGAGAGAGAGAGAGAGAGAGAGAGAGAGAGAGAGAGAAATAATATGCTTGAGTATAAGAGAAGATTATCTATCAGGAACTATTTTATAAATAATGTGTAGTTTGTTGAATTTTCTTCAATATTTCGTTCTTTTACCGTTGAACGTGCAGAGTACCCGATTTCAAGCTACGCGTTACTTAAAACACCATTTTATACATTAAAGTGAGAAATCCTCACTTATCGAAATTAGCTCGTTTCGCTTTCAATCGCACCTTCGCGAAGCTTCGTACAGTACTGAGAGTTGTAAAAATGTAATTTTGTATCCACTTTAATTAATTTAGTCCTGCGCAGCAAGTAATGCATATCGTTGAATGCACAAACAGAATACCAAGAGTTTGTTGGCTATGACATTTATTAAGAATATCCCTTTACGAAGCGCATATAATTAATTTGTTATAAAAAAGGTAGTATGCGATCAGTGTATCATGTTCTATGAAAAAAAATTTGTTTCCAGTCCTGTGAGCGCCTTGTTGTTGCTCATTATGTGTCAAGATGAGGTTTATAACGGTTTTAGACTTGTTTTGTAGTGCAAGATGCGTTTCGAAGATCGGTGACCGAATTTTCTAAGCTATTCCACTCCACGACGTCGGAATTATTTCGAGTTTAGGACTTCGAAACTATCGAACTATCGCGATTCTACGAACTTTTGAATTTAATATTCGTTTTTCCGATTTCATTGAAATTTCCGTCGTTCACGAACGTTTAAACTGAAGTTTGTCAAAGCTATGTTACCGATAAACCGTGCGTTATTGTTGAATTATGCGGCTTTTGGAAATTATCTTCGTGCTGTTAAATGTTCAAAATGGAGTGGAAGTTGAAACTTAATGATTCTCAAGCACTTACAGCTATTGAATCTTTATCAAACTACATAATAAATATTTTATTAATTATCTTTTGTATTTTTTAATGAATTTCACTAATTTCTAATAAATGTTTATGTGTTGGCGTATGTTATAATTAATTCGAACAATTAGGGTGTCACTATACTACAAATTTTACATATTTAAAACATTGTTAATACCACTATATATGATATAATTATTAGACCGCGGGTGGTTGTTTTACGAATAAGAAGAATTTCTTCATTATCTAAGTTTCGAGAATAAGAAAAAAATTGTAATTCCAATGCGTTTTAGGCGGAATGACAGAACTTCTTATAGACTGTAATGTATGCACCGTAATGTACATTCCAATGATACAGCATGACAGAGTCAGAGATGGATTAAAGGTTGGATGACGCTGTGTAAAGTAACAAAGATGCAAATGGACGTGAACGCATTCATTGAACAAATGGAAGGTGCATACGAGACACGCATTAATGGTGATGCATATTTGATACATGTTAGAAGTAATAACGTTTAATTAAACAAATTTTTACTCAATTATTCTATTATTCATTCGATGGTTCACCTTTAGTGTAAACATTTAAATTCTGCAATATTAATTATTAACCATTGCCTATTGTATTCTGTTATCATATTTCCACTTCATTTAAATACGTCATTTCATCCGCGTTTCCATAATTCAAGAACAACAACAACGCGAAAGAATGAAACGAGAAAGCAGCGCATATTTTCGCATAAGAAGCGGTCGTTGAGTTCTTACGAGGACTTTTGTTCACAGTTATTCGTTCGCTAAAAATTCCTTGGGGTTGGCAATCCGCGTCTCAGACTCACGAAAACTTCTCATGTAAACCATAACGGCAGACTTTGGGGCTGAGATACGCTAGGGTCCAGCTAGTTGCGGGGGTAGAAATTTACGAGGAAGTAGGTTATTGCGGCGTGAAGTATGGCGAAGGTACGTTACGTTAAAACAAATTGCTTCCCTTTTTTTCTGCCAACGCATTCTGCCGCGTAAGTTAAGATCCATTTTCCTCCTGTCCTCGGTTAGCTGACGCGAAAAACAACAAATGAAACAAAAAGCTTCCTGTTGACGCGTGACCTTCACCCCTCGCCATTCTCACGGTAGATTTCCGCCTTATAAACGTTGTTCAGCATTGTCAAGGTTAAGACTTTGCACAACAAATTTTACAGTTGCACGGCAGGTTTCTTTTTCCTATAAAATCTTTAAGCTAACATGCACTGGTAACCAAAACTTTGCACTATGTATTCTATATATGTATTATTCAATCTCAATGTATTCTATAGAACCCAAAGAATTTAGAAAACATCAGTTTAGAATTCTAATATATTTTAGGAAACTTTGGTAGCAAATTTTATCGAAAAAGAGAATATTATGATTATTATTATTATTACTGTTTGTAATATCAGTTTCGAGTTTTAATAATAAAATTAGCAGGTGATTCAATATAGATACAATTGGAAAAACGAATACAAAGTTTGGGGCAAATTTTTGTAAGCATTTACGAAATACATAATTCAAAAGAAACAAGAGACTTGTAATTCACAGGAAAAATATTCTCCTTTTAATCCGCTATAATGTTCTTCTATTGTGTATGTTCTTTTAAATTTAATTTTATATTCTCCTAATTAGCCCTGTATTCCCTTAAATTTTATGATTGACTATTCTTCTTTGACAATTCTTCCTAAGATCTTTACAAAGTTAAAGGTTTATATCAAAATTTGATTTCATATGCGAAATTAATACATAAATTTTAAGTCGATAACGTATTGTTGATATCGATACTTGTACAATCACTTTTCTAAAATGATTATCGTTATTAATCTTTATTAAAATAATTTAAGTAGGAACAGGAAGAATAAGAAAAAATTCGCAAATAAAGCTGCGCGCTTTATCTTTAAACGGTTCATTTTATACATAAATTATTAACTATCGGTCCATTGATCCATATTATTGAAAATTGTAATTGAAATAAATTTCGACATATTATTTCGAAAAATTTAGTATGTCATTCGTTGTAAATTTTGATATCTTGTCTCGGAAGAATCAGGGTCGCGGAAGACGTCTCAGATGTGCGAAAACATGTTCGATGATATTTCATCAGTCAACGAAAGACTGATTCTAATGTAGAAGCCGTCAACGTGAATAAACAGTAAGAGGTTTTGGATGAAACATTGGAAATCCAGTTTGTACCGAAGGTTAGATTCGCAACTTCCCGAAAATAGATTTGAATTAAGCGTACACGAGAACAAATGGATCTCACAGAACCGAGCGTGATTTATCGGTGGCTTAAAGCTCAGCTTGCATGTGCATTCTTGCGTGTGCCTCGTTCGGTAACTGATAAAATTATATGGTGATAAGGAACGCAATTTGCTTGTAGATAGGAACGAATTTAACAGAGAATATAATGCATGTTTTCATTTATATTTACTTTATTTATAATGGTACAATACCGCTGAAAATTTAGATCTTAATTTAATTCCAAAGAAAGATGGATGTAATTTACAGTAAATGTCGAATGAAAGTTTCAACAACTTTTATAAAATAATTTCTTTAACTTTTTTTTATAAACATATAAATGAAACGAAAACAAAACGCATTTGTACGAAGCAATTGAAACCAATATTAAAAACATGAAACGTATAAATTCACCGATTGCTATCCTCTTAATTAATTACAATATTATTACCCAAAATACCATCAATTACCTTTAATTAGTTACAATATCCCTCATTAATCGCCGTCAGTCAAGCCATGATATTACATTAATTGACTCAATATTGTTTAATCGATAGAACTCTGTTTAATTCATGAAGGAGAACGGCTTGGAAGAAAATTTACGACTCTACACACGTGTCGAAGCCATGTTGCTTCGACAGAAAATTGCGAAGATCATTCTTGATAATTCACCCCTGCATAGTAATAAGATAACGTTATTCGAAGTAATCTCATGGGTCACGACGTTGGGTATGCATTAACTGTCGCGTAGTTTGCACGTAGGCGAACGCTGGCGTCGTTGCGCCCACCATCCATCGTTTTCATTGACGCGAAATGATCACGTACAGGCTGTATTTTTACCTAGAAAACGGTGCACGCGTACAGCCGAAACTTTTATTCGATATTTATTCATTTAATTTCCCGATACTCTAATGACTCGTGCGATGAAATGAAAATTCGCATAAATGACTGCACATACCGGACATGTCTATGTTAATAAGGTTGAAGCGAAACGTGTTACTGGAGAATGCAATTTGCTTTAATCGCTAGCTCTTAATAATTATTCCGTGATTATCGCGGTCATTGAAAGTGTACGCGAAATTGGTTTGCTTACTTTCGGTGGCACAATTATTGCTATAATTGAAAATAAACGCGAGATTTTTAACAGTTGTGGTCGAAGTTGTTTGCTTGCTTTCAGTAGCGCAATTGTTGCAGCGATTGAAATATATGATACTTCAGAAAGCTTTTACTGAGGTCTGTTTGCACGGATAACAATGATTATTAAAAGAAATTTGCAGGGATTTTTGTTGTAATTCGCTTCACCTTCTGAAGTTTCATTCGACGTTTAAATCAAGTCGATACTCTACAAGTCATACCTTTTCTTGTAATCGAACCGGAATATTATTAGAAAATACAAAATTTAATGTCTAAATTTAAATATTCAGTACTTAAATAACGAGACAACAATACTTTTGGTGTTTTTTAGAATATTCGTGACAATTTATTGCGATCATTGAAATATTGTTTGATATTTTAGGTAATATTTTATGATCGTAAATTTTCAGTTTTTCTTATACGAAGAATACCTATCTCGTTCTTTATTTACAAAATGAAATTGCTCTTTATTAAATCCCATAAAGCATCCTCGGTCCACACTTCTCTACATTATACTTGTCAGTAATTAAGGAACATTTTGACTATAACTTATATATTAAAGCTGAGAATTGAACTTATGTTGCAGTTTTTCCTTTCATTAAACATCACGATATGAAGCGTCTTGCTGTGCAAGGTAGAAGACCTTACGTTCTTCTTAAAACATATTCTCTACTGATAGTATTATCTATTACATAGTCACTTTTGCTTTTGAAATCTGTTGATAATTTTTCTAAAACAGAAGGAACTTAGATTCATAAACCCTTGGATTGAATATGTGTTGCTGAATATTCTTCAAATTTCACAAAATAAATTGTAATCCTTAACTACGTTCAACGATAATAAAACCATTAGAAATTGTGTAGAATAAAAAAATTCGCCAAAGTGAAATTCGTCTTAGTGTATATATCAAATCAGTGTATAATGAAATAGAAGTGCGTGATTAGGATGAATAGGCGTTTGATTTTACACGGAACGGCTTATACGGTCACTCATATCGCGAAATAGCGAGAGCTATGCTCTCGATTTTGCAGCCACAATTCCGTTAATTAACCGTGAAAAGTTTTCAAATGAAAGGCTAGCTTTGATCCACCACAGCGGAACTATTATACCGTGATCACGAGTGTATGTATGGATAAAGTTTGAACGTCGGGTGAAATTTCCACGGTAATAGAAATTTAAAGGCGGAACGCAGTTTAACACAGTACGCGGTCTGTTTGCCTATCGTTTGTTAATGCGATCCTCTTCATATTTTATATTTCATATTTTATTCGCCTGTCTTTTATCAAACTCTGATCGCTGATATATCTACAGGGAGATATAATCTGTATTATTCTTGTTTGAAAGCGATATTGCGCTTATGCTGTATATTATATAAGTACATTGTAATATTTAAAGATAATATTCAAATAAAATTCTTGTACCGTGTAACAATATGAAATTGTATATTGTATTTATTATATTATAGAAATTGTGCTTGGAAAACGGCGTTTGTGAACACAGATAATTTGAACTAACAATCTTTCATAATATGTTACGATACTGAATTATATGTCTGCGAAAAAAGCTTATTAAAGAAAGTAAAATTTCTTAGGCTGTTAACTCTTCTACTTGAATGGAACTGGTAAATTGTAATAGGAGATATCATAAATTACAATAAAGAATACATACATGCATATATACAAGTTTTCAATTCTAATCGCTAAAAATCTATACGAGCGATCGAAATTATGTGAGGTAAAATAATAAAAATAAAAATAAAATATATGTAAAATTTAGAGATGCGGGAAGTGAAAGTATTAAATCTCGAATTTGCTCGGGACAAGCATCGCTTTCCAAATAACCGTGCGTTTGAAAAGTAGTGAGAAACAAAAGGCATCGCGTTGTATATTTGTCGTCGCTTACCTTTGTCGTCGTCCTTATTTGACTTTTTAAAATTCAACAGGGACGAATACACATAAGAGTGCCGACACGTGTTCCTTGTCGCAGACAATTCCCATCTTTCCGCTTTCTTTTCCTCCTTTATCTCGTGCAATTGCGTTTCTCATTCTTTCCTCGTTTCTTCTTTCACCTATTCCCTATCCCATCTTCTTTTTGTACTTTCTGGCGATCAATTTATTTATTTTTTTCTTCTAATCATCTTGTATTTTTTATCCGTCATTTTACCGTCTCGTTTTCCCTTACATTTTGCTCCTCGACTTTGAATCATTTTCTATTATTTTACACTACCATAGTTTTTATCTTTTACACCCTTATTAGTTTTTTTATCTTTTGTTGTTTTCTTTTATCCGTTATACTTTGCCATATGTGCGTTATTGTTCTCTATCCTTTCTTCATTTATATTTCTCTATTTTTCTTGGAACTTCTTCCTTTCTCTCATTCTCTTCATTCTTATTTCTCACATGTTCTGTCGTTTCAAACAACTGTTTCTATTGTAGAATAGGTTTCCTGTATCACGCGCCTTCCAAAATGCAAACCAATTTTCTCTCCTTTCTTTGTATCTTTCGATTCTGTTTCTTACTTTCCTTTCTCCCTTCAAACTCATCAATATACGATGTAAGATATTCTGTCAGTAACAATTCTGAATCCCATATCGCCCTTATCAGCATAAATCTCATTTACCTTCCGTTATTTTACTGTTGAAAAATTTCGTATTTTCAAAACGATATCAATATTTCAATTATAATCGTATTTCGTACTTTCTAAAAAATCACTCTCTTAATACCTGCTACTCTATAATCATTTATGAAATATCTCCTATTTTTTAATTAAACCCAAAGCTCCCTTTAGTCCATTATTCATAAAGTATTTATCAAAATATTTACACAATTTTGTTACTATATCGAAAAACCGGAAAACAATTTTATAAAAACTTCAGTTTCCTCAAAGAAAATGAACGAAAAGAAAGTGGAAGAAAAGAAACGTTTCATATAAAAGAAACAAGTGGTTCGATTATAATGATATATATGTAATTAAATTATATAATTTAAGATACGAAGACACAAAACAAATAATAATATAAAAGTAATATAAAATATAACAATGTGCATAAGTATAAAATATAAATACAATTTTATATATGGAGTCTAAGTAGAAAAATTGTTTACGAATTAAATGTTACCGAATAACAAAATTTCTCACAAATGCATGAAAATAACAGCAATTTGTTTAATAATAACACGACACCGATGAGTTACAAATATATTGTACATCATCACATCGTATCATAAACAAATATGATATAAAAAAGAAAAGAAATTTCAAAAGATAGCGACGAGGAATTCGCCTTTCCTTTCTTCCCCTTGCGTCGCATCTCATTTTCATGGCCACGAGGCCAGCTCGAGAGACAGCTGAGGAAATCGAAGGGCGAGCAACACCCTTCGTGATTCGGTATGCAAATTAATGCGCATTTAAATCGCCGCGCAAAATTACGTGCGTTAATCAGACGAAAAGTCGGCCAGCGAAATGCTTGTTAGCCGATATTGTTTCGGTGTCGTGGTAGGATTTCAGCGGAGATCACAATGGCTACGTGATTGTACGCGCCAAGGACAGGAGATACAAAGACGTACCACGGGGCTTTTATGGGGCTCGTTAAGACAGCTAGACTGTTCGATATACTTACGTCCGATGAATTCGAATTCGATACTACTACGTCTCACGCGCTACGATCTATACTACTGGCCACTTCTCCTGGCTACAAGGACAGTCGCCGTTTTATTGCATAGTGCTGCTGAAGCGTCGAACGTGGATATATTTTAGGGATGAGATAGGCGGGAGTATAAAATTCAATGTGTTCGGGATAGTTCGATTTGATCGATAGTTACACGAAGACGAGGTTTATGTATACGGACGCGGTCGATAAGGTTTGGATTGGTTTCACTTTGGCTTTTATATCTCGATGGTGAGTTTGTTTAAATATTACATCGTAACGTATCCGTCTTCTTTGGACAGAACAAATGTGTTTATCTGTTTCTCTTAATTAAAGTAAATATACTTATTCGTTTTTTGTAATTAAAGTAGATATACTTATCCGTTTTCTCTAGTTAAAACAAATATACTTATGCAAGTCGAATGAAGATCTTCTCATGGATAGTTGCGGGCCAGAAATAAGGAAGGAAAAGAGGTTTACGTTACATTGTTATTAAATTCAGACCTTCACAATTTTCTTTCATTATTCTCGAATAATCGTATTAGTATAGTAACCTGGAAAAGTAGTATTAATAAAGATTCGATCCTAATTTAACAAGGAAAGATCTCAGAATACGGAAATAATTTCGTCGGGTTTTTAAAGAATTAAACATGAGCAACAAATTTGTAAAATAAAAGTTGCTTTTGATATCAATGTATAGAATTGATCGATACAGAAATTAGGCAAGTTCTTATGTCGAAACAGAATTATTCATTTGTAATTCAATAATATAATAATTCATCAATCAATTCATAAATCAATAATATAATAATTCATCAGTTCATCGATAATCGGTTATTTGTCATTTTTCGTATCTATCGAAACAAAACTCTGGCGATTCATCTTCTTAGATGGAAACATCATACGCTTGAAATAGTCGGAAACAGTCACAAACTGCTAGTTACATTCGACGATTCGCTAATGAATGCAAATCAAAAGCAATTCGATTCGACAGCCGCAAACGGTTTCCAATCATTCAAGATACATCGCGTTTGCTCGAACAAATTCACACGTGAATATTCAGCAATTTTTTACTGAAGAGAAGCTACGAATTCGTTTCCATTTAACTGTGAAATATTGTTTGTTAATGCAAGCCAAATCTTCTCTGATCAAGTTCCCGCAGAGAACTTAGGAACATCCTTTGTATGATTCTAGCTGTTTCTTCGTTTCCTTCTGACTACTTTTGATTCGCAAAGAGAGAAATATAATTCGTTGCGCAATTAGTACTAATAAACATGAATTTCCGCGAATGAATAGATAGAGGGAAATGTGGTATAGAGTGGCGGTCAAATATTAAGCTTAACGGCGATTACCGATTCCCAAGTGTTTAATAAAATTTCGTTACGTTCTTGAATAGATAACGAATATCGTGTTGAAACCAAAACTCTTATGAATATGTATATATCTCTTGTCGTAAATCTCAAGCAAAATCGTGCAATTTTGACAGATTTTAATTCGTTATTAATCGCTTCTGTATCTTTGTGACATACAATTTTTACGTCATGTCTCTTTTTCTTTTCTACAAGGGATATTAAGCAATATTATACGTCAAACTGAGACGACTATTTCGTTTCAAAAAATGACATTTCAGTTGATTAGATAAAGTTATACTGCAAGCTTAAGATGCTATGTAGTTATAGATCATAGGGACGTTAGCTTCTTATAATGTGATTAATCAACGTGTTCGATTGACGACGATTGGTAATCTTCTTCTCTTCAAACAGAACATCAATTTTTTACAAAAATCTACTTCGCATTCACAACATTGATTAAAGTTATTCTCTAGTGCATTTTTAAAGTATGATTAATCTTCAGTCGGGGAACAACGTTATAAGAAATATATACCAAGATATAATTAGTCTGTCGATTTAACTTTAACTAGCTAATCAAACTGAGTTTAATAAAATTAGAGCTGATACTATAATATCTCAAGAATATAGGGTTCTGAATATCTCGAGATAGAAATTTTAATGAGAATTTTCAATTTTATCTTGCTATTATAATTATCTATATTATGCAATTTTTATTCCTTTATGTTCATAATGTAACATAATTTATATTATATTCGGCAATTCCGTCTTGCAACCTTCAATTTTTGTTTTAGTGTTCATATGTTCTACTTTTATTGTCACTTTGATATCATTTAATTTAATATAGTGTAGTATCGTGGACGAAAGGCCTAAGAGATATCGGGCGAACTATAAACAATGTCGCGAGAAAACCGAAGTGCTGACAGGTCCAACAATGTATCGTCGGTCCTTCAATCGAATAGTTTCGCGGAAAAGGCCTGCGCGAGCAGTTGCGGAACACGTGCGTCGTAGGGCTAAGACAAAAGACAAAGGGATGCTAAGGGAGAAAGACGAATTAACAGTCAGTGTGAGTTGAGAAGCCAGAGAGTGTGAATCGAGAAGTTAGGGAGATAGTGTTGCTAGCGTTGTCCAGAGAGTGTGGTCCGCGTGAGAGAGAGCGTTGGATCCGTGGTGACAAGAGTTGTAAATTAATTATCTAGTTGTCTTAATTATAATACGTTATTGTGATTAGTTCACGTTAAACAACCATCATTTCCTGTTTAACCAACATCTGTTTAATCCATTTATTGTAAATAAATTAATTTTAGTAAGATCCTACAATAGGATAATACTTTATTTTAACTAAACCTGCTATTTGGAAACAATTTTGCACGTTATATATTCCCGAATCTAGCTAATGCAATAAAGGAGCGTTTTCAAAGAGAAATAAATGTCAGGAAATGCTCATCTGTTTTGCTTTCCAATCTACATTTTTATTCATATGCAAATGTAACACTTCGCACGTCAACGTTCTCATGTTAAATGACTAGGAAAGGAGAATTTCATATAAATTTGCACATTTCCTGACATGGCAGAGATCCAGGAATTCACACGAGCTGAAATCTACATTGAGAAGTCAATTCTTAATGCATTACTGTCGAATAATATTTCTGTAATTCAACTCAAATAAATTATCTAAGGATGATGGAATGGATACATATCAATTAAATTCATTTCTTTTTTTAATATTTCGTTACTGAGCCTTTTGTCGTTTGATAAATATTTTATTGAATTTATTAAAAAGAGTCAATTAGCAGAATAGCAAATCTGTACAACAGTTAAATTAAATA
Organism: Bombus affinis; assembly: GCF_024516045.1. Lineage (NCBI taxonomy): Eukaryota > Metazoa > Arthropoda > Insecta > Hymenoptera > Apidae > Bombus > Bombus affinis. The sequence continues at coordinate 2,720,045 of NC_066347.1, read as the reverse complement.
ACAGTAAGTCAAAGAGTAAAAGCAGTAGAATTGCAGAAGAGTAAATCAATAGGGTTACACAATAGAATAGTAAATCAGTGAAACAGAGGAATCGAAGGACAGTAAATCAATGGGGCAGTAAAATCACAAAATAATAAATCAAGAAAGAAATGGAACAATAAAACGGTGAAACAACAAACAAATGAAATGACAATCGTTCTATGCCTAGATTACTATAAAATACAATAGTATATATATATATAACAGTACTACAACAGTAGTAAATCAACCATTCTAGTATGATAAAAATTAATTAAAGAATGCTATAACTGCTCTATATTTGCATTTGTTATTACTAAATTTTCTGCACTTTCCAAAAGAACAAAACGTGTCATTTTATTAACTACTATAAGTACTACAATATTTACAAAGCTTCGCACGAATTTCGATACGTGTAATAGTTCATTTATTTACTCGAATGTGCCGAAAATGTGCGATAAGAATAGCGGACACGTTCTCGCAAACTCCGCGATTTACCAAGGATCGCAAACGGCATTGAAATTGGCAGCAGTGGCTCTTAAATTCGAGAATCCGGCTTTAGAACCACTTCCTGAAACGATACGATTTCGAGAGGCTGTTCAAACTCATCCTCTGAATATGGATGCACGCGCACGTATGCGACAGACATTACAAACGCAAATCCTTCGATTACTTAAATTTTTATTCCGATGCTATCTTCAATTTGTAAAACAATTCCTATTGTTCTTCCATTCGAGCAATTCACTCGTCCAACGGATTAAATAAATTTTTTAGGTGAAATAACGTCGTATGATATAAATTCTTCAATACTTTAAATAAACATATAACTCTTCCCTATCGAAGTAGAACCACTCGAAACTTTCAACATTTTTCATTTCAATTGTTTCGATTTCGAGAACACACATATGTATATATCGTGTGATACAACACTAGAAACCACTTAATTTTGTCGAATGAAATTTTCGTTCCCTATTACTTTAAAACTACAACTTGGCCTATTCGTGAAGAACACTCCGTATATATATATATATATAAAATAGCTTAGGAGAAATGAAATAAAAGAAATAGAAACGGCAGCACCTAAAATCTATGAATTATCAGTTGTTTCTTTTTCCGATGAAATAAGCAAAATGTGAAGTTGCTCTAGAAGGAGAGGGAAAGATGGAAAAGCCTCCTTAGTAAAATATACGTATTACATGCAGTATACTTTTTACTATATACGTGTATATATGTATGTTTAAAAGCATATCATCCTGCAACATGAAAAAAAGGAAAATGACAAAAATTCTGTGAAAGGAGGCCCTTCATCGAGAGGACCAAAGAATTTCAGACAAGTGTATACAAAATTCTCAATACCCTCGAGTCTCAACAGCACTCTGAATGGCACTTTATTTTCAGCTTGCCAATTATTTTCTTCGCCAGACTGGGCTTGCACGAAAACCTTTATATGTACATACATCGAAAAGCTCGTTACGTCGCTGATTTACTATGTTTATTTCTTTCGTAAATTATTTAAATTAGTACACAAAATGTTTCCAGGTTGACCCTCGTTATTAATTAAGTTTAATTTGTATTCTGCTTGGGCGAATATAAATTCGAAAAATTCTTTCATATTTTAAGTTTCATGAATAGAATTAAATTATAATTTAGGATATTAATTTGAGTTAGATTCGATACGTATAATTATTGTGATACTACAATTACTACTATAACATTAAGCTTTACATTATCTTATATTTTTCAAAGCCTCGTATAATATTTTTATTTTTAGATGCAGTTAACCATACTCTTTGAAACGAATGTACTTCCAAAAATTGTTCTTATTGACGACTCTATTTGAAATTATGATGTTACGTAAATGATTGCGTGACGTTAATTTCCATGTTCTCATATAGTCCTTGTTTCCTCTTTCTCTGCTTCATTTTACTATTATGGTACGTGTATAACACTTGTAGCAGTAGTTACACATGTGCAGGGCTAGTTTAAATCGATTTGCAACTTATTGTGCACGTAGTAATTTGTTTTTCACACACTGCTCGCTTGGCCTGAATTTAATACAGAGTAAATAGTGGAAAGAAAGAGCGATCATAGAAGTTAAATTAATTCAATAATGTTGAATCAGGAACCAATTCAATAACATATCGTATGTACATCAACTTTTTGTTTCGTGTTCGATAATTATCATTAAATCGTTATAATTTCTGTACGTTGTAATTTCCATTATTTTACAATGTTCTATTTATTTATCAGTTTTCTTTGCAGTATTTCACTTAATTAAGACACCTAATGTAAGATAAACATATGTGAACACAATTCTTCTAGCATTTGCAATAATATTATCTGATCCAGAGTATATCTATTTCATATGGTATAAATACACAAGCTAAACAATTATATTTCTGCGCTAAATATAGCAATATTCTTTACAATATAATTCGTTTTATTTTTTTAAGAAAATTTTATTATCAGATAAAATTTAATAATTAAGAATTACACGTCAATCATTATATGTATATTGTAATATACCTAAAGTCAACATTTTATATAAATATAACAGTTTATCTACCTTTGAATTACTAATAATATGTAATTTAAGAATTCTTCAATGATATTGAAACACCAATCGAAGCGATATTGAGCCAATAACGCAGATTGCTCGAAAAGACTGAATATTCCTACGTTTATATTAAGTGCTAGAGAATTGCCAGTAAAATTGGCCAAAATGGTACTCGAGTATATCGAATGAGTCGCATTATAGGACTCTCGGCTCAAACGATTTCCAGGAATGCTTCAAATACATTCTTACGCGTGTTCTACGCGAGAAAGAGGACGCTTTTTCATCTTCCAGTGAAAGAAGCATTAAAACTACCAAGCATTGTTCGAACGGGATCACCAAGCTATTTGTCTCTAAGAGTCACGTGACAAAAGAATATGGTAGACCATGCGAGCCCCTTTTTGTTCGAGGTCTTTCCGCGTAAAATTATGATTTCCGAAGTATTATGAACAATTCGAAGACTCCACTGAAAAATATCGCCGATTTTTAATGGAACGTCTTAGATCTTACAGGTTTTTAGGCGAAATAATTCAGAGTTCCGCTTACACCCAGTTTATTTGATGAGATATCAATTTTTTAGCTTTTTCTCGTTTAGATTAGCTTTCGTTTCTAAGGATTTTCAATCTTTATAGTTCGCAGTTTCTGTGAAAGAGAGTTATACATTTTCACTCGTAGAATTACTTTCCAACGATACCTAATTTAGGACGGTAGAACTTGTTACAAAAAGAAAACAATATTGAATATGTATGTAGTTAGTTTTTATTATTAACGATCACATATACTATATATGTATTTATAACCATTTACACTCGGACAGTTTTTTAATACGATCAGCTTCGGTACATGTATACAATTAAAATCTTTGTTATACAGAACTTTGTTGCGGAAATAAAAAGATTACTAATTCCTGTAAATTTATTTGCGAACATAGTAGCTTTCTCTTTTTCCTCTCTTTTCATCCGTGAAAACAAAACCAAATAATAATTTTCATATTATCGATATCGTCGTAGAAGTGTCAGTGAAGCATAAAGAATTGAAATTCTGATGTTATTAAAATCCACTTTTAGATATTAATTGCTTCTAATCGATAAAATTAATAAAATTTAACCGATAAAAGTAGTTACAGAGTATTAGTAATTTTTTCTAGGCTAATGTCGGTTTTAAGCAAAACATATTTGTTTATTAAAAACGATGTTTTAAAAAAGAAGTAATACAAATATCGAATTTTAATTTGTTTAGGCAAGTAGATATTTTAAAATGAAAGAAAATGTTATTATCGATGCTGAATACGAAAATGAAACATAGAAGTTGGACATAATATATTAATTTAATATGCTTTATATACATTTAATATGCTTTACTATTACGAAATCGCGTAACTAAATAGCAAACAACTCTATCTACAGAAAATATTTGGATTAAAGTTCGGTAGTTTATAACTACATTAATTATATTTTTAATCCGTATAAAACGGATTTTACTTCCTAATTCGAATATTTGCGTTTGAAAAACAAAGAGACATTTATATACTTGACTATAGGCGTTCGGTGAAAAATGTTTATTTTTCGATAAAAATCAGACACGAAAAACTTGGATAAGAAGTTCAGATAAAGACATTCATAGAAATAATATTAATGAAGTAACAATGTAATCGCACAATGTAATTATTACTTCACTTTTCCCCATTTACGTTTGACGATCTTTATGTCATTTTACCTATTATTTCTTTTTCTACTGCGTTTATGTATGATTTTTAAACGTCCTTTAACAATATTTTTTACATTACATGCGCTAAAAGATCGCGGTGAATATGTTCGGCGTAATAAACTCACAAACAACGAAGCATATGATGTCGTTTTTGTCGACATGCTGATTGTTGAAACGGAAATATACGATTACGCGACGCTTGCTAGCGCGTATTCTACGAGATCGTTAACGAACTGAAACACGATGATTTCGCATACGTTTATGCATAAAGTTAAATTTTTAATTCGGTCAACCAATGAACCAATCGTGTCTACCAAATTGAACTTTCCGAATTTTAAATAACTACCATATAACACTTCGGTTGTTCGTACTATCTATAAATGTCTATCTTTTCTTTCATACTTGCACAATATTATGATCCATTTTAATAAATTGGTTCAAAATAGAATATTAAGACATACATTTTCTTTCAAAAATATTAAAAGACATAATCTCATAGAAATCGCGATAATTGGTTTGGATTATTGAAATTATTGTTGGATCAAAATTGTATATTCTTAAAAGGCAATGATGGATATAAAATATAGCTGTGGCAAAAATTTGTAAGAAATAAAAATGTTAGGGGAATGATTCATATTAGGGTGCAATTAACGTACGATTGAATTAGCACGAAATTAAAAGACAATATTAGCACACGAAAGAAACAATACATATAAGGTTGCTGTTGAAATTATCATAAAAAATTTTCCCAGGGAAGAGAATTTCGACGCAATAGCGAAAATAAATCCTAATTTGCGAAATTGTACTAAAGTTCGCCAATTTCGTAACAAACTTCAAGCGTAAAAAAATTTCAAAGCGAGAGAATCCGGTAGGGGGGAAAGAGTTTTTTTCACCCCGTTTCCACTTTGATACGCGTCATTTAACATTGGAGTGAAAGCAAAAAGTTCGGGTATGTTACAATGCGATTGTTCGAGGAATGCCAATTTTTCGGCGAACGATTTCAGCCTTTGTTGCACGTTTCCGAAAATAAAGCCGAAATACTGCAACATTGTTGTAACATATCCTTTTCACCAACATCGTTCAATCTTCGTGTACGGTGCAAACACACAAGTTCAAATATTTTCCAAATTGTGATGTTTTCTTTTCTTTCTCTTTTTTAATGACATTTCGAATACACGCGAGAAATCTACTATATTAAAAGAGAAGATAGATGAAGTATAGTAAATGTAATGAAACATATTAAATTAATGAGACAACGTGAAATCCATCAAAGAGAATTAATTTAGAATACACCCAAATTAGTGGAACAAAACTTTCTCAGTTTTAATAATGTGGTTATTATATAACACCTCAAAATATTAAACTCAGAGTACGTAAAATGTTGTCAAAAATTGCGATTAAATGAATAATTACATCTAAATGAAAGATGAAGAAGTAAATAACAATAGTTTTCAATGCGGAGATGATTAATCATTTCGTTATACAATTGGTATTTCTTGTGACCGTTACAGACGTTAATTCTCGCGCAGATAATAATTTATTTACTTTTAATTTAATTAAACGATAAAAAGTGAATAAAATTAATATTCAGAATTGTAATAATATTAAAATTGTAATAGAATATTTTGTATCGCATTTTAAACAAGCAGCTTATAACATACAATTTAAAAGAAAATCCATAACTAATTCCACTGCGTCAACAACGTTAATGCCGTTATTAACAAGAAAGGTCAAAATACTTGATACTTAATAATTCAGCAAAAAGTTCAACTATTATGTTCTGATAAAATTCTCATTGACAAACCCTTATTGATAGTCGATCAGCAAAATATCTCGCATCACTGATCCTCGAAATGCGACATGAAACAGCCACGCAAGATTAATCACAAATATAATACCATACGCTGTCGCAACATACACAGCAAATCAATAACATTTACACACGTGATTACATACAATAGGTGCACATACACGTGCATGAGAACTTTATATGATTATCAATAACGCTAGAACATGTCCATATTTCCATATTACGATCATATAAAATTATTATTAAATATATTGGCCATATTAAAGGCCATATTAAAATATCGCTTCAACATCACCGTAATGTAATATTTCTACGTTAAAATGGTCTATTCATGGGCGAAATGCAGCTATGCCTGACGGGATCAGCTGGCAAACAGTTGCAAACCAGTTAGCAAACAGTTTCCATCAGTCATGCGGTCCTCAGCTGGAATTGGGTCAAGAATAAATGTGGCAAGAGTTAGCGACGGAATTAACAGACCTAGGACCCGATAACCTTAACAAAGATCCACCATTCTAACGCTCGTTTCATCGTATACCATGGCGTCGGTCAACAACGGTTGTTCCTCGGACCGCAGTCGAATCTATGTTTTCGTTATTACGTTTGGACGGTTAACCGCGATCTGCGGGCTGCCGTGAAGTCGCAATTAAGACGGCGTTGCCTTAAATGCACGTGTACCAACATTTCCAGGCAAGTGTCCGAGGAGAGCTTTAAATGTGAAGTGCCACAGTAAAGTGCACCACGTACCAGGAAATGTTTTAGATCGTCTTGGTAAAGCGTAGCTTGAACGAGCGACATGATTCATTAATATTTATTTGGTCCTTGGTGTATTACGCTTATAATTACACCGAGGATATTTATGCATGTTAAAGGCACAAAAAGCATTTATACGTATGAAATATGTAAATATACATGAAAACCTGCAAAATGTGTTTCAACAATATGTTTGATAGAAGTTTAATGTATTATCGACGATATGATGTATGATAGTGGATATTTAACAATACTTTGAACTATGGCAATTATCACAGTTTATTGTAATCTAAAACGTCACAAACACTTTACTTAAATTTGCTTAATTGATAAAATTTACATGCGATATATGTATATAATGTTTATCTATTTTGTAGGATATTCGCTTTTAAGAAGCTGACGAAAACTTTTAATTTTTATTCATATGACTTTATTCGATATTCAATTCGGACGTAAAAACTTTCGAGGTGTGCCGCCCTATAGGAACAAATTTAAGGCGAAGTTTCCTTGCTCTTCGGCGCAACTTTAGTTAGTTTATGCTGACACTAGAATTTTAGAATAGTAGATTGTGATCTGGGTTTTCTCTTATGAAACTTCTGAGATCAAAGGGTTTTATGTTGTAGTTCTATTCAGACTTTCGTAAAGTGTCTATGGAAACTTTATAAAACTTGGTGAATAAAGAGCTAACATTTTACAACATTCTTATCGAATAGTTCCAACTTTAAAAAATAAATTATTATAATTTCAAACATTGGTCTACTATTGTACTTATTTTAATATTAACTAGCGTATTGTAAGAGTATCGAGTTACTCAAAAGTATAGTATTGCAAGTTGTTCAAAAATATAAATCAGTAGAAATTGTACTTAAAAATAAAATAGAAATAAAACAATAATAAGTTTCTGAACAGCATAATGCACAAATGAAAATAATTGTCGAAACGAGACCTAGTTGAAAAGTGACATTTATTATGCAACAATATAATAATTCCTATCTATAGATATTGCTTCATGTCGACTTAAAAATTTAATGTATAAAATAGGAAATAATATTACTACAGAATGGCTTGATATTTCTATTCTTCCTAGATGTTAAGTTGTATGTCACAGATTTACAGCCTTCGGTTAAAGCATTAGCCATTTTTTCAGTATCATTACCAGTTTATAAAATACAACGAGAACTTACAGGACATCGTTACGTAAAATTCTTATCGCATTTATACTCACGAAGAATCTCCTTTTAAAATCGAATCTAACTCTCCGCTGTAAATAAGAAATTAAATTGTCCCGATATTAACTTACCAAACAATATTTTCAAAGAGATATTCAAAACACGTTCTCTCAAGGCGCTCCGCGTTTAAGAAGTAAGCCGAAGCGGTACAAAAATTTTGCTTGATCGCGTTTCCATCATGAATGTTAAAAGCTTTCACGTTTTATTCCTTTTCCGGTGTTACACGATCCAGAATCGAAAATTAAATTTCCTATTCAAAATGGTAGCTCAGCACGTGTAAAAGATTTTCTCTAAAACTAAGTAAAAGTGTTCGCTAAATTCATTACGAATGTTATTATAGGAGCCAAATAATTTTTTCGATCAACGTTGAAAGATATTGCTATTCTATTTTCTTTGCCGTCGAATATTGGAAAAGTTTTTTATGTTTATTGCATATTGTTGATGGATTTATGATTTCATACAGATCACATTTTTCTTTTTTTTTGTATATTGGCGGACATATCGCGTTTGAAACTCGAAGTGAAAAATCTATCTCGCAGGAAACTTTCACACACCACCGTATGATTGTGGAAACGTGGCAGAACAACAAAAAAAGAAATTCGCGTAACTGAAGTTTCAAAAAGTGATCAATTTGCTTTATCGATGTCGCGAATAACTTTAGAATTTTAGATATATATATCTAAAGTATATTGAAAGTAACAAGGGAGGACCTATTAGAAGAATCTTAGGAGTTTTAAGAATCTTAAAACTTTAATTTTATAACCAAATTGCTCTGTGTTGGAAATGTTTTATTTGATCAATATTAAATGATTGCAATTTTTACAGTACAATTAAAAACTACATCGATGATAAAAATATTTCATGGTGTCGGATGTTTTACATTGTAGTTCGTGAATTATTAAAATTTAAAAGAAACTTCCCTGCATGTAGTTTGATATGTGATTTATTTATACTGCTGACTCTGTAGAGATTAAAGAGTTCGCATGTCTATACTACTACAAATATTTATACACTTCACAAAGATCATCAAAATATTCGAAAAATTATTTCTTATATTAATACACCGCAATACTTAATGAGCCCATCTATGATATTGGTTCTATGTTTAAGATTACTAACTATTTACACCATGTATTAATTTTTCACTAAATATATATTTGCAATAAATCTTTTGTAACTTCTATATACATTTTCGGATTGGTTTCAAATTTTATTATTATAATCAATATAATCGTGTCTCATTACAGCGTTAACGAAATTTTAAAAAGATTTCAGTAATGCACATAATATAATATATTAATATAAACCTTCCATGGTAAGTGTTCGAATAATTTTGTGAGCCACTCTATGTGTATGTTACAATATTCTCGTCGATCGATGCACGCGATGAAGTTTTCCCATGAAGCATGAAATCTCTGGCTTCGCCCAATCAGATGCATAGCTCGGTTCGACGAAAACGGCGATCGGCAAATCGGCCTTAAGTGAAACGGAAGTTTCGAGGCCTTTGGCCAATTTACGCGGTTCCCTTCTATACTCGAAAAGCTTGCAGTTAGGGTGAAAATAAAGCTAGGTTTTATGGTAAAGAAGTCGATATCCTCGTTTATCCGGCCACTCGTCATTCGATTTACGAGGAAAGCGTAGAGCTCTCGCGTAAAATAACGTTGGTTGTTTATCGACAATGACGCAACGCGATTAACGGAACCACCATCGGGTATTTCGGAATATTTACGCTGTTTTTGAAAAATGGACTTGCGGTTTATTCAAATAACTGCAATTCATTCATAAACTGTTTGCTGAACGACTGTTATATGTTTTAATGAACGTTAATGCTGCCTCTTTTACTAGTATTCGAATTTTGTACGTCAAAAGCTTTTACCATACAGTTCATAGTAGTAGAACTTCGTTTATCCAAACAGATCGGAAAATAAGGCAGTTCGGATAACCAAGTAGTTCCGATAATTAAAAGAGGTTCATTAGATGGCTATACTTTCCAGCTCTTGTTATTAGTTGAAATACACATATCAGGAATTAGGTGTAACAATTTCAGTTGCTTTTTCTTTGACACGTAGGATCTGTTTGAACATAACAGATAATTGCATATGTTGGTATACCCATAAGAACAGGTTTATCGGTTCGAATCTAGAATGTCCCAGCCCATTTTCAGCAGGTACCACTGCAACTCGATTTATTAGTGGTTGAACTATGTTTACTCCAGTGCGGTCTCTGTTGGTTCCAGATCCACATAAACAGTACACAAGTTTAACATGTTTCCAACTGTACCAAAATCATTGTTGCTCATTCTGCGTGTACGTACTAAGGCATTAAACTACTAGCTTCTCCGCGCTGAAAAACAAAGATCCGTGTGGCTTAGACGTTAAGCTGAGTTTACGTTAGTCCAGTTCAGTCGCTGGATCAAGCGACTACGTTTCAGTGTTTCGACTGGCAATTGGCCAATGTCTACATTATTCACAACGTGACAATTCCAGTCTTTTGTGCAAATGGTAGACTGCAATGGTAATAGATTCACACAAAAACCGGACAGGACAATACATGTACGATTCAGCCAACGTTGGATATAGAATCATTTAGACGATTTCAGTAACGCATATAATAAATATACTTATTTATATTTATATATCTATATGTATATAATACATATAAAATGTATGCTTCAAATTATATCGTGTTTGGTCCTGTTTTAATCAGAAAAACCTCAAAATTACATCGGTAGAAATTATGTTAAATGAAGATTGAAAATAAAGAAAGAATTCCGTTGTTGCATTAACATTATCTACGCGATATATTTCTTTTCATTAAACCTTCTCTTTCACTAGCACTGTCTTTTTCTAAGTATGACAAAGTGGCGGGTCGTATCTATTACACACAGTCGAGTCATGTACACGATAATTCATCGCCGAAGTGTCCCGATTTTCGATCAGTTATGCAGAAAATACATTATCTTCTGAATGCATGAATCGCTGAAGATGAAATTTCATACTTTGAGTTCGCCTTCTTCCCATGAAGTCTCCTAAATCTCGTCGGCTATCGATGCCATTAAGAAGATCCATCTATAAATTCATACAGAGATTACCAAAGAAATAATAGCGTGTACCCACTGATGTTTAACATAACCGTGTAATCAGTTATCGCTGACATAAAATCCGTCATTCAAATAACACTAATATTATTACACATATCATACGTGCAGTGATATACCTAGTATACTTAGCCGACAATGTTCGGGATACATGCAATAGATAAGTGATAATGTTCTATACTAAACGTAACGTAAATCTAGTTGGGTAAACCACCGACCCATTGTAAACTATCGTACGATGCAGGAAACCGTGTTTCATCTACAAATCGAACGTAGTTTTGTACTGCATTGCTTCACCTAGGGTGATATACGTACGTACAGGGTATCCCAGTTAAATCGATCCCAGCAAACATCTCCGAAACTATTTATGATGCCAGAAAATGTATCGCACAAAAGTTCTATGGTTTCGAGGGATCCATAATTTGATGGATATACAAAGGCCAACTTCATTTTTTTCATGGAACCTTTGTATTTGTTTATCTTGTTTTTCATACGATAGGTTACACAAAATAATTGTTTAAAAATCTGCCGAGTAATCGCTTTGCTCAATATAAATAACTCAATGACATTCTACAGGGGATGTCAAGATTAATGTATAAAAAATGATTTGGTTCTATAAAAAAATAACTCTGAGCTTCATATAAATCGCTTCTCTGCCAAATCGATTAACCCCGCACAAAAACATAAAGCAGGAAAATTTGCTGAAATTATATAAGATAAGCAACAATGAAACGCGTTTGCAGTAAAATTCCGAAAATTTCAAAAGGTGAAGTGAAACATTTTGTTCTGTGAACAATTCATATGTATCCTTTACGTTTCTACAAAAAGCTACTGACAACATGTTAAGCCCTTTCCCAAACCATTTAACTCTTGTTCGGAACATTTTACACAGTATCCTGAATAGTTTCAAAGACATACGTTTTAAATGGGACACCCTGTATGTACTACATATCTTTGCCTGCACGTACATGTCTTGCATTGCTTTTACTCAATGTCCAACGAACGCCTAACTACAAGCTCACTCTTCGTGAAGCTTTCAACCTAGTGAAACTCTTGCTAGAAACAACAGAACGCCCGATGCGCGTTACACACGCTCGTCTCTGCCAAAGACAATCACAGTCTCGTCTCATGTCGCGGATTTTCATTCTGAGAACAACCAAGCATCGATGCGCAACCAAGTCGTGGACAATGTTGTCCAGGCAACGACTCGCTGCCGCTGCAAAAAGAAGTGATGGATGCCGAGGTTCTGTTTAGAATCCACCTAAACGTGCTGTCTGCAGATCCGACGTCCATTGTTCTTTGCAGATACAGGCTGGCGATTATGAAGGCTCGCTTTAACACGTGCCGTGAACACTCGGTTCACACACTGTTTTCAAAGGGTTCTCACTTTTTGCTAGAGGCATCCCCAGATATATATATTTTGGAAGAGGGAATTTGGAATTTTGTACAGTTTAAATATTAACTGCTGTACAGTAGCTATAGAAAGTACATTTGTTCTGACTGTAAAAACGTATTTGTATTTATTATAGCATACGTATTAATTATATTTATTAATATTTAATAAATTATAATACACATTTAATAAATATTAATATGTATTTATTAATATTCATCACTGAATTTATTATAGCATTTATATACTTATCAATTAAACGTGTCTGTAACAACTTTCGTATAATTTAGTAATGCTATGATTCAAAATATTTTCGAACATTTTCCAATTTCTTTGCTTTGATTTACTTATTTTTTTGGATCTATCCCGTTGGACATGTATTAGGCTGTCGGGAAAGTGTATTTCTTTTACAGACACGACTTTTACAACGATGTATCTTTATACAAACATAAAACCTAATCTATCAAACGTTGTGATCCTTATCTTGATAGAACAAAATGGATCATATGTAATTCGATAAAATAATATAAAACGGAAAATGTTGTGCATCCATTATTTCCTTATAAAACGAAAGAAACTTTGCGGATGACCTAATATTTACTATAGCTCATATGAAACGCAAAAATAAATTTCCTTTCGGTGTCCCTCGTGATATTTATTGGATATTAAGTATACATTGAAATCATAATAATATTTACTTTATACTCGTATATCATATTTTACGTCTGTTACAAGCAGATTCTTTGGCACAGCGGACTATTGATTTACTTAGCATACCTCTTCTTACCTCAAGGATGATTATTCTAACCTTATAGTATACATTAAACGCAAATGTTGTATGCACAATAATAATACTATTATTATAAATCGAAACTGAGAAAAATTCAATTCCATTCTTTCGTCTACATCGAATAAAATATTATTCTCTATACGATGTTTATAGAGATTTTACACACATATTATCATTTAATTTTCCTTTCACAAACGTTTCATAAATATCTTGTCTTATCCTCGTTCTAAATACATTATGAATTACATGACTTATGGACGATGTATATAGAAATAAAATTAAATGATATTAATTATAATTAACATCACAGCCATTAAACGATAACTTCACCTCAGTTCTGTCTTGAGTGCTAAAAAATCAAGGATAATCTAAAAAATCACGCCCCAAATAAACATCACGTTTTTCCACAACTTAATCTTTAGCATTGACTCAGGATAATCTTTCATCTCGTCAATTTCAGAAGACTTCGTCACGCCGTCAAACCTCTCGGATTTAATGTCGTATTAAAGGCAACGTGTGTCCTCACCTCGTATCGAGTCAACCCTCTGACGACTTTCATAAAGCTTAACGTGAATCAACGCGACGCGATTTCTCATGTGCCGTTCGGGGATTAATAATCCCTCGATCACACGCGCGCGACACATCGAATTCGAGCATTTTGAATCTGTTTGAACATTCGAATGTAGGACATCGTGGTTCGCGTAATCTGTGAAGCACACACGTATATTTTGGAACAGCATCGAATGAGAAATTTTCCTGAAGTTTCTATACGCTCCTGTGCGCGTTCATATGTTTGTAGATTGTAGAACAAAGCTGTTCTACAAATAAAGTTTTCTACAGTTGTCCTATAGATATATCTTTAACTATTCACCGAGATAATTGAGTATATACGATCATAACTATTTTAGTATCGAATAAGTGACATTAAGTTTCGAATGTTACATGTGCTGATTCGGATGTGAAAAAAGGAAGTATGATAATTGATGGTTTTTAGGACTGACGCGATTAAATTTATTTTAAGAAAGTGTACGGTGTTTGCCTGCAGCGAGTGAAAAAGATTATAAAATAGAGGAAAAGAACATTTTTGAATGACACTCTTCGTTCTAGGCTCTGCATTGCATTTCGTTGCGTTGCATTACACTCTTATTCCGTAACATATTTAATGATAGTTTTATTTTTATATTGAAATCACTTCTAAAGGTATTATAATAAATATTCTTGCAATAATATTTACAGTGAAACTTCGTTATAATTACTCGTGAAAAAGATCTTCATATTCTACCTATTTTAGCCTCCCAGGATGGTTCTTTTACAGTTGCTTTCTTAATCAATGTGTAATGAGCAAAGATTGTCCATGACTGGAAACTCAGTATCCTACTTACGATCTTATAAACGCTGTGTTCATGAAAACCTACAGCTCTCTCCTGGGGTACAGCATTCTCTATACGAACAAAGCAAACAGTTCTTCGCAATGACTTTTCAACCTGCAATGAACTAAATAGTATAGATGTTTTCCCTTAGCGTGGAAGTAGAATGGTGATGTAAAAATCTCATTTTTAAAATGTTAGAAAATCATGCAGACTTGCCACAGGAAATTTGCTATAGGGAAATTGAAAAAAGGAAGAACGTTCTAAGTTCATGAGCGAAAAAATTGCGAGACACACAGTCTTGTTGCGGGCAATCGAGATCTCCTCCGAAGCATGAAACCAGCTTTTGCAGCAGTTTCCTTCGAACACGGACGAAATTTCCGCAGTGTTTCTATTTAAAGCCACTGTGTAAGTAAAATATTACGCCAGCTGCATGAAACAGGAATAAGGAAAATAAGGATAACGAAAGATTCTGCTAAAGTTAATTATCTTCCCTTTTCCGTTTGGGATTATTTTCATAAATAACAGGATTATTTTTCATATTATTATTCATTTCATATTATTCTATTATCTTCGAAATTAAGATGTAATTATCATGAGGTTGAATTTGCTTAAGATATAACGATATGATAATTCAACAATATATATAAGTGAACGTTCCACGAATAGAATTAATGACACTTCAAACAACTCCACCAAATATGGATAAATCAAAATTTTTATTTTCGGGCATTAATTATCGAATTCAGTGTACTTGTCATTTCTTTAGAATATTATATCTTGTCTTTTTGAGACACACAGTCGATGTTAAATAGGCATATGTTTTGTTAAATTAAAGACTGATCATTCCATAATTATGTTATTGTTAATTTCGCATATTATTGATCTATGATCTACATTGACATTATCTGGCTTAATGATTTTAATTTTCATTTGGCGAATAGTGTACAATTTTGTAGATTCATTAAGTGAAATGAGACGTAAAATTAGAAATATTATATCGCGAAATTCTATTTTGTTCCGAATTTGTTGCGCGTATATTGCAATAACTAAAGTTTCTCAATTCACGTTTAACGTGCAGCTTAAAGTTCCTTTGACTGGGAGCAAGAGAAAATCCAAGTTCTGCACCCGCGCTTGCTTCTCAACACGTTTTATTATACGGCAAATGAACGAGTTTCCATAACGCGAATGATGGTATCGCATTTCCTAACGAATTCCGCTGAAACTTAAGCGGTTAATATACCACAGACTCTGCAAAACTCAGACGATATTAGAAATTGAAAAAAGTACATAAATTGCACTCGATAATGTTCAATTTTAAATTCGATTTTGTTCTCGATAAGTTAAATTCTGTTCATAATGTTAGAGCATGAATTTAAGTTTTAAAGTGAAATTGTTTTTTTTTTTTCATTGCCACTGAATATTAATCGTTAATGTAAAAAATTACAATTTTTCATGGATTCATTTTAAATCCGAAACTTTACATAGTCTTCGTGACGCAGATTAAAATATTTACACGAACTTGCGATTTGAATTTGTTCTGTATCAAAATACAAATGCGATTGTTTGTTTTCATTATTTCTAAATTTTAGTCAATAATTTAAATTTATATAAAATTTTCATGCGTTCATTTAAAATTTGAAGATCGAGATGTTTCTCTAGTGGTGTGTAGTACTATATACATACCAAATTTTAATCGAATTTTAAAATTACATTTCAAATGCGAAATTATTATTCAATACCTAAAAGTATTTAAAATGTTGTGCAATGGCGAAAATGTACACAATTTATGATCAGTTCCTTTCTACTGTATATTTTTAAACGCTAATATTACATAAACCAGTCCATTGAAAATATCGAAGATTCTATGTAACATTATTGAATCACTGTAACGCAGTGAAACATGAAAAAATTGACGTAATCCGCTCACACAATAAAGAAACTAGGAAACCATCAAGTGCACACACTTTATTGATAGAGAGATCGATACTTCAAATATAGCCAAGCGCGTTTTACTCATATTATTACATCACCTTGTGTGATTGTACAGTTAATTAGGTCGTTCAATTAATTTTTCATCCTGCAATCGATGGAAAAAGCGAGAAGTTAATCGTTAAAATTGATCAATCTATTTCGCTGATTAAGTTATTCTATTCTCACAGTTACCATTTGAGAGTCGATTTAGCTAACAACTGGCAAACAAATATAGCGCAATAGGTTGTTTTTTTATAAAAATAATAAAGTAAATATAAAAATACAGCACAATAAGTTAGACTTATTTAAGTTTACATTCTTGTTCAAAAGACTTAGGACGTATCTTATTTTTTGATAAAACTTGGATACTCGGTGTAAAATTATTAACCATTTTACTAATTATTTCAATAAAATTATTAATGTAATACATAGTAATGTATACTTTCTTTATCATATAAAGTATCAAGTTATAAATGAGCTATCGGAACATAATCTACGCACTGTCTTTCTCAATTTTGAAGTAAACGTAATAATAGTCTTAAGAGTTTTGAGTAATGATTATTTATAATCTGTGATTGTTGATCCATGATCTTACGATATATAAGTTTTAAAATATTTTGTCCCATTCAGAAAACTTAAAAAATGTCACATAGTTAGAGCTGGACGTTTCTTCAGCCTTCGGTATAATTAAACGCAATTCGTTTGCTTAGTCCCTTCGTCCTTCGTGGTTGTTTAATAAATTAATTATTACTAACAGATTTTGATAATGGCCAGAAGCTAATAGAAACAGAGCACTGCTTCAAGTTATAATGCGTTCAATTAATAGTCCTCTCATGAAATTAGGTCGACCGCGACGGGTTAAAGCAATTTAATTGTTCTCGCCAACTATCGAGGAGAAGTCACTTTTCGCCAAAACGTGACCACTCATCCAAACCCCCGAAGGCTTATTAATGAAAGCACTAACAAGCGGCAACGGTCAATTCGAGTGAAAGCTTCGAAAAGATTCGTGGAGAGCTGGCACTATCCGATTCGTTATAGTAAACGACATTCTTCTTGACATTTCTTCTTTAACTTTCGTTTGGTAAAATTCGAATTGCTGTCAATTGCTGATTTGTTGATTGGAAATGTTTCAGAATCAATGATATCGGATTAGATTAATTATTGGTTTAATAAAACCTCATAGACGTCTATTAAGTCAAAGCCCACTTAGTACACGTTTGTCTGGCAGATTTTAATCGTTATATTTAGTAATCAAAGCGAGAATAAGATAAAAAAAATGAAAAAGAATAAAAAAGCTGGTTTATATTCAATAACGTATTCAAAACAAGAAAATAGTTGTCCTAATCAGATATCATTAAGTAATCGACTGTAATAATAATAATGAGGGAAACTTGTATACGTTGAGCACACGCGGTAACCATATAACAGGGTATCACTCAATTGTTGAAGTCGTATTACTAAAAATAAAAACTTGCAGGGCTTGCATTAGTTTAGTTCTTTCAGGTTTCCAGAATTTTAACAGTTTCAAGGATTCTCTATTTGATTACATAAATCTCGGATTCGTGACTTAAGTCAAATATTCTCCCATTTTTACCTCGTAATCATAAGAGAATTGCCTTGCTCGCGTTCATTAGAAATTTCTTCGTCCAAAAAGCTTATTCAATAGAACAGAGGAGAAAGATTTCAGTTTCCGAGCTGTTCGCTTGCAAAATTCCATCTAGACAGACAAACAGAAAAGTAATCTAAATAAAGGCCATTAGAAAATTAAAAGATTTGAAAATTTGTTCAGGTGGATCGTGCGGAGAACGAGGAGGGCCAGGGAGGGGGTGGTCTGTCGACGTTTTCGGCGGGCTGCAGCGGTGCTTCCGGTTCGAGGATGGGCCCAGGGCCCGACTCCGGTAGCAGTGCTCCCTCTTCTGTTCCCCACTCATTGGCGACCTCGAGGGACGACGAAGACGACGAAGACGAAGAAAGCAGCGGGCGACGTTCCAATGGCCACACAGGAACGCGGTGAGTCACTTCGATTCTTTTTCTCCTTATTTTACGGTTTTAATCGGTGTTTCCCTTGGAACGATCCTCCCTACCAAACACCGCACGCTTCCTTGTACGTCGAGTAACGAAGCTCTAAGATCAAGAGCATGTCCTCGTTTTAGAGTTCCTTTGAGAATCGTTGGCTGAATTGTCAGCCAAGATTGCGTGGACTCGATGTGTATATTCGGGTTGTAGATCGATTATACGGGTTGGTCTATGATTTCCCCAGAATTCGTAACATCGATGATGAACTTCTTGTGGCACTGATGATTGATTTCTTCGAATAGTTGGTTGGATTTGTATGTTTCCTCTCGTTCGCGAAAACTTCATCAATATCGTAATTATTAGAAACATTGTTCATTAATTTGAATCATTTTGTATCATCATGTAACTCATAATGCATTTTTCTTGTCCTGTTGCGGTCTTTGAATCTTTACCTGTTTTGTCGTGTATTTTAATTTTTGAGAAATTTCGTAATTTTGGGAAAGAAAAGAGTATTTTAAGTATCCTTGAGAAAAAGGAATCAAGCACGGGGAAAATTGTCATGCAGTTACATTTTTCAGATTATGGAGAGAATAACTTGTATTTTCTTATATTGTACTTAGTACGAAAAAATTTCGTTCTGGTTCAAGAATAATTATTATGTAATCTAATAATCTTAAATCGAACTGTAAGAAGAAAACTTATTTTCAGAATTCTATTTAAGAATGGAACATGCAAAACACATCGTTTCAATAATTACCGAAAATTTCTTTTTAAAGGAATATAGTTTTGCAAAATTACGAATTATTAAAGCGATTCTCGTAGCCAGAAAATTCGCAAACCTATCAAAGGAACAAGAGTGATAGTTCTCGTTATGAATACCCGTCGCAGAAAAATAATTTCCGCAGCAAGACCGCAGCAAGATTTCACTATTTTCTCATCTATCTTCTTTCTATATGCCTCCGCTTTCTTCTTCCGCCTTCCCGGAAAATGTTCAAATTTAAAGAAAGATATGACAAAAGTGAATTTTGCCTGGGAAACGCGCAGCGAATTATTCGTGGCAACACTTGGGCGATAATCCGTACGAAGCATAGAACCCACGAGAATTTTAATTCGACACGTTGCGACCAACAGACCAATTCCAGTGGAAAATGAATTCGAGTGAAACGAGAGTGGTGGCGGGGAAATACTTCGCGAATGATGGAAACGAAGGGTACGCAGATTAGAATTTTATTTCATTCTGCGAAGGTTGATTTTAAATATAGAAATTCTAGATGCTAGAAGTTCACTTTTTAATAAATTTCGGAAATATTTTCGGTAATAAAATTGTTCTGGAAAAGTAGTGTTCGATATTCACAATAAATTATCGCGATATGTTCCAAATATGCAAAAAATATGTTACTTTTCGTGCAGATATTAGTTTCGAAAGATATAAGCGAGACCTACAGAATAAAGTAGTACCTATAGAATAAAGTGTTTTTCAATAAAATAAATGGACTAATTAACAGTGCAACATTTTATAGTTTTACTATAAACTTTACTATTTGTTATATTACAATGACGTTTTCAATTCAAAATTTATTAATTTAAAGTAAACTCCATCAATTAGAGGATAAGATCATATTAATTTGTAACATTTTAATTAAAATTAATTTCAATCTAAAAAAATATAATAGGAAACAAAATTGTTAATATGATGTTTTATAAGATATGAAAATATAATAATAGCCTTTTAGAAGAAGTGAATATGAAATGAAATGAAGTAAATTTCAAACAAAATTGTTTGTCCTTAGAGATTTAATTAAAATCTTCTAAGTCTTTTAATGTCCAATAGATTCGTAGAATTTATAATCCTAAATATCTTTTCGATCGTTAAAAAACGTATACAGTAGGTCTTTTCAGGAGCTTATATAATAAATTCGAAATGTATACATACATACGTGTGTCTATATATATGTTATAATCCAACTACGGATTTTTCTGCATTTATAGGATATTTGAAGATGCAAAAATGCACAAAATGCAGATAATTTGCAAAGATATATAAAATGTCCAAAATATAACACTCTCTATGATATCTAGTAAGTGGAACCATTTTCTACCTAAATTTCATTTCTTTAACTATATTCATAAAGATATAAATTTGCATATACATCCGTAGACCAGTTGTAATACTAAATGATATTAGTCACGTACCAAACGGTGGGAATCGAAATTGTTCAGAAGCATTAAAATTCTTGATAGCACGAAGATTAAATCAACCCTGGACTAATATCGATATCTGGGTTAGAAGTAACATGGATTTCAGTCCATGCAAATCAATTGCGAGTACTTGTCGCGGCGAATTGCTTCAACATGGAAAGTGATGGCCAGCTAATTTACCGATGCAACTAAAAAATGAGCAAAAGAGTGATTTTATTATTTCTGATTTAAATGTATCTAATTTAATTAGTTTAAATAATTATCCTCGACCCTTTACGATACTTATTTCCTTAAATTAATTTCCTATTCTCCTGTAAAAGTACGTGTAATTATAAAAATATTATTTACACATGAAACAGAGGAAAATGCTTTTCCTAAGGAAATATCAGCATAAAGATTCTCTTTACAAAACACTCAAAACAATTGAAATAGTTTCTGCAAGCTACAAAGAAGCATATAAAAAAGCGATTGACACGAAGAGACGTTAGTTTTAGATTCAACTATTCAAACAAAATAATATCAAATCATATATTTGCCAACTTCTTTAGTGAATCGTAATTATACTATATCTATTATCAGAGAAAAATATCAAAGAGATCGTTCGGAATCATTCGTTTGATACAAGAAATACCTTCGATTCAAGAAATTCCTCCGTTTTCCATTTTTACACAGTTTTAGATTGCCTTTGCAAAATTTCTGGAAATCGTTCTCCTGGTGGAATTCTTAAATAGAAATGCTCAAATAGTCGACTTTTCGTCACATTAATGATGCAAAAGAAAATGTCAAGGATGTGTTAAATGTCACTTCCATTTCACCGTGCGTGTAATACAGCTTCTTGTTCATGGAGGTAAAGTCCCATAACATAGAATTCCAGCTTTCTTAGCCGATGGGGACAAGTTTTGTGCTTGCAAGCACGTAACTACGAGTACGTGATATCCGTGACAGGAACGTGCACAAAACGTGTCACCAATTTTGACAAGTTTCTTGAACGTTTTACGGTTATATACTTGGTGAGAAATTGCCTTCTTATAAAGACGATGTTCTATCGAAAATATGTTTGAAGTGACACTTATTTCAAGTACCTGGTGAAGGAATTTAACGATGATATAAATTTAATAGGAAATCGTACTAGATTAATTGACAAACTTATCAAAGAGTATAGCTCCTTTCATCAAGAATCAGCTTTACTAATATTCTACGAAACAGTAAAAAAGTTCAATTGATGGAATTGGTCTATATATTGGCAACAGAACAAAAGGTAACGCGAGAGGAAATTTTCGGATAGCTCTATTCGAATTTGCACGAAGATATTGTATTTTTTATTTCACACGATGACACGAGAGTGTTAATCCGAAAGACAGATACTGTCGAACAATCAGATCGAATCGACAATTTGCAAATTGAAAATGAAACTAGGGATAACAGAAATGGAGTGTTTCGTGCGCAAACTTCGTGCAATATTAACAAAGATGAAATGAAAGGAAGTACAGTTACATTTACTTCCCTCTAAAGCGAAATTAATTGAAAGTAACTTGTCTCAAAAAGAAATTAATTAGATCTAACGAAAGTTGAATTATTTACTTTGCGATAGTTCACGTTATTATTGCGCGTGTCGCACCGAAGGCGAAGATTGGAATATTATTGAATATTTAACACAATAATTAAAATTCATTCATTCAACTACTCTAACCCCTCCATAAAATTAGAAAGTGATACAACGAGATTTTCTTCAATTCTCCGTGAAATTTTCTGAACAATTTTCTGAACATTTTCTGAACAATCCGTCTTATTTAACACTGCTGTACCAAATTTTATTTTGGCAATAAATTAACTATTATTCATTTCTTTTTCTTTGCAAATTCATTTTAGAATAAATACTATTACGATACAAATTCTGATAAATGAGATATGTTCTTTTGCAGTAAGAAGTTACTGTACGATAAAAGGTTCGCTTTTCAAAATGAAATAAAAAAGACATAAAAATTTGTGTTTTTGGCTTTTAATTTGTGTAAAATACAATAATTATCTATTTCGTCTTTGTGATATATTTATTTTATAAAATTACTCGAATACTTTACTTTAATTGCATTATGTCACTGAACATTTTCGACAGACAAATTGACTGCTGGATTTAAAAAGCGACAGAAACGTACTATCGTGATCGTTCAATTTAACAGTCGTTCTCGCGAACGGGTCGCATTTTTTACCGTCCTGTGTTACGCATGTGAAGAGAAATTAAGGTAAATTGCTGGGACTGCTCAGTCAACATGTAAAATGAGAATGAATCTCGCCTCGAACTGGTTTCATTCGATTCACTTGCAAATTAACGTCAATCAGTGCTTTTTAGTCGACACTTGATTTCCGTAACAATAATTACAATCCGCACTGAACCAGCGTATAATACGCGGAGGAAAAATAAGATAGTATTATTTCAAAATGAAATATTATACACATATAAAGAAAGAAGAAACTGTAACTAAACTCAAGAATATAATTGTGTAATTATATAAGACATATAATTATATAAAAATAAGTGAAAAATATTTAAGATTCTATTCCTACCTGATTATCCTCTTTTTAATTGTAATACCAAGGTTGTCATCAAATAATAAAATATGAATGAAAAATTCTGGTAAAAAGAATCTTTCTTTGAGTTCGCCAGGAGAAATAAGATAAAAAATATATATATAGCAAACAAAATTAAAGTCGTGTCATCAGCTTGGTTCAGAAGTAATTTCGCAGTCTTTTTCGCGTTATACCACAGCAGACAAGATCTTTTAATACCATTAATGAGATTTAATAACGTCGATGCTGTGTCGCTCTCGCGAACGGCAAGTTAATTACTTTCAAACCAATTACATTTTATATTTGAGTGCGACGGGATACGTGGCTTGCCTTAGCTTTGAATCGAAGCATCCTTTTAGCATCTAACTGACACGTTTTTACACTACATGCATTGAAAGCTAAATTCAAAAAATGAAAATTTATAATCTAAAGACGACGCAAATGTTCACTATACAGGGTGTTCGGTAAGTGGGTAAACAGTTCTGGAAGGACAGAACCATTTTGACAACCAAAGAGAAATGTTGGGAGAATTGTATACAATTGGAATTAATTGTAGACTTAGTATAGGTTTAATTGTCAATGACAAAAACAAAGCTGGAAACGCAATTCCTTTATTCTTGATTTTCATCTTGTTTTAGCTTCAAGCATCACTAACATGCTAAAAGTTTTTTTACAACTGTAGCCGAACACCCTATATGCAGTATAGAGTCATTATTAGACTGCGAACGTTTATGCAAATTCATATGTTTATAAATTATGTACAAATAAAGCAACGGGATCTGGGCAGAGATTTGTTTCATTGACTTTGAATTAGTATTATACTTTGAATATTTTATAAATTTTTGTATACCGTATCGTGTACTCTATGTATTTTTGAGGCTTCAAATTTTCCATAAACGTGTAAACATTCATAGTCCACCTATCATTTATTAATGTATCAATACAAAATTGATCCGTTAATTATAAAATTGTTCTTCATATCTTTACACAAGAAATTAGTCTGTTCAGTAATCTAATACAATTTCGTTATTAAGAAATTAGTAATTTTCGTTATTAAGTAACATAGCGCACGTTGTACTAAAAAATAAACGAAAGTTGGAAATAGTTGCATAAAAGCTACTTATGGACGAGTTAAAAAAATTTCACCGAAAATCACGAGCTAGCTCGTTGTCTTAGAAACCACGGACAAAATAAAGAAAAATTAAAAATAATTGCACAAAATCACATATAGATGAGTTAAAAAAATTTCATGGGAGATCAAAAAAAAATTAGGTAGCACATTCCCTGACAAAGTATATGCTTAATTACTTGGTCTACGTTGTTACGGTTTCCAGTCAGACGCAATAAGGGCATACCATCTGGGAGCTTTAATCAAAAGTCGAGCTCTCGAAAGACTTTGCAACAAATTCCTCCAACTTTGATTTAACAAGCTTTGCCAATCCTCGAGTAGGAAGTCGACTCGAATCTCTACGTAGGCGTATCAAGAACTTCTCATCTTCTCGAATCAGAACTGTCGTTTATTCAATGTCGAATTCCTCTGTGTTCAATGCGTGTTCGTACACGAATATTTTTACTCTTTTTTTATCATGTTGGAAAGATATTATCACATATTTTCGTTGTACATTTTTGCACATCGCAATCGGATAACTATGTCGTACAGGATTAAACTACCATGCTTAGTTTTATTAAATTATTGTTCATTGTTACGTCTATAGATGCGAACCAAAATAGGAATTATTTTGTAGCCAACATTTCAAGGAATATATGTAGTTATATTGTTTTTTTTAATTTAACAAAAACTCGCCTCTCTCTTTCTGGGAGAAATTTGCGAAATAAGAATTTATTTATAATTTCCAGCAGTATTGCGAAACAAAAAAATATTGCTTGAATACATCAAATTGTTTGAAATAAACAATTTAGTATTTCTTATTTGGAAACATTATACAAGAAACAATTATTAAGAAATAGGAAAATTATCAGATACTATCATTATACTTGAGCGATACTTATACAGAGCTCAAATCATAAATAGGTGAAATTTTTCTTTATTACGATTTGATTATTTTACTAAAACATTCGAAAGGTTAATTTGAATTACCATTACGAATCTTGGATACATCACAGTTTGCGTTATAATACTTTATTGACATAACCCGAAAAATTGATCCTATGACAGAAACATTAACGATGAATAACTTCTCTAATTACGAATAAGAATAATTAATCACCATAAATTAACTACCTTAAAAGAATGTATAAATGAATAAAGTATAAAAATAAAAAAAATATAAAACAAAATGAAAGAAAAGATAGAAAATAACATATAAATTTTTACATATAGATTATATGAAGTGTAGTTTTTGGAGGAATAAACCAATTTATTATAACATATGTAAAACGATAACTTAATCAGTGTAATACTAAAAAAACAAACCGTGACATTCGGAATCCAATATTAGCTGTTTCGAGCTATCCGTCACTACCATCTGTGTTAAATCTATGATTGTCACTGACATCTCTATGCCATTCCGAAACTATAAATTTACGACTATATAAATACATCGTTTGATTGTAATTGATTTTCTTATCATCTATCGAGCGAGCATTATTGTCTTGAATAAGATCTTTAGCGTCGAGATAAATGAACGATTGGGGCGGCAGAAAACTGGATTTACAAGCGTGCTCAAAATATAGTTCTTCAGGATGTATAAATCATTGTGTTGATTAGACTATTGTTTGAAACCATACGGATTCCCGCTCAATAGAAGTGACATAATCTAACGGTGTCCTTGGACTATTTATGTACAGGGTGTTCCAGAATAAGTAGAAAATATTTTAGGGGTGGCTTCTGTACAACTAAACAATAAAGAAAAGTTCCTATAAACGTATATCCTATTTCATTTTGTTTTCGAGTTATAGCAGGTCTTCTTTCACAATAGAATATCAACGTATGAAGATCACTGACAACGTAAAAACATTTGGTCAAAAAATTAAACAGTTTCCAGCAAATATGAACCACATCTGTACAACTGGAAAGAGCAAAATAGTCATTGATAAGACATCTGCAAACTTGCATTGAAACGCAAGAGAACCATTTCGGACATCTCTTATAATAGGTAGCATACAAAATATTTCCTATTTATTCTGGGATACTTGTATATTGTCAATATTTCAAAGTTTTCAACTAAAACGATCAATACGTATTGCCCATATAATATTGTCGACATTCATTGACAAACCGCGTTTTCGTTGAGAACTTTGAAATCTTAACAATATCATTGACTGTCTGAAGGTACCCTGAGACACTAACATGGTGTTCCATAGAATTTAGCAAATAAGATCCGCGAAAATAACAGATTCTTCACGCTACAAATAACGCAACTTGAACTAGTTCTCTCATAGTAAACGTAATTTCGCATTATTTCCCTCTTCGTCCGCCGTTTCCAACAGAGGGAATGGATTGCGTGGTAATTAGAGCGAGAACATTTTTTCCGCGTGCACACCGTGGCCGACGCTTCGTATTTCACATAGAAAATCCCTCATTTTCCATCAGATTAAGGCCAGCTACGTGCCAGTTCTGTTTCACGTTTCGTCCCTGATGTTCCATCATATACGTGTCCGTAATTCGTCCACCATCGTGGACCTGGTCCAGACTATAATACAATCGTCTCTCCTCAAATCCGCGCGAAATTACACCGGTACGAACAAAAAAAGGGGGAGGGGGAAATACATGAATGGGTGAGGGTAGCCGCGTAACAATGCGATCAAAACGAGGTACGTGACCGAGAGCAGAATCGCAAAAGGGTGAACTGACGCTTGAACGCGACAATTTCGAAAAATACCGGTGGGTGGAAAATTTTCAAACGATTCGATCGATGTTATTGCCCCTTGTTTGCTAGTCCAGTTGAAACCGACCTCGATTACTTAACAAATTGACTGTCATGTTGGTGAATCACGTTTGTTACAGTGCATTATTTGGAATAACTAAAATAAGATAAGTTTCATGAACTAAAAGATTTTCAACGATGTAAATGACTCGAATAAGATTTTCTGAAGTAAGTGCGCAAAGACAATATAATATTTCGAAAAATTAAACGTTACGATGCAGTATATTTGTAATACATTGTTGTATATTTATGAAATGCAATTACGATTATGGAATAAAGAAAGTCTATGAAATATGGTTGATGATCAAGATATAACGTAATTTCCCGAGATTAAAAAGTTTGATGAGTGCGCAGGACGATCAAAATAAAATACAAGTTAGATGGATTAAAAAGTTTGACGAAGATCAAACTACGATATAACTTGGAAAGATTAAAGAGGTGTAGAGTGCACAGTGCACACTCTGATCAAAACACGGTTCATCTTTGAAAACTTGGAGTTTGACGGATGTGCAGAAAATTTAAACTAAAGTACAACCTCTTGATACGATATAATTATCTCTAAACGAATATGTAAATTCACGATCTCATAGTTACATAAAAATTACGACGAATTTAGAAAATCTATTCAGATCAGTTATTTTTTATCAAAAATGGTGAAACTTCTCTAATTTTTCTCTCAAATGTATCACTTATGGAAAAAGCACTGTAAATTAAGAGCGTGAATACTCTGCATAATATTATCTATTAATTGTTTTTGTCAAATATAATTCCATTTCATAAGATTATAGAGTTTCTTCGTACCTATCTATTACACCTTCTTTCATCAGCCACTGTATCTGTATTGTCTGATGTAATGTCTAATAATTGCATAATGCACACAATGTTCGGTCTCAATGCTAAATACATTCAGATCAATATGAATTACCACGCGTGCAGTACGAACCATGCAATTTGCAGAATCAATATCTGGCCAGTGCATTAGCCAATGCCATAGCTCATAATATCCACATTAATCTGACGAGGTAGGTTCTTGAATGCAGAAACATATCGGTGTCCATCTTAATGCAAGAAGGCGATCTTCAAGAGTATCGAGGAATCACAGAGGAAATAAAAGTTCTGGTTAACCAAATCCAAATTTATTACTCGTGGTCGTTCTATCTCTGTGCTTCGTGCGATGTATCGCCCCCTTCGCTTTATGAATTTCTCAACTACAGAACATTTAAATGCATTGAAAATTTATTGGTCGACGAATCTGATGGAATGTGCGCCCGTCGATCATTTCCGATGTACGAACAAGGTAGATCGTAGCGTTGAAATTTTTGAGAAATTGCGAATAGCTGTTTGTTTAGAAATTGAAACATAGAGAAATTTATAATTTACTAGAAGAAACATGAAGGCAAGAAGAAGAAGAGCGACTTGCGAGGAATCAAACTGAAACGTTTACAAAATATTCTTTCAATTCCTTGGAGAGGATTACATTGGATAATTTTGCTTCCTGAGTTGGAGAAGAATTGATTGAAGATTTCCCTTTTTTTTCTAATTGAAGAGATGAATAAAGTTTTTTAGAATTTGAAGTAAGTACAATCTTGCCCAAGGTGCTTCAAAGAAGATAAATTTTAAAATAAAGTAAAATTGAATACGGTAGATCCACAGCTCGAGAACAAAGCAGTTCGTATTAGAACAATATTACAATGTAATAAAAAATCCATAAATTCTAAAGCTAAAATTCAAATTTACAGAATATCGCTAAAGAATGAAGAAATTACTAACAGTATGACATATTAATGTACGAAACTTAAAGCGAATATTTTGTACGCTTCCTCCTTTTTACTTGCATCTCGCAGCTTAATGTAAAATTGTAACATGTTAATTTTTCCCCTTTTCTTAATACTTCTCTTCCTCTCCTCATGACTTCGTCCTAGCGTTTCGACATTTCCACCATGATTCTCATTTTACTCACGAAGACCTCCGTCATTAGGTATTCCTGTAGACTCGATATCTCGCGAACTCTTGGCTTGCCGTGTTCCGCAGAAAGGTAGGTCTCAACTAATCACGTTGACCGACCACTCAAGAATACATAATGGTGCCGAACGTTCATTTTCATGACTCATCAGTGTCGATCGCGTATCACCCACGACGAAAGACCGGCGAGAAAACTTTACGATAAAAACTAAAAAAAAAAAAAAGAGAAATTTTCACGACTTCGTTAGCGTCGATCGTGTTCTCATTGAGAAATCGAAAACTGAAAAGGAATTTCCTCAGCGGATGGTAGTGCAGACGTTAGTTCGGTTCATGGAAAACAAATGGAATTGGTGTTCCGTTGAACCGGATGATGAGATTTGCCATGGGAAAGACAAACTCGATATTCTACAATGCGATGGAGATGGACAGACGGACACAGAGTAAAATGAATGAATGTGATCGCGTGCGTGCGAAATTACGTTAGTGGAAGGATGCTGGAAAATTGAAAGAGTGAGAGATAAAAAGAAGGGAAAGGATGTGTGCGGAAAAAAGAGGGAGAATGGACGATCAATTTTTATTATTTGCCTGTTAACGATCCCCATTGAAGAATCAAAGGTTAGAGCGAGCTCTTGTATATGGAAACGTTGAATAGAAGGCTTTAATACAATATGCCGAATACTTGAAGCGAGATGGTAGGAAATAAAAGTTTCACGAGCAAACGATCGAAATCCACATCAAAAAAGAAAGCAATTTAGTTACGCTTCTCTTCTCGGACGGTATTATAGAGTAATTCGGGTCATCTGAGAGAGGGAGAGAGAGGGAGAGAGAGGGAGAGAGAGAGAGAGAGAGAAAGAGAGAGAGAGAGATGCTTTCGGCAAGTTGCTCTACGTAAATTGTTTACAATGAGGGAGAAATTCTGTCGCCTCGTAACCTCGTACACTTAACCGAAAGAGAAAATTTTCTTAACCCCTTGCCTTACAATCTTTTCACTTTTAGTAATTGTTATCTGTTCGCAATTGCAACGTTATATTAAATATAAAGTATGAACAAATTATACCAATTACGTATTGTGATTATGTATTAATCGTCAGACAGAAAAATTGAAATTAAAGTTGGAGTCTAAACTAGAAATTTATTAAGAAATAATAAAATCTCCTTTTGTTGTATCGAAATCATGATTCGTACACAAGTATACCACAGTATTATGAGACAAGAGGTTAGGCGATTTTCTGACATTATTTTCAGCTTAAATTGAGTAATCACGCGATCCGAGTTTAAGAGGAATCGTTAATCTTCCTTGGATATTTAGAAATATTTTGACTTCTCTGCACTGCATGATGTTAAACATGACAGTTTAGTATTTTGTATATACAAAATATACAAATAAAAAAATTAGACTTCGATTTGTGAGTAATTAATATTATAAATAATACACTATATTCAGATTTTTATACTCAATATCTTAGAAATTTTAACGCACCTTTTGTCGTAGATTCGTTCAATTATCAAAGCACATTTAAGACGTAGAATTATATTCATGGCGAAGTTCTATATATTAATTAGCAAAGAAATATGAATATCACACAAACAATGTTTATTACAATATTAATGACTTAAAATAAAGAGCATGGTCGCACAAGTTTATTGTAATAGCACAATTAATATAACTACGTTATACTAATCAAAAGGAAGATTAATGAGTCATATTTATCAAATAACGTGTATTCTGACAACGAAAGCATTAAACATTCTCACTAATTTATTGCAGCATGTGCGATAATTATAGTTGGAACCAAAATCTTTGATTGTTTAAAATTATTCAATCGTGCTATGTATTTTGTCATCAGACCAAGTATGTTTGAGTGTAGTAGTAGAAGCCTGACCAGCTGACAAATTATAAATTAATAGAAGGATATCTGATTTCATAGTTATTCGATGATTATTCTTTAAAAAGTATAAATGATAATATCAAAATTATGAATATTTTGTGCGATTAATTGCTATCTTGATAACGCAAATAATTTTTTACATGTATTTTATATTTTTTGTAATTTTCTTTTCAGTATTTCAGGAAGTTAGTTATTATTTGCGGTTTATCCTAAATGATTCCTTATATAGTTTGTACCTTGATTCCAATATTCATTAACTTTTAATATCAATGTTAATAAACTAATCAACACCATTTTCATTGTTAACTGGTTATAAGTGTACATGTCTTAAATCCAAGTTATCGAAAGAACATCCAACAACTGTTGAAGTCGTTCGAATGGTTAGTCGTTCGCATGTACGAAAACAAAATCACGTATCTAAAAATGTTTGGAGAAACCTAACATAAACAATCAAAGGCATTGATCCCAACTATATCTACGAAAACATACACACAAAGAAAGAAGAACGGGAGGGTATGTCTGCGAGCGTAACATCTCGATGAAACCGCTATGCTAGTGAGAGTGAAAGCTTGTGCGATTGTTGAAAGGTGACGCTGAAAAGTGGTGGTGAGACAAAAAAGTAAGCGAAAAAAGGAAAACTGAGAGAAAGGTGGAGAACGAGTGAAAAAAAGTGGAGAGAAATGGAAAGAAAGGAAAAATGAGAGGGAAGAAAGAAAAAATGAGAGGAAAGAGAGGAAAAATAAGAGGGAAGAACGAAAGAAAGCGAGGAATTCCCGCGAAATCGAGCGAATGGGGCTAAACGAGAGGGAGAGAAAGAGAGTGAGAGAGGCAACCCGTCGGGGTTCTGTCTTCTTCGCAGGTTTTCGGAGCTGTACCGTCGAGGCACCTTCTCGAGCCACGGAGGGTCCTTGGAGAAGGATGCCCCGGGACTGAGCGCAACCTCAACGACCTCGGAATCCTTGGAGAGCAATGGCCTCGATACAGAGATACCAGCTGCAGCCAGGAGACCCCGTAGTACAAGGGGCTCGCAAAAATGGAGTAACGTACGCGCCGTCATGGCGCTATATTCCTCCCTACGCAAGATCAAGAGGTACTCCCGTCATTGCTCGATATGGACGGTAACCTCTGAATTGCACTCTCACCCGTCACTCTGCAAACTCGTTTTACACGCCACTACCCACTCTGACACGTGTACATTGCTGTACATACATGATGGTATACAGTGGCTCACGCAAGTATTCGAACACTTGCCATGGAATTTCTTTTATATGTTAGATTGTGTAATGTGTTCTTAGAAGAAAGTCTCTCTCGAACTTTATTAATCAAAATCAGATTACATTAATGTTTTTTTTGAAAGAGCACGTCGAATCTTGTTACTTTTTACGTAAGGTCTATCTATAATCAAGATGTAAGTTTTAATTTTTATAACATTCTTCGAGGTATATGCATTAACGAACGGCGAGTAAAGTTATACTCAACTTAATATTACGTGCATTATACGAAATTATGTGAAACTTCGTTAGCACTTTTATGGGACACGACTATCATGACTGTAATAGTACAATTCTAGTACTAGCACAAGTAATAGTACTAGTAATTGTACAATAGAATGGAAAAATATATATAGACGCTGCGAGACACCTGCTGCAAATACACGTCTAGTGAAAAACTAATGTACGTCGTGGATAGCAATCTGAAATAATTAATGTTGATAAAGATGATCTGACCAAATATTTTGGATTACTAATGCAGCGAATACTTGTCTGTTCAAATACCTTGGTAACCTCTGTGAAGTGTATGCTTCCAATATATACATTTTGCATTTTGCACCGGCGCAGTGTCGAAATTACGAATAAATTAGGTTTCTGAAGGTTGTATTTTGTAACTTCTATATATATTTTCAATTTCGTTTCAAATTTTACCAATATAGTTGCGATAGTCGTGTTTTGTTACAATGCTAATGAAATTCTAAAGTGTTTTGTATAATATATACGTAAAAAGTTTCTAGGAGTATGCGAACATGTTCGTGAGTCACTGTGCATAGCACACACAGACGGTACATTTTTACGAACTCGTAAAAACTTACACGGAAGACAATATAGCTATTGCTCATGGGTTACGGTTTAATCGTGGACTCTAAGGGATGGCTGCATTTCTCAGCAGAGGTGTCGAGATTTAATAAGGAAAGTTTTGGATGAAAGTGTACATTTAAACGTCCGAGTATCGTATGTACAGAAGAAATACGTCTGTGGTCATTGAGTAGATTAATTAAGACTGCTACGGTGTCCGAATTTCTGTTTCAAGCTTATTTTCATCTCAACGAATAGGAAGATTTTTGATGTTTCGAGGAAAAGTTTAACATAAATCTTTAATAAAGATCGCACATATTAACAACCATCTCTTCATATTTTTCTGAAACTTGGAAATGTTTTTAATGATAGGGAAAATCAATTGAGTCAAAAATTGGTTAAAGAACTTCTTTGATATTGGCTTTTCGGGATAAGCAATCGTGTTTGGACTTTGCACTTGCATTTTGAACTCAAAATGCTTATTCCGGAAAGCCAATATCAAAATATATCAGCATAGTGAATTTTTTAAATCCAAAATGGTTAGAGAACGTAGTAGAATTAAACCTTAGATTAAAAATTATAGAATGTATTCATTATATGTCTTGTATTAGGTATATTGTATATCAAATTTTCAGATTCTAAATTACTAGTATAGTATAGTAACACTATATACGCTGTAAAATTTCCTACTGGCTCGTTAAACTTAGACAATTAATCACAAAAGTTTCTCATTTAATTCACTCGGCAGTTTCTATCTTTTCGTTAATCTTGTTGCAAGATAAATCTACGATCGAACAAACTTTTTCGAGTGTATCTTTGCTGAGAGCTTTTAACGTGAATTTCCAATTGTGTTGACAACAGTTACCTGTTCTTGTTACTATTTTGCAACATACCATGCATAATGGCATGTAACTTGGAAATTGTTATACATAACAGTTACTTATATTCTTTATTTATTTTTCTATTTCCTCTGTAAATATATTTCCTATTCGAATGTCACTGGTTTTATAAGCGTCGGAAGCCTTTCTACCTTCTAATTTAGGAGAATTTTCTTAATCTAACTTGTCAGTCGGAAATTAAAAAACCTAAAGATAAAGAGCTTGTCAACCAACGAAACGGTTCTACAAGATTTCATAATTATAATCAGTGTTTCTATTGCGTATTACCTTTTAGAAATGAATCTAATCGCATCGCCCTAATATTCCATTATATTTCGCAATCAAACTAAATCTTGTCAAAAATATGTAAACGTTCGGATACTTTTAAACTCCTTAAGTGTTGGTGGTCTCCACAATGCCATCTTTTAGTAAAATATATCTATCCGAAGCGTCAGATGTCTCGTCACCTATCCGCAATACGTTAACAAATATTGTGCAATAGCAGAGTCCACGTGTTAACCGTAACCCAAACAGCCATCCACGCACGAGCAGCGTACGTCTTTCTCTCTCTTCCGGGTGCTAGGAGAGTGACATACGTTCATATATACACGCGCCACTCGGCCTCGTTCACGACATAAATCTCGCCAGGAATTCAACAACGCGAAAGCCAATAAACGCGAGAGCCAACGAAACGAGTCGTTTGCCTCGGAAATGGAAAAGAAACGGCTAACCAGGCTGTCTTATTTTGTTTTTCCTTCGATCCACAGTCAACTCCTGCCGCTTTGATATTACACGGTGCCATTTTAATGGGGAGTTCCGGCTAAGTCACCGTATTCCCCGCGATCTCCCCTAGGACCGGTTTCGAGAGCCTTTAATCCTTTCTGCAAGATTTCTTGAACGTTCCTTGTTACTTAGAATACCGGCATTTAACGTTAATTGGAATATTGTGTGCTCTCAAGTCTCTCCCTTTGTCTTGTTCAGGGTTTTGCCTTTGTCCCTCGATTAAAGAAATTCATTCGTCTTTTCGTGCAGCTTTCACTCATGAAGGACCAATGTTGCATTAATACCTTTTAAAAAGTATTTTGGGAAAAGAACTCCGGATATTTGTTTAATATTTCCTTTTGTCACTGTTTACTATTCCACGTAAGTCCTAACATCTTACGAAATTTGAAGAAATTGAAGTATTTATAATGTCGTAACAAACTTTGTTTTATCATGGGAATCTCTTTCGTCTTTAATTTTTACAGGCTTCTGTAAAGTATTATATACCTCTGATATGTACTTTTTCACGTTTTCCAATATGTAATATTATGTATCGAATCTAACTTTTACGCATCATTGGTCATTATTTTGTCCTTAATGGATTAATTCTTAAAAAACTGTAAAATCAATAGTATATAAAGCAGGCAATATTATTTTTCAATAAATTTAACATTGGTATATAAAATATTGTAATTGTTAGCAATTAGTACTACAAAATGTTTCTTTTTTTTCTGATGTCTAATGAAAGTATAAACTTCATGTTACTAACCATACACGGTTATTACCGAGAATCTGAACTATTGAAATTTAATTTTCACATTAAAGCGTTTCGAGAAATTTAAGTTCAAATCAATGACACGAAGAACTTTGTACGAGTATACACGATTTAGCATAAAATTCAATGCTGTATCTGAGTTAACACAGGACCGCAAGGGATTAAAGGACAATCGGGAAATAGTGTTCGATGTCTGATCGTTTCGTTGCTTTTTACCTCGTGAAATAGCGTCAATCTAAAGGAACGTTGCACCGCACGAAAGTATTGGTTAACCGCTGGTCACCGTAATTCTATCCTCTTTCCCGACGTCCTCTTCTTCAGTTGCGACATCAACCACATTACATGCTCCACTTTATTCTAGATGACATAGTTAATGGTCAATTGCTGTTCCTACTTTCGATAGTATCAAACGATCACGTCAATGATGGAAGGATAGAGATGACGATGGAATCCGGACAAATCGTGTTCTTTCGAATGTTTAGTATTTTTAGTTTTATCACGCGTGAATGGACATGTGAATGGAGGTACAATTTGTAGAGAAAATAATAAAAGTATGATATAACGTAGTATTTTCTTAATGAGTGGTAGCACATATATCCATGTACATGTATATGGTATTTCGATGTTTTATTTTATCATAGTTTAAGAAATTGACAAAAAATAGTAAATATTTATAACTCTGATTATAGAAAATTAAAGATCCGTCAATACAAATATCTTCATCTCTTTTGATAAATGACAGTGAATATAATAGTTGAATGTTTCATATAACTTTAATTCGTGAGTAAGTATACAGTTCTTCAGGAATAAACCAGTAGATATAAATTTTGAGTTTTTCAAGCTTAAGATACAATTGTTTGTTTGGTATTGTTAGGATTTAAATGTACAAGTACTTGTTTCAAAACTGATTCAAGGATTTTATAAGCATTTCAAATCACTGTACTATGATAGTCTACATAAGACATAAAAAATTCCTACGGGACTATGGCTCGCATTATAAAGTTTACAGCAGTTTGAACAGCAGAAACTGATCGTAAAAATCTCAATAGACCGTTGGAGTTTTTATACTTTATCTGTAATCCAACAAACGAAAAGTAGGCAATAAAATATTTTAAGTGCGCCACTGTGGTAAACAATCAAATATAAATGTTCAAAATGAATCACAGCTAACATCTTCGTCAGATATCGCTACAGTTGAAAGATAAACTTATTTCTAGGAGAATGTAAAATTTGTACGTCATTAATGCTGTACTACCACTTGTTAAATAATAATTTAAAAATCATATACTTTAGTGTTGCCAAAATTTAATATAGAAAATTTAAAGTCGGAGATATAAAAACTACTTCAGTTTTTTCTACAAAATTATGAACTAAAGATTAATCCACTACCATTTTATATATTTATTGTAACTTTTCGACAAAGCATTTGCGTGGCTATGTATATACGATATATCTTTCTTTTCTCTTATTCATAGACATAATATGTAATGTAATTTTTTAAAAAGTAGGAAATAATTCGTATCACGAAACGAATGTAAGGTGTTTCACAAACCATATCGATCATATTGCTTTCATCAGTGAATCAAAAGTGGAAGAAACTAATTTAGAAGCTATAAACAATTGCACGCCGATCATGTGGTCTTTCGTGTTTTATAGCGACACATAAATTCAAGCATCGGTAGTTAAACATCTGGAGAATAAAACACGAAGCTTTACGAGCTCTTTTATGGTGTTCGAAAGGACACGATAAATTCCTATCATTGTACTCTTCTTATCTTTAAGCGGCATGCACCGTTGATTTTAATGAAGCACAAGCAAAGAGAGAGAAAGACTAAAAGAGTAATTTTTAATGGACGAGTAACACGGAAGGGACAGTTTTCCTCTCGCAATCTCCACGACCGTTTTATTTCCAAGCCACGGAACAATTTACCTAAAACCTCGTTTTCACACGTCCGCCTCGACACAGACGCGTGAACCAGTTAATTCAATTTATCTGGAATGCTTAAATGCCACGATTGCACTCATTAAGCTTATGCCGTAAAATTTAACTACTTGCAATGTACAAAACAATCGTATATAATATCTACAAATGTATAATAATTCTTTTATAAATGTATAGTGTATAGTATATATTTTCTATTATTGTCTGTATCATCAATAATTTACAATTCGTAGATAGATTCTGCAAATTATGAATAAGCAGATCCCAATTCCGTTTAAAAATAATACATATATTAAACGAAAAGGTATAGCTGTATTTTATATATGTATTTTATAATGTACAAAATTATACGACCAACATAGGAAAGTACTGGAAATATTAATTAAAATTAACGGACTTTAGATTTATTTATACTAATTTTCTTGATTTCTTGTATGCGATTTCTAGATTTTTCATTTATTCCTACGTCCATAAATTGTACCTTCTCGATAAAACTAAATAGCACAGGAATTTTTCATAGATTTTTAACAGAAGAACTTTGGGAATTTGTAATGCCCTTTCATGATAGCTTGCACTATCGTTTGTTTTAAAACTTTATAACCTGGTATAATATGCAAAAACGGTAACATGTACGTGATGATAGCCCATCCATCTTCTAGATGAATGAATTCGTGTGAAACATACATAAAGCATTTAGAGAGATTGGTCCTAGCGGAGTGTAGCACGTATCGAGGGGTCAATGGCACGTGAAACATGGAAAAAACTAAGTGTATAATAAATTCTGGTAGTAAATCGTCTAATTACAAGGAAAAAGATCTTAGAAGAAATAAAAATTAATGGTAATTGATTTTATTGATTTTGTTAGTTGAATGATTTTAAGACTGTATCCTACATTAAATACGTAACTATGTAAAAATATATATATATATATATATAAATTATTATTCATGGTTACTATACGCCGCTACATTACCACTCACTAAAACGGATTAATAAAGTATAACGTAATAACATAACGTAGAAAAATTGGTACGATATAGAATTTTTGTGAATATCGAATTAAAATTATGAAATAGTTTAGTTTCGATTAGTAATCCTCACTACACGTGTAAGTTTACTGAATGCATACGTGGTATTTAAGATTGTACAAGTAAGCTAGATCCGGTATCCATACATGAAAAATTGTAAATCCTCCACATGATAAACTTCTCACGCGAAGAATTATACATGCGAAATCAAAACTCGACGATGAAATAAAAGTATCGCGACATAAATAAATGATAAGAATTCCGGTAGCAGGGAAGCAAAAAAGAAGAAAAAATGAAATAAAAAATGAAATGTAGAGGAGAAAGAATAGTATGACCATTCGTTAAAACGAATATATCAGAAATTACTAGCGAGTAATTCAAGAAAAGTGCACGCATTAAAATTAGACTGCAGCATTCTTTAGCATTTGGCATGCGTTCATAAAGAATCTACGTTCCTTTCTTTACTGAGATAGAATCAGTTTGTTAGCCAAATTGCGACTGTGTCTCTTGGCAATCTACTGGCAATTATTAACAACGAAAAGACGAGTATAGCTGAAGATTGGTGACGTTGATACGTGGCCAATCGTGCAGATTGTTCTTTTTACTTCTGTTTCCGAGTAGCATCGGGAACAATGTTCTAGTGCTGAACTTTTAACGCATTATCGACCCACGAATCGCGTGAGTCCACAAGTTTCATCTTTCAAGTTTCACGAAGTAGAACCAAAAGCAAACGTTAGACAATTGGCAAAATGAAAGTATTGTTCCACGTTGTACAATGGCTATAGAAAAATGTTGGCTCATCGTTGCATTTTCTTTTATAGTTTGATTGAGCGTGGATATATTGCGATAAGTTGTTTGTTACATTCGAATGGCGAAGAACAATTGTAATTAATTGGTGGTCGATAATGTGTTAAAATAACGTCCTCGATGCACAGTACCATTTGCATGAGAAGCTAGAATGCAAGATACGTAGAACTTTGTATCGATGCGTAGTTGCAAGAAATCTTGATGAATTTTTCTATTGTGGATCTTTGGTAAGGGAAGTACGTGAAGTGTTGTGGACCGATTTCGAATTTAGCGGAACTTTGTATATTTATCTATTATTTTATATCAAAAC
Source organism: Bombus affinis (assembly GCF_024516045.1). Lineage (NCBI taxonomy): Eukaryota > Metazoa > Arthropoda > Insecta > Hymenoptera > Apidae > Bombus > Bombus affinis. Next base: position 2,680,267 of record NC_066347.1, on the reverse strand, counting down.
GAAATCTTATAAATTTATCCAACATTTTATATCGTATCCTTGTTGTAATTTGTTCTTTTCTCATTATATTGATTTTTTTCCATTATATTAATTTCATATCAACAGACAAATTCAATTGCGAAAAGTAAGAGATGAACGAAGATTAAACTATAATTGTGAAACACCACATTATTTTGAAATCAAATATCTCGACATAATTTTTTGAAACATTAAGTAACTATAGGAACGATCAAATATGAACCAAATATTTTTTACTTTGTTTATTACAATCCTGGGATAAAATTCTAGTTTCAGTTTCAGAAAGTTTCACTGAAATCGGTGTATAACGTCTCGTACTAAAATATTACAAAGAATAATAAGCAAGAAAGTATGAAATTGCTAAATATTTCACTAGAATAGAATTGTTATCAACGTCATTAATAGTGACGCTGATGTTTCAACGAATGCTGATGCTTGGCACCCCAAATGCCTCCCTTCTACCAGCTCGTCTGAATTAGAGAAGAAAGACTAATTCCCAAATGTATCCTGATCTCCGAGCACTCAAAACGTTTAGCGAACAAACACACGTACAAAAATAAACACTCTAACACTTAACGCTGCTAATTTAACACGAAAAAAATACCCAACACGTTCAAACAATTACAACTATATACTGAACATGGGTGTGTTAACGATTAAAGAATGCGTAGTGGCATAATAAAGTTTATACCTTTAGTTTCTGCCTCTGTCTATATAATGTACTTGACAATTCTCTCGATGTTTCTGTCTCTGTCTGTTCGTCTATATCTGTCTGTCTGTCTGTCTGCCTCTCATCCATCTGATGCTCTAATACTTAAGACTGATCTTACTCGACTGTCGCTCACTTCTTATTTCAAGCAATTAATCACGTAATTATCATCTATGATCTATTTTCCATAGTGTTAGAAAACGAATCTGTAAAAAAAACAACTGAAAAAATCGAAAGAAAGAAAGTCAATATAAATAAAAGGAATCGGCGTGGTCGTTCTGCAATGGTGTGTTTCTTTCGTTTCAATGGATTTTTTGTCGAATGGAACGCAAGTAGAATTAATCTGTCTGCTTGCAACAACTATAGAAATACGTAAACATATATATATATATATTTATTATATCCATAGCAAAAATGTGTGGAACGAGATGTTTCGAAGAGATATGCTCCTTAGCAAAGAGGTCTTGCGTCACGAATGATGCATGGGTTTTGCAAGAAATATTCTATGGAGCTTTGAGAACGAGCCAAACGATTCAAGAGACGTGGCACATCGTACTTTTGTTCATTTTTATCGGTTTTCGCAGCGACTTTGCACGGGGTTCACCAATATAAAACGCATTGAATGCGTTTTATCAAAAGTGTGATAACGGTTGTTTTCTTTTTCTTTCCGATTTCCTTTCTTCTTTTTTGCTAGAATCGTTTTGGCTTATCTGTTTTTTAATTCTGTAACACGCGTTGCAATTTTTTCATTTTTATTTCTTCTTTGTATGACCGACACGATAACTAATCACGACTGTGCTCGGTTAGTTGTTTGGTTGCGTATTTTTAAGAGACAAAGAAAAAGAAATCATTTGCAAAAAGCTGACCATTTTAATTAAAGACAGTTTGCCTCGATTCGCGGTTAGTGACATTCAAAATCGCTCCGTCGCGCAAAAACACCCATAAATCCTCCCGAGAGCTTAGGACTTACAACTCCTTAGGAACAGCGCCACGATACTCGTTTGTCTGTGTTTTATCGCGTATATTAAATAAACCGCTTAAAAAGTGCGGACGTAAGTTCCTTTCCTGTGTTTGAGATTATGAGAAACAAGTATGTAATACGAATGGTAATTATTCAGCTTAAAAGAAACGATAAGATAACGTAAAGATTACTTTTCCTAAAACGTTCTAGACTCTCAAGCTTCTCTTCTTTTTAATTGCGGTATGTGTTTCTCTTCGTATCTGCATTAGTAGAAGTTTAAGTTAACCGTGTGAACAATATCGTGTGTAAAGTTATTTATTTACACGTAATGCAAAACATCGAACGATGATTAACACAAATTGATTTTTTTAGACTAAATATTTTTAGAGACTTTTCGTTAAAGAAATAACAAATAAATAAATATACGAATAACGTTGAATTTATTCTTAGCTTTCTTTTTCCTGATATTATAAAATTTATTATTATCAATTTTAGAAATCTGGATGATATTTCCGAGGAGAATTATCTTTCTATTAACGGCCAATATCAACAACAACAATCAATATTAATTATTAATTTTCGTGTCTTCGCTTTTAGCATGAACCTCTATCTCTTTACTTTTTCGATAATCTCAAACAATTTTTAAATATTCCATACTATATACTTATAGACTTTTTCCAACAAACTACTTCTTTTTAGCCAAAATTTACAACTTTTACAACTTTTCTAAAAACAAAATTTTCTTATTTTTCTGATATTCTGTTATATCCTCAATCCTCAAATATTGGGAACTATACGACGTTACTTATGATACTCTAATTTGGAAATGATACAAACTTGGAAAATTTGTAACGTCCCTGTTTCTATACGGGTCAGATTGTTCGAGCGTAACCGAAATTTATCACATTCAAGAAAGAAAATTCTTTCGTTGGAAACGTATTTAATGGTAACGCGAAAGATAAACAACTTAGTGACACCAGGATGCATTATTCTTTCAAGCGATTAAATTGGCAATTAATGGCGCCAGTCACGTAGCTAAATCGTAGTTAACCATTTTATTCCGTACGCGTTGAAATGTTCCGCTTTACAGAGACGAGTTTAATTGTTTCTGATGGGCCACGATATTTTACGTTAATACAAAGGATTTTACACATGAAATTCTCCTACGTTACTGATTATATTGTCTCGATGGTCGTATTGCATAAAAAGTATATAGTCGGTTGTAATCGCCTTGCGATAATAATAGAATCGCTTGAACAAAGAGGTTTTATCGAAAGTGAATAATGTTTAACGCATAGCCTGTATAACATGTTACCACAGTTTTCATTCACTAAGTAATTTAAACGTATAAATTCTCGAATATCGTATCTTGACCCATGCATTGTAATTATCCTTTTTGCAATTGACTTTTATCAAATAATATCATTTCCTGCCATGATATATGTGTATATATCTAGCGATACCTTACTTAAAACATATCTATTTTAGTACTTTATTTACGAGTTATAGAATATTTCTTATTTCCGCTTTCAACACATACGAAGAAATTATTCATGACTATATAAATAGCTTCTAATTATACAGATGCTGATAACACGTCAATAAGTGTTAAAGGTAAGAACACGAAATATTTGCCGATTTACAGGCCAAGCACTGAAAGAAATTTATCTAAAATCCCTTCGTGAAACCTCTTAATTTCTTCCTAGAAAAAGACAAAATCATACTCTACGTCAAAAAGTTCCAAGCTCCTCGATAAATATCGAACGGCGTCTCTAGGTAAGCACAGAACTTCTAATCTCTGCGATCTCCCATTTGGAACCGTAGCTTCGACCCGATTCTCTGCGATCTGGGTCATCGGCCTGAACCTCGTAGCTCCCGTTTCGTCCCTCACTGGCGATCTATTCTTCTGTCTGTTCGCAGAACAAAGAGCAACCAACGGTGGATGAAGCTGCGGACCACGGTGCAGCTCTCGTCAGCCATCTCGACGATCCAGAAGAAGCCACCGTTGAAACGCGAGGATTCGTTTCTCAAGCGATTCTCCACCAGACAGATCCCGGAAAGTCAAGAGACGTTGGACACAGGAGAGGGAGAGGGCGACGCTGCCGACGACAAGGATTCGAGTGGACGTCGTCGACGACGGCCACGGAGACCTCAGAAACCACCGAGGACCGTGGTCAATCCGGACGAGAACTTTTATTATTACTGGCTGATGCTACTATCCGGCTGTGTTCTTTACAATCTGTGGACATTGATTGTGAGACAAAGTCTACCGGAACTACAGGCTGTGTCGCCAGTCATGTGGCTCGCATGCGATGGTTTCACGGATCTTGTGTTCTTTTTGGATGTGGCTGTGCAGTTTCGTACTGGTTACCTCGAGCAAGGATTAATGGTGTACAACAGCAAGAAACTGGCCGGTCATTATCTCAAGTCCAAGTCGTTCATTTTGGACTTGCTAGCGTTGGTGCCGCTCGATCTACTTCAGGTGAACCTGGGTAGTAATCCGATGCTCAGGTTTCCGAGGTTCCTCAAGATCTACCGTGTGTACAATTATTACTATATGGTCGAGTCGCGGACAGTTTATCCGAATTTGTGGCGTGTGCTGAATCTCATACATATATTGCTGATACTGGCGCACTGGTTCGGCTGCTTTTACTACTTGCTCAGCGAAGCGGAAGGATTCCAAGGTGACTGGGTGTACCCGTACAGGCCAGGGGAGTATGCGACCCTGACCAGAAAATATCTTGGCTCGCTGTACTGGTCCACACTCACCCTCACCACGATCGGCGACCTACCCACACCGGAAACCAACGCCGAGTGAGTGATATGTCTCTACGACTACACGCTCTTCCTTTACTTTTCATTTTCTTAGATTTTTCCGTTTTTCTTTTTTCTTCCTTTTCGTCTATTCTATTTTTATTCTTGGTTCTTTTGGCTCTTTTTCTGTAATTTGTCGTTGTCCGTTTGCTCGCCGGTTAGATGGTAACTCGTCGAGTGTTCGCCACACAGGGCGCGGCCACCTCTAACTAGATTTCACCCATCGACGCTTGAGACTTGAGAGAGAATGGAATGTCGCCGCGTCGTTGATTTATATAGATTGCTGGTCTGATTTACTAGATTGGCCCTTTTTATATTTGGCGAAGAAAAAATATAGGTTTCGAAATTGCGGAGGATAAAGAACTTTATTAAAGAAAAGCTGTATCAAAAAATACTTTAATATTAGGAAATAATAATTTTGGGTATAAATGAATTTTTGTCGGTAGGCAACTTAAAAGCGGGAATTAACTCACGGAAAATTTGAATTGGGTCACATATGAATTAAATTGAATTTGTATATACCTAGTTGTAGAGTAACCTGGCGCACGATCGCTATAAGCATTCAGCTAAAAGTCATTCAAAATGAGAAGTAATCATGAAATAACCGTAGTAAGATATTACAGATTATTCACTAAGTATTGTAAATTGTAGGGCAGAATTTTTAGTCAATACTGATTGGAGTTATTAAGATAGTTATCACAACTGGTACATAAAGAAATTTTGGTTAATCAATTGAAGATAGATTTAGTCAAAAGCAGATGCTTCTGATTAAATTGGGGGCACTTACGTAAAAAAATAGAAAAATATTCCTGTTTGCAAAATATAAAACAGTACTTTCTTTTCACTGATTCGTCAATAACTTTTCCATTACATCGTTGTTTAGTTGTGTGAATTACTATCGTTCAAATTATATCAGGTCGCATCGTTAGAAATTCCAATTTTATAAACGACGCTAAACCAGTATATCCATTATTCAACAATTCCTATGTAAAACTATATTTTCAAATTAGCATATTTATAAAATAGAAAAACAACGACCGAGAGGCAAAAATTTTTTACTCCTATAAAGAAAATAACGATTCTTCAAAATTCATTTATTCCATATAGCAAACGTTCTATCCATTTAAAATTTCTCGTTTCTTCTTTTCTGTGATTAGGATTGTCGCCGTAAAAACAAACTCGATAATGCATGTCGCCTGAAGTAATTGAGCCGCTTATCTGTTAAATTGGTTAACATATTGACTGCCACGCGAACTTCATATATTTTGACATCATAGCATTTAAGTCTTTAAAAAATATTACATTTACGAACATTTTTCCGATAATGTTATACAAGTCATTCACATTCCTAAAAATTTATTAGTCTATGAAATTTATCTTATTTGGTATCGATTAATCATTCTAAAAAATTTAGTCATTTAGTCAGCCACCGTGTTATCCTCACAAAACAAAAAGTACAAGAAGTTAATGAAATCATAGAAGATAAGTATCGATCAAGTGCTAAAATTTAAAAGATTTTTTAATGCGGAGTTAATCGTTTTTGCCTGTGGCAGTTCAAATATTAAAAATTCCAATTGATAATCGACGATGGCAAATATTATTTGGGCAGAGACCTGATTTCAGCGGAATAATCAACGAAGTGGGCAGAAATCGAACGACACTTTTCGAAATATATTTGCTCGAGCTCGGTAGTAAGCTTCTTTGAAACCGTACACAGGCAAACAAGCTCGAATAAACTCGAATAATCAGGTAGAATTGATGAATATGGGAAAAGCAAATTTACCTACCGATTCCTACTTCTATTTTCTATTTTGTCTTTCTATTTTCCGCAACTGTTCGTTCGGCTCGATCGAAATTGCTTCGTCGATAAATCCGATAACGAAAAGGTAGTCTAATAACGTCACGTGTTCGAATTTTCCATTAATTGCCCTCAAACGTTTCGGTGTAAAGCGTAGTTAGCAGTGAGTGCAAAAAAAAAAAAAAAGGAAAAGAATGAAACAGGAAAATCGAATTACCTCGCGCGTATAAATTTGACCGAATAAAGGTGATAGCATCAAATGTCTAATTTGCATCCCGTCCAGGAATAACAGAATTCGAGAATTGCGATGTTGAAAAGAAGAAAAGTTGAATAAAAGGGATATCGTTACGCCGACAGAAGGCAAATTTATGCTTTGGATAATTGAACGCAAACAACACGAAATTCTGCTAGTTTGTTCTTATTTTATTTGCACTTCAATGAGATATTTCTGGAATATTTTACCATGCAATGACATTTTTCAACTCTGTACAATAATAATGTTTTATTGAACAAGATAATTATCACGATTACTATCATATAATATTTATTAATATCGATAACAAATGAAAATTGTAAACGAGGTAAGAATAATGTATAACCGCCACGGTTATTTATGTTTTATTTGCAAATGCCGTAGGAATCAACTTGAGTTGTTTGAACAATCAACATTAATTTTCTATGCTTTTTTTTAATATACATGAGATGAAGACACATATTAAGTCAAATATAAACTATGAAAATATATGTAAATTGCAAAGATACAAAAATGTTTTGTCGTAATATAAATCTTAAAAATATCTGAAATCTCTCTAGCGATAATCGATACTCAAGCCATGTGAATATTCGAACACTTAACATCAGCTCAGTATGTTTAAATGATAATCAGCTGATAATAATCAGCTGAGTATGTTTAAATGTTAAATCAACACCTTCATTCTTTTTTCTTCTTTTTCCTAATATTTGAAAGTAACGTGTATAGAAAAGAAGAAACAACGAAATTGCATATCGCGGAAGTGCAAATTATAGATAATAGGTACAATATTACAGTAGCATAAATACTAAAAAAAGAAATTAACAATTTTATGTAATAACGATCGATACATAGATGATCGATACATAGCATCTCGATACGTGAGCGAACTTCATTTCATAAAGAAGGGATGAAGATCTAAAGTAGACCCAGTTGACGTCACCGCCATGAGATGTTAAGACTACTACTACTTTGGGCACATGACATAATAGAGTTTCAACGAAGTTGCTGATAGCTGGATATTGCATACGCTCATGTGTCGTTTTCCGTCGCAGAGTGCACTATTTGCTCTCAAAATATTGTCAAGATTCCTCAGAATATCTCTCGGGATCCATTACCGCGAAATCTCACGAGTAAAATTCGAACGTAGTAATAGCATTAACAAGAAATTCATGAATATGCGAACACTTATGATGCAAGCATCTCCTTGTACATTTCTAAGGCTTTCCTAAGTGTCAGCTCGTGATTAGGCGTGAGAAGTGGAATCTTTAAAAGTCGAGCAATGCATCAGAAACCGATTGTTCCAAACAATAAACTTCGTTATTCCATTTTTACGTACAATTAATGAATACGAATCAGTGAAAAATTTGTTGAAATGTTAAACAACACTTTTACGGTGTAATAAGGTATCTGATAAATTTAAGATGTGAGAATAACACTGTACTTGACAACATACACAGAACGTGAAAGGATTAATTTTGTAAATGTATTCTACTGAATTATATATATATTTATAGGACAATGTATACAAATACTAATTGTCTAGCAAATGAATACATTTACTTACTAATATACATTTTTATACTTAGCCGATACTTTTGTTAAAATTTTATGCAAATCCGTACATTAACCGAACAGTGCATATATTTACTAGATTTTACACTGTGGCATATAGGTACACTTTGTTGACAAGACAAAATTGAAACCAGACCAGGTATTTCAAGCAGTATAAACAAATTTGATGCATCACTACTATCATGTGACACTGAACACGTTCTATGTCAGATTATTCCATTATTTAGAGTCACCACTTAATTATAACATGATTAATCTTCGCAGTTGTCACATTCTAAACTACTAGCGATCATCCTTCAATCTTTAACTCCGTATTCAACATGAATCCTATTTAAGTACACGTCTTAACACGTCTTACAAATCAATTATCATACAGACAGTTTAGTAGACATGGAATTGAATTAGAAGCAAGATGCTTGCGTCGAACAAATCCGGTTAGAGTAATCCAATAAGATATTCGAACATCTTTTTCTACGATTTAACTTCGCCTTGCCATCCTTTCCTTGATCCTTCCAATTTTTCTTTTGTTTTTTTTTTTTTTTTTTTTTTTTTAGATATTACGCACTAGGTACTCTTTTTTGAATATTTGTTTTTAAAACAATACATAATAGTTAGGTTAGAACCAAAGGCATACTTTGGAAAAAGAAAAATATTCTCTGATTCATTATTTAAATGAATTTGAAATTTTGTTGCATGTATGACTAAAGTAAAGTGACAAGAGTTTAGATTTATTCCTGTTTTTCTATAATTACATATTTTACATTATTTTTGTTTAACTGCTGGGATATGTTAATAAATATTACTTCTTTTCTTTTTATTTTGGTAGAGAAAGATTTAGAAAATTGAATGAGATTTCTAGAAATAATAAATAGAAATAAATTCTAGCCATGTTATTGCAGGTGAAGTTGCAGATCATCAAATTGATAGATGAAAGACAATAAGATTTGAGTAGAAGTCATCAAATATTTATTCTTTCGTTTCTAGCCTCTCATATTATTTAACACCTTGAATAACGAGCAAGAAACTTATGGATCATTAATTAACATAAAATTGTTTAATATAATTATTATTCACACATCATCAACTGTATACTATAATATTATAAATTAGAGTACGCCAGAAGTTTCCCAACTTTTCTTAATATATCATCTACCCCCTACCATTGTTTTCTATCCTAAAATATCTTCCGCCATACGTCAGAACACCGAAAGCTAAAAAAAAAATCGGACCAACGTCTGAATTTTTCGAACAAACTGCGAGAAGCCAGTTTAAGCTAACAAACTCCTATTATTTACTTTCATTTCCGTGTTCCTTCGTCATCGCATAATATTAATCCCTCGAGCCAAAGCTAATCCATTAATAAGAAACGCGAAAACACGAAAAACAAGGGTTGGGGGACGATTTACTAAAGAAGGCAAAAAAGGGAAACCAGAAAAAAGGGGGAAAGGGATCACAAGGAGCTAAGGAAACGAAGTGCGAGAAAAGACTCCGGCAAAAAATTCTAGATTTCCTGAAAGATGTTGTTTCATATTACTTGCGATAAATACGTTCTGTCCCGCTGAGAATTCTTGCTGTGGTCACTAATAACCTTAGAAAGTGCACGAGACCTTAAACACAGTAAAAAAAAGTAAAAAAAAAACAACGTGCGTACAAAATTCCATTTTCTCTTAAGTCAAGTCTCTAGCGAACCAGATAGATGCCTAGAAATTAGACTCGTGAAGCGGCCTTGTTGTTATTGTGTTGGCAGAGTCGTATCGGGCGGCAATCCCCGGAGCCTCGCTCGTCGTGGCCGACTGTCCCGGCTTCTGCAGTTCAAGCATAACGGAGGGTATCAGTATCGTTTCCAGAATTCAAATAACGAGAGCAATACGATATCGTGCAAAAAGAAACAAAAACGAATTAAACCAAAAAAAAACCATTAATAATAAAAAAAAGAGTTAGAGCAAGAGAAGAATGTCGACCGAAAGATCAGAGATTCGAAAGAAGGGGCAGGGGTAAAGATAAAGGGGATAAAACCGGAAGAACGATTAAAACGCCCGGACAGCGAGTGAGAGAGGAAATGATCGCGAAAATGACTATAGACTTACGATACAGATTGAGATTGAATGTTGAAACGGGCGAACGTCATGAACGAGTAAGAGAGAGAGAGAGAGAGAGAGAGAGAGAGAGAGAGAGAGAGAGAGGGAGAGTGGTGCAGTGGGGAATGAAAGTGACATGATGTGAGAACGATTGGTGAACGTGAGAAGAAAGGTTGATACGATAGAAATAGTAGAATGCGTGCTGTGGATTGAAAAGAATCATTGAAATGCGAAATAGAGAGGTGGATGCTAAAAGACGGAAGAAGAAAGTAATTGGTCGCGTACAGCCAGGCAGGTTACGAATTTCTCGCGCGAAACGCGACACAGTGACGTAGTGAAAAAGTATTCGTTCGATGATCGTTTAGAGACGGTACTGTTGTTGAAACCTATTATGAAATAAAATCCGCATCCATGCATTGTGTCATGGTATCGTGAAATGCGATTGGAGAAATAGAACAACAACGGTGTTTCTGCATGGGTATAAGTAGAATATATGTATTTCATTTGCAACGCTAATATTTCGACGGAAACTCCAATCTGTCTTGCTGGATGGAGAATGACTTGCCAAAGCTTAGCTGAGTGTACTTTTTAGGTGAGGATTTATGACATCAAGTGAACTGGGTAAAGATTGAGAAAAATGGTTCTTGCGAATCAACCTTAGCATTAGATCACTTTTTTACGAGACAATATTGCTTATACGAAGAATAATTATATTATATTATGTTATACATATATATGATGTAATATGTATAATATATATATATAGACTTTGATTAAGTAAGCAGAGGATATTGAAGTAGGTGAAAACATTATTTTCATTTTAGCTATACAAACTATTCTGCACATTCTTATAATTTTGTGTGCTTACTAAAGAAGTAACAGTTCGTCGTTTTCTGCAATTACTAAATTGCGTAAGTTCCTCTGATTATACACGAGTGGAAAATTTTATCATTGTTACCTTAAAACTTTCTTAAAATTTCCACATAATATATGATTAAAAAATACACGCAAATTTAATATCTGTAATTTTAAAAGTATTACGTAAAATTTCCTTCTCTACTTTTGAGTAGGTATATCTCATCCAAATGCTATATCTATTTAATTCTAATCGCACAATCTAATCGTACAATGCACCGAACGAGTGCACATAATTGCACTGAAAAGAACGAATATCCTGATGTCAAAGGAAAATAAAAAATTTCCATATAGAACGTAAAATCTGCAAAACGATGTTGTCTGATACCATGTGATCCTCGATTGAATACAAAAATCTCTATCTGGTCATTCTTCAAAATTGTCGCCCCTCGGAACATTCAACCACTCGATTACTCATCTGTAGTCGACAATGTTAAAAAAAAATGGAATAGAGAAAAAAGAAGAGGAAAAAAACGCCAGGACCGGGCTAGTCTCTATTCCACTTTCCACCGGCGCGACGCGGTGTTATAACCGAAACTCGCGTTATTCACACGTCAGAAAATTTATGCGTGGCACATGTGTGCGGTCGTACAGGAGGCTTTCACGCACGCAAATCAGAATATTCACGGGTCGTGGCTGGCGGCAGCCTTTGACGACAGGACAAGAGGCTGCAAAGCCAGCAATTACTCTTTGTCGAGGAAGGTATCGGTAAATAGATGTCGACGGTGCAGCGACACGCGCAGAAACGCCTTCCTATCTCGCGCATCAGTGATCGATGTACGTTTCCACCCGTCATACTCGCGGATCGATCGTAAAAAAACAAAAGAAAACGCCATTCGATCACCCTCGATAGCTCGACGAAGAAAAAAGAAAATTACGCACGGTCGAAGACGGTTTCTACTGGATAAACAAGGCTAACGTAACATCTGCGTTGGACAGAACTGAAAGATAAGCACACGGACGGTCACCAACTTAAGACCAGTTTCACACAGAGATATCGCGATACGCGTATGATAGATATTAATTAAATACTAATGGACATGTGTACCAATGACGCAGTATCGCGATGCTCATTTGATGTATCTTGGCGAGGATATTTGTCGTATGAAGCCGACGAACGAAACGTTAAAACAAATTATGACATTCATACGGTACGCAGCTCGCGATACATCTATCACGACACACGTACACCGTGTGCAACCGATTTAACCTTTCTAAACCGATGACTGACGACGAAGATCGGATACTTGAAAACGATAATGCTTGCATTTAAACTGTAAATGTTTATGCGAATCCATCATTTTGTGAAAACAACGAAAAAAATCGGACGCTGCTCGAAAATTGTTTCGCCCTTTAACCCTCGCTCGATGCGCACTTAAAATCATTACATGTGGTTGCAACTTTCCAGAATTTTAAAAGAAGTCGATATTCTTTTGGAAAGTATTTGCCCTGATTGAAATTTTATTAAACATATTGACATTTTACGTTATGGAATTAATACAGGATCTTTGATTATCTCAGAAACTTTATTTTCAAGACTAGTTTCAATTGCATCTCTCATGCAAGCTTTTTGGCAAATTTATAACTTCTATATTCCTTTAATTTTCACATCAATCGTAAAGCTGTGGAAAGAAATGTTAAGAGGCGCTATTCCTTATAATTCAATTAGTTTTCTATCATTATCATTCTTTCTCCCTACGATGTTACGAGAATCAATTTCTTATCGCCATATTTCGTTTTATCCCACTGCATGGTTTTTAGGCTCATATTTGTCGTATTTGTTAGAAACATCGAATGCATAAAACGGAGTGCCGAGCGATCTTTTACTATGTGATAATAAAATTCACAAAAAATATAAAAATACATATAGAATATAGTAAAAAAGTTTTACTTACATTATAAGATTTTGCTTTAACTGTGTCATTTCATTTGCATGTATTTCATTTACATTTTATGTAATTGAGAATCATACAACAGTTACATACGAAATTAAATGAAGTAAATTTCGTTTCTCATATATAAAAATCGGTGAATAAAGTCGGTGACTGAACACTTGCATAATTACATAAAAAAAGAAAGATATACATTTATGATACATTAGTTTTAAATTACTTAAGATTTATCGAAGATTAATTTTATTTGGTATAATTTACTATTACTTGTTATAAAGCCAATTGATTATCTACTTCACAATTATTGTTCGTCTGTTCGCAAGAACTGAATCGAAATTTCATTAAATTGATAAATCTAAGCGAATATTATCATAGGAAGATCCATTATCTGACTGTTGTTATTTGTACACTATGAGAGAGGAAAGATTTTACCTGTATTATTATTATTCTACATCTGATGTACGAATCAATTAGAAGACATTATTTGCCTGTACATAAAAGCCCTGATTAGTGAAAGCAACCGTAAACCGATTTAGATCTCATTTTGTCGTCCCTGTCTAATCTTTAGCGTGGCGCGATCGTGGCATGCGAAATCGGATTGCAAATAATACGCGCACGGAAACTCTTGGTTTATATGGCTCGTGGCAGAATTCAAGTCACATTCCGTACCCCGCTATCGAGCGGTACGAACCGTTTATTGCCGATCCTGGTGCTTCCGATATTGCCAGAGTTGATATATATTTATCATATCGTTTAAATAAAACTGAATTCGCTAGATTTTCTAGAACCGCATTCTTACGACTTACGTCGCGTTCGCGTATATCTATGTCGACAGATTCTTCGAACGAGGCTAAACTATTATACTTTTAAATTTAACGCTTGAATAAAATATAATTTAATAGCATGCATTTAGAATGTTTTCAAAGTTTTCAGGCAGCTTCGGAATTATATTAATTTGAAATTTTCTAGATTTTAGAGAGAATAGATTATGTTATAAGAAATAACTTATCTATCTTAGAATATTATTAACTCTCAACTGATACGGTCCGAATCAAATGGCTGATAAATGAGCAGTAAAAAATTTAATTATTAAAGGATATTACTTGAGGATAGATTCTTTTACATCCTTTCTATGTTTAATTTCAATGATAATAATCGGACAATTTTAGACTTATTACAAGTCGCAGTTTCACTTTGAACGGATGACAAATCAATAGAGCATTATTCATAAAGGTGACGCGTGAATAGCTCGATAACTTGGAAATCAACGAGGAACACCGATGTAGTTAATTACTGCTTGTCCTGTGATTCTCAGCAGAGATACGTGACATCTTGACGCCTTAGTAACCGTGCTTTCAATATTGCTGCCAGTCGAAACGTATTGTGCGATGCTCTAGGGTCTTAAATAATGTAGATGTTCCCAATTTGTCGTTCAGTAGAACAAATTAAAGTTTAAAGACTACAAAAATTTCATTTTTTACGTCAAATGTCTAGTGATATGGTGTTTATACTTAAAATAAGACTGAAGATAATTTAACGAAGCAATTTAATGGAATTATGGTCTCTGAAAAATAGATTTCTGTTAGGGAATATATTATTTCATTATTATTACATGAGTATATAAAGATATTATATTACTATTATTATGTTATTACATTAGTTATTACATTTAATATACGATATATGTTAGTCTTCTCGCATTTGGTTGTGTGTATAGCGAATCTGAAAATATTGCACCATATTGCATCAGTAACTTTATGGAAAAACGCGAATGTCTCATTTAAACTTTCACTTCTGAAATTTTAGTTTCATTTTTAAACGAAATTTCTACACATGTTTAATGCAGAAAAAAATATAACATAATTATACTTAACTTCCTGTTTCACGCCACCATTCGAATAAAAATGGAAAATATTAATGGAAAGAAAGATGCGTTTTGATTAAAAAATTGTTGGTAAAGACTTAAGGATTATAAAAGACAGCGATCAGTCGATTATTTTGATATTTCGATTCACCAGTTCATAATTTTATAGAGATATCTTATTATTTGCGAGAAAATCACTACAATAGGATCATTAAGGTCATTCAAAGGATATTCACGGTCATTTGACAGCTATTCAGGATCATTTCGTGATTATTTTAGTCACTTAGCATCGCTCAAAAGCACTTTATGGTCATTCAAGAGCATGTCAAAGTCATATGGTTGCTCAGTGTCCTAATTTGAACAATAGATCGAAATCCACATTCTGTCCATAACTATGTGAATTAGACAAGGTATATCGAGAATATAGAATTTCGCTAAATAAAGAATGTAAAGTAATATATGATAAAAAGAATGTTCTATTAATATACAAAATTATAAATTATGCTAATATCGGGAATTGAGAATTTGCTAACATTAAAGGTTGAAAATTTGCCAGAATATTAACAATTTTCTGGCACATTTTGAAACATCTACTACTTGAATCTTGGAATCGGTAACGTTAAGAATTCTTCTATTGGTCGTTTATTTAGATGAATGTATCAAAAGGAGGTCATAGATCAGTTGGAGACTGTTTGACATTAGGTTTATGCGACATCAGCCCAACGCGTTTAACGTGGGATCGTCAACCACGAAGAGCCAGTGTCCATGAACGTCAAAGCAAAACCGCCTGTGGTTTCCTCGCGATTGACAAAACGACGGAAGCAGGTATTCCTCGCGTGCTTTCCGATTCTATATTACAACCCCATAGAGATGGCTCGAAACCGATCAACCTCGATCGTTAATTTTCGCCAAATTCCTCCACGTAGAATTGCCTCGCGAGACTAGGTGACGATTGAATAAAAATCTAATTGTAGTCGAGTATCGTATGTAATTTCTATCTTAAATAATTACATGAATAAACTATAATTCCTGCATGCGTATGTTGTATATATCCTCTTGTCTAAAAAAACTAGAACGAAACGTAGAAAGTTTATATTTGCAAATAACGAAATAGTAGTTATACGTTTTGAAAATTGAAACCATTAAGCAATGAAGTCTTCAAGAACTATATGTTACTTTATTTGTAATTTATTCGAAGCTATTGTACATTGGATATTCGTCGATCGTAAGTCGAAAATAAAAATAATGGAGTATCAGCTCGAATTGTGGAACACGGAAAGCCTAAGTTTTATCCTGTTAATGTATTTTCCACTTCACTCGTGGTCGTTCTTTGCAATCTTTTCTATATTTCGTTCGAAATTGCCGATATAATATTCATAGAAGCAGCTCGGTTAGTCGAGAATTGCGATCAGTATAGTGTTTCGTTCACTCGTTATTTTAATAACGTTGATAACGAACCAATGAGCAACTACGTTCTAAAAATCTAACAAATTTTGTCTTAAACGCTTTACCTATCGGAACCATGCTAAATAAATACAAATGACGCTACTTTGTATTTAAATAGTAATTCGATATAAACTTGTTCCTTAAGAAAGGAGAAGAAAGGATCCATTAAAAGAAAAAAAGAGCAAGGAAAGAAACTTGTACAATCGTGTAACGAATCCACCATCTTCTAAAGGTGGAAACATTGACTTAATTTCTCCATCCGAACGCAATACTTCTGAAAGCCTTTAAAAGATTACTGCCAAGAGGAATACTTTACGATTTGATCGGTATCTCCGGCTTTTTTCAAACTTCAATGTATTGAAAACTTTATCTATTCAAGAAGATAGAATATCATTTAAAAGGCTGTCGCAAACAATTCCACATACTTACTAAACCTAATCTGAAACTGACTATATAAATAAAAAATTAGATAACAAAAAGTAAACGGTTAAGAAAAAGATTTAATTTAATGCTTATTGATAATAAATTCAAGTAGCAAAAAATGACAAATAAAGAATTAATAAAAAAGATGAAACTTGGTAGTCACCTGAGTCGTTATCAGTATCTAGTTTATTGTTTGTACTCGATAGTAATTCAATTTCCGTATCACGGTTCTAGGTTTTGTTTTAATATACCATAAAAAATACTTACAATTGTTTGCAGCACTTTTTTAATGATTTTCTTTTTTCTACTTTTTTAAATATCGATACTGGTACTTACTTGCACACTACACGAATTTCTGAATAAGAATTACAAAATTCAACACGAGCTTTAAGCTAGGTTTAGGTTTACCTTTAACCAGATAACTGCGGAATTTTGTTTTAGAAATCTCTCATGAATGGGGTGCATAAATAAAATCAAACGATGACGAGCATACATGTCAAACGCAGGGCAAATGTACCTATTGTAAATTTTACAACAAAATTGAAGCAGAACGGTGATGGCTTATATTTTTATTCGAAAATATTAACACTTCATAGTTGAACAAATTATTATTATAAAAAATTACAAAATTGCAACAAAATGCTAAAATTTACAGACAAGAAAAATTTTTTAAAATATGAGAAATTCAGTTGATTTTTTCACACACGGTGGCACACAGTATCGAGCACCAGTATCGTGACTCCTTATGAATTTCATTTTTTAAATAGACGGCAAATCTTCGAAGTGCATTTGCTTTTAATCATGTAGCTGGTATAAAATTAGTGAAATATTTTCCGGTAAGACGTGTAGATTTTACAGTTGAACTCGTGGTTGGTCGACTTTCGAAGTTTATGTTTATTAAATTGCATATTTCTTAATAATTTGTTCAACACATTCGACCAAAAAATGTGATCATATTTATCATATTATATTTCAATTGTTATCGGAGAATAGCCGATATACACAGTAAAATATCCACCCAGTTTGTAAGGAAACAAGATTATACCAACGATTCAGAAATATCCGATATAACAGGAGAAAAAATCAACTGATTTTGTAAAAAGAAATACATTATATCGGGAATAACCGATATACCAAAGAAAATAATCAAATTTTTCTTCATAAAATACATAGCAGTTTTACTGATATTATAAAGTAAACATACCACTAAATGATATTTATATTACTTTTTGCTAAAATTTTGACATTTTATAGTAAATGAACATTTTCTATTTTACACGACGAATATACACGTCAAACGTACCGACATTAAATTCTTGTTAACAGTTAATATAGAACAGTTAACAGATTAATATAGAATTAAAAGTATTAAGGCAAAGGTTAAAAATATGGCAGAATTTTCAACCAAGAAATACTCGAACGTGCTGTTGAACACGGTTCAAGTTTCAACGACAAGGGGAACGTACTACTAGGAACGCGGCTGAAACTCATCCTTTATCGCTGGCATTTAGGATTCCGGCCTAGGTCTATTACAAACGGTCCTAGCCCGCGGTCGACGACAGTCAGTCCACCTAATTTGAATAATACTCCGGCGAATATTCTATTCCGCGCTGGCAGACTCGAAGAAACCCATCTTTCACGCTCTAAAATTTTCATACATTTTTCAATCAGCTGTATTACGAGCATGATACTATCGAGCCAAAAACTATTATAGTAGAGATATCTCAAAACGTTCTTCATTGATTATAATTATTATAAATCAACAGTTTGTTTTGTAATATTCACCAGTATAACAATAAAATAAATAAATACAAAAGAAAAGAAAATAATAGCTAAACTATAGCGGTAAAAAATATAGTAGATACAAAAAGTATTGTCACATCATTGTACGATAATATTGTATTATAACATTGACATATTAATTAATTAGGCCCAATATTAAATTTTGATTCATTTAGTAATATGACTATCAAAATATGACTGCAACAATGCCGAGAATAATGGTACATAACAGTACCTTTTGTAGCCATTGTAAATAAAATGTAAGAAAATTCTTTATGTGTTTCCATAATTAATTTTTCTATGTCATGAATGTGATATCTTATGGCGGAGCTTTTTGATCGTTAAGAGATAATAATTGTTATTAGGCTGCAGGTATACACAGTTTGCTAAGCGACTTATATGAGTATACCTACGCACGTACTAGTAACTTTTGTATCAGATATTTTACGCCATGTTCTTACAATCACTTATTCTAGAGTATGTGCTGTATTATATTTATGCTCTTGGTAAATGCAATCTGTTTTGTAAAATTGTGATATTTTTTGTACTGGTTGCATCTAAAGTCTCTTTTGCCCACCACGGCAATTTTATATTTTTATAGAATCAACTAAAGAAATAGAATCGAAATAGAAATTTTGTTCACTAGTTAAAAATTATAATAAATATTCCACTTTGAATATATTTTTGCATATTACGTGCATTCTGTAGATTTTCGAACTCTTCAATTTTTCGGAAATTTATAAACGACAGCAATTTAGTTATTATTAATATGTATTGGTAATATCGCTAATAACACTAATTATATAAAATATAATACAAAACTAAAAGCAAAGAATTTTTTTCTATATAGAGTGACATCTCAGAAAATTTCGTTCTTTTTCCTCCTCTTGTTTTCAGTTTCCACTGATCGATTAGGTGGTGGAAGTAAGATATGGGTTAATTAAAGTGATGAAGCTGCAGCAATATCGAACAGAGGAAGGATAAGTAGGAAATGTAATAGGGGATGTAGTTTTAGAAAGTAAGGGGTGATACAAATCAATTTGCAGAGTGAATTTTTACGCTGAAGCAAGTGAAGCAAACTTTGAATGGAAGTAATTTTTGTGATACGAGAAAAATTTTAGAATGTTTCTTATAATGGTACTCGTTCTTGTCATCATTTTATTTATTAACTTCTGTATTCTATATTTAAGTAATAACGATAAAATATACCATGCAACAAAGATCTATTTCATCGCAAGTAAAGAATAGTAACTGGAATTACTTTATTTCTACTATTTATATAAAGAACAAATGTTCATATTTGCAGAATAGATTTATCTTCGATTGTTAAGTGTTTCTAATTCAGATAGTTTCTCTTAAATATAACCCAAATCATCTTCACATTTCCTACATATATTTTTTTATATATAATCTTGTTCGAAGTATTAAATATTAAAAATTAAAATCAAAATTCAATATTTTTTCAACATTTATTTATTAACAGATTGCTGATGATTATGCATGTTCGTATTTTCTCAGACATTGGTAAAGAAATGAAATTTCAGTAAAACTTGTATCCCACCTTCTAAAGCTTGCGATATATACATTTCTCATTTGTCCTATTTTATATCATTTTCACATTTTTACTCGTCCATTCATATACTTGCCTATTACATACTTGTCTACTTTTATATCTCTGCAATTGATATAAATTAATTAATATCCAAAGTTTACTCGTTAACTATAATTTCTTATTGTACATCCCTGCCTCCAATAATTTCGACAAATGTCTGTACCTAACTAATCGTGATTTAAATTGATATTTTCAATTTTCACGTTTGAGGATAAAATGCATCGATTCATACAGCAGCTGTAATGTCGTATGTTAGCTATGTTATAAATCTTATGGAAATTAGCGAGAAAATGCATTCCACAAACATTATGATAATTTAGCATAGAACATCTATAGCAACGTTGCGTAATGGGATCGATATCATAGCAGCAACCATGTCGATGTAAATTCCACCATACCAATTTCGTTCCAAAGATAATTATTATAATATAGTTTTCAAGGGGAACGAACGATAAAATCTGCGAGGTATACTGTTCGCGTCGATTCAACTGGAATTTAAAATCGCTCAGATATCTGGATTAACATTTTTCTACGATTATCGAAATTAACACTGTCTCTTTCTATTTGTCTTCGAGAGAAAATATAAATGATTTATTATTATAATATAGTTTTCAAAGGAAACGAACGATAGAATCTGCGAGAAGCGTTCTTTGTGCCAATTCAACTGAAATTGAAAATATCTTAGAGATCGAAATTAACGTTTTTCTACAATTATCGAAATTAATACTGTCTCTTCTCATTTGTCTTCGAGTAACAGAAAAAATGACTTATACAATCTAGATATATTTCTCCTATTTATATTCACAGAATAAACACAGTTAATATAATTAATATAAATAGTAATATAAATTAATTAAGAAAAGTATATTCACTAAGACTGCTACCTCTCGTGTTTTGGCTAAAAAACTGTGGTCTTTAACATAAATCTCTGAACTCCAGTTTTACCAGAGACATCTTCAGACTTGTAGTGAATTAAGAAAAACACATTTTGCGATTCGTTTCGACGATATTTTACAATATTTATAATGTCTTCATTTATTAAGCATAATTTCTCACACATTACTTTCTAATCATTTAAAATATACCCAAGCTTCCAAATGATCTGTATCTTGGGCTAAAATAACGCAAGTTCCTTTATTATTAAATAAATGGTCCCAAATTTTAGAGCTATAGTATACCTAACTTCATTATGTAAGTAATACAAAAATTCACTCAGTATCGAATTACCCTTGCCCACGGAAGGATCTCGTAAACTGAAATTGGCGCTCTATTCCGACTAAGATAAAGGGTACACTGTCGACAGGGACAATTCAACGACGGTAAACTGTACTATTCGTCGGTAGCTCGAGAATATCCTCGATATTGTTAACCTTATCTTTCCCATCGGTTCGCCATCGTGAGGGTGGGCATGATTGGAAGAAATCCGACTGGCAGATAGAGAGCAAGCATAGGTAATTCGTTTTCAGAAGTTCAGTGGGAACAGCGATGAGGTGAAATATTCTATTGCCAGTGGTTGGATTGCGTTGTGGCAGCTCCGTGCCTCTTCCATGGAATTTACTGCGCGAAGATAATAATTTCGATCTGACTAGAGGGCTAGACCAGTTCACCCCTATTTTCTTACCCCTTGTAATAAAAGAGTCATGGAATTAGACGTCACTGTTCGCATCCGGCGAAATCGACGATAGGTTTCTCAAAATTCCAGAACATGGATCGAGAAGATGGATTTAATAGAGCAGAATTGACGCAGTTGACAAAATCTTCCTCGTGAGAAATAAAAACTGAAATACCTCTTCAGCCATGGAGAAGTAGGATTATTCGTTCTAGATTCGAGTTAAAAATTGTATTCCTCTAGATCGTTGAATTCTTCGTGGAAATGGTACTTTATTTAGGTGAACTTATTCCTATGGATCGTTGAGTTTTTAAAAATAGCGATTAGCACATACATTTATAAGAAACTTAGATGTGCAAATATATGCAGAATATATAAACTATGTAAAAATATATAAAATATCCGAAGAAAAGTATTTGTTTGATCTTCATTTATGAATTTATCTCGAAATTTCCGCTTAAACAAAATCTTTTATGATATTAAATAACATTAATTATCATACATACGCGGGACAGGTTATATAATTACTTTCATAATGTTTAATAATCAAATCCGCAATAACGTATTCATTAAAATGAAAGACTGTTAATTAACGTACTGTTCCGTTAACTGTGAGACGCCATACGCAATTGTATTGTTTTAAGGGTGTACGTTTACTTAAGAGAAAATGTTTAAATTTCATTCTTTAAAAAATCATAATCTTAAAACAGCTGTCTTAATTAACTACGTTAAATGGAATACCTTACACGAGCTTTGCTAATGAAAAATTGAAGATACATGAAATTTTTACCACGTTTCTGCTGACGGTCAAATAGAATTTTACGTAGAATTCTAATGTTTCATTTTAATTGGGACGTGGAGAATTATGAAGTCTCCTCCGAGAACAGAAACATAACTGAAAGAAGTTAAGAAATTTTAGCACTCATAATCAGTAGGAATTTGTAATACTGCTCCGTTTTGAATAATTATCCAGATTAACTTCGCTGGATGGTCGTTTAAAAGACTTGTAACTTGGTAATTATCAACAATAAAAAGAATAAAACTTATTAGACTACCAAAAGATGTAAATTTAGTCTGAAATTTCGAAAGGAAATTTTTGTTTCGTTCTTTGTAAAAAGTGATTTACATATCTGGATAGAAAATAATTTTCAAACCATGCTGAAGTATGCGTCGCTTGTACTTACAAAAACATTGTATTTACAATGAAATATTTCCTTCCGTGATTTAAAATGCCATTGCGTGAGATACGCAAACATTCTTCAATACAAATTACACAATGCTATTATACAGTTAATAATTACGAAATCACTGTAAGTTCATTTACTTCAAAATTACTCGGCTTGGATCTAGGTTCGTATTCATCAGTTCGATTTGCCAATTATGATGACGATGTGGTTGTAATTAATCACTTGGAAACATAATTCTTTGTAAAATACTTATGTTTTCAATATCTTTTATTTTTCTCTAATTTATCATTAATTCGATACAGCAAAATCAGTCTGTAAAAAAATGTTGCAAATCAACGCAACATATAAATTCAATAGATTAATTTATATCATGCAAATTGTTAAATTTATGAAACATGTATATCGCTGATACATGTAATATATATATATTGTAAATTTTTTACAATTTATTACACATTGTCAAAAAATCTATCAAGTAATAATTTCATACGAAACATTTAAATCGTTCCAAACGATTAATGTCTACGATATAAAGAAAAGATAGACAGACCTACAATTATTATTTCCATCGCTCGCGTCACAGCTCACCTCACAAATTAATATTCGTGTAAATTTGTTACCTATCGTATATGAAATTTATACGATACAACGATCACAAGCAATTCCAGCATTGCCAAATAAATTAAAAATTATAAAAAGGATAGCGAAAGATTATCAAAATAAAATAGTTTAACTTTAAATTCGCATGAAGCTTTAAGAAAATTACTATTCTTTTCCATTTGAGTTGATTAAATTTTACAAAAGCGCCATTATCATAGGATCTTATGAAATTGTAAAGATCGTACAATTTCTCGTTCCAGTTATAGCTTAATTTCAGTCCGGAAACTGTTAAGTAGCCTATTATGAGGAAGAGCGGGGAAGAAGCAAGCCAGATGCAACTTTAGATAAAAATTGTTCTTCTTCCTCTCTGCACACAAAAAAATTCCTTTTTCATATTTATAATCTGATAACTTCAACGCCTTTAAGACGTTTATATTGGTCCAAGCAAAATTCAGTTTTATTCTTCCATTAATTACTAATATACATGAAAAAAATATTGGAAGGAAATGATTACTATTTAAATAATTACTAATATGAAGATGTACGCAGAATATTGTGGATTTCTCGATTTTTAATGGAAAATTTTCAATAAACGAAATGGATTTCATTTCGCTTTCTTTAAGCTCTTTTTAGAAAGCCTCGCGAATGGGAAAAGTAGATACATTTGATTTTTATAACGTGATTATGATTGACTCATCGCGGTTTTATCTATATGCAGTAACATTTAACTGGATACTCGATAATTCATGAACATTTCTTTATTTTCTTATATCGTTTATTTAAATAGATTACTTGAAACGTTTCTGCACATTTTAAATAACGTTATTTTAAGACGCAACTAAAATAAAATTCAAACAAATTGAATTCGCAAATTCGCAATTTATTTCGACGAAAGTGCACTAAATATTATTACACATAAATTTTTTTAAAAGGATCGAAAGAATGATAAAAAAATGACAAACGTAAAACACAAAGAAAGAACATTTGCAATATGGTATGCTTTATGGTTTTTACCAACAATAAATTCGATTTATCCATAAGCTTTAGACGTAAGGACATATCAAAGGCAGCTCTCAAGATTCTAGAAGGTAAATTTTAACAAAGTCTAAATCAAAGAAATTTTACAAGTTAACGATAAAAAAAATGCTACTTTCTATATAGAAAGGGGCGATGAAGAACGGAGGAAATTACGTTGATAGTTTCCTCATGATAGTTTCCTGTAATTTCATGTCAAACACAATGAACACGATATCAATGTGTTTCATTTCAAAATTATTAGTAAACTGCGAATTTTTATGCATTTATAGGAAATTCAAAAACGCTAAAGTGCAAAAGATACACGTAATATACAAAAAATATATAAAACGGCAAAACTTAATGAAAATTCTCTTTGTATGAAGTTACTCACAAACATTTCTGCCACGAAAGATGGTAAACGAAAAATGTCAAACATTCTCAGTAGATAGAGATAATCAAGAAGAATCCTGCTGTCCACCTGCGAGTAAACCGAAAATGTAAACACGGGGTAGACTGAAAAGTTATAATCTGAAAAATAGCGAACAGTCACGTTCGCACTATAAAGCCGGTCCGTATCCAATAACTATCGACTTCTCTGAGAAAAGAAATTTCCGAAGAGAATGCGGGGGTGGGTAGATGGATAAGCCAGCACGATATTTCGCAGCTGGCTTTAATGAAAATCTTAGCGGAGAAAGGCGGTGGGCGTCGAAGGTGGATTCCGGCCGCTTCCGCAGAAATAAAATTAATCGGGGGCTTACGAGTTCCTCCTTCGGCGCAACTTTCCGCCAGACGTCCGCTCTCTTCCGGTATCATTCCCACCAGAGATCGAACTTTTCGTTTCCACGAAAAACTGCGGGTTCGCCGGCTACAACTGCGTCTGACGAATTAATAACACGTCGAGAAACACGTTGCTCGCTCGCCAGTCACATTGTATTTCCCACGAATAAAGGGAAAACGAAGCGAGAGAAAAACGCTATGGCGCAACGCGATACCTACCACTGAGATATAAAGATAGGGTGTATGAGTGAGCTGAAAAACGATATAGAAATCGAAAGAGAACGATGTATAGAGGCTCCTTGCGTCCTTGTTTTAATAACGTATGCGCATTCGTACAGTAAATATGTAATCGTAATATTGATTAACGAGCGACATTAGCGTGCAGTTGACATGTCTGATCAGCCAAAAACAGTAGGGATTTATATGTAGCATTCTCTTGCTATTCCTATATCGTAGCCATTTACACGGTAATATATTGCTGTGTTAATTCAACTAGGGGTAGCTGTCCGATCGAAAGAAGATTCTGAGAAAAATACCTCTTATTATTCAACCAGCTTTTACGCGCAACTTTGTTCGCGTGGACTTCTAATATACGGAACAATTTTTAAGCAAAGGAATTTTTATAGATTGCTTGCCTACGTATACTAACTTGCCTTTGTATACTAACAATTAGCTTATTCTCCGTAACAAAAAATATTAAATTATAAAAAAAAGTTCGATTTTAGAACAAACACGACGTGAACAATAACTGTGGTTACTTGACCTTTACCAAACGTGGGGGCGTACAAGCTATTTCTCAGCTTTTACAAAACTGATCGAAATGAAACATACTCTATTTTCTTTCCTTGCTATTGAGCTATATAACAGAGAAAATCTCATCAAAATCCGTTCAGCAGTTTTTACGTGATGCGACTACAAACGGACAAATAAACAGACAGATAAAAATTCCAAAAATTAGTTTCTTCGACTCCGTAGTTTATGAGCTGTTCCTGGGTGACTGTTTTATTTATTGCTTTTTATTCCACATACAAACGCAACCCTTCTACTATTTTATGGTATATACAGCACATACAAGTAGGCATCGATTTCACATACGTCAGAAATATAATTGTTATATCTTTAGTTTCAATGTAGGTACGACTTTCTTATTTAATATACATATAAGTAAACTATTTTTGCGCTATCTGGAAGCAATGACTTGATTTAAGCGAAAGTTACAAATACGCCCTTTTGACTTAACACGGCGGCGTACGACTCATGCGCTCTATTCTTGTATCTCTATGATACCCTACCTCATACTTATAAAAAAAACTCAATGTTCCATTTATTTAGATCTTAAATAGATGGCATGAACAAAAGCTAAGAAATAATTAACCGGCGTTTATTGATGCTTATATTTTTCTCTACAGATGCGACGTTGAAGATTTTCTAGCATTATTAAGAAATATTTAGAAAGAAAGTTGCACTTGAATTCTATGCTATAGTATTCTAATTGATACGTAGAACATTTTCCAACAAAAAATATAAATATTGCACATCATTTTTCGAATCTAACTAGACTTCGAATGTAGGTAACGCTTTTACAACACGAAAGTCGATATTGTATTACATATACCAAAGTGTATTGATATATAATTATTCACCATTATTTCATAAATATTTTAATAAATTTAACTACTTTAGAAACAAAATGATTGAATATTACAAATGCAATATAATGCCAATCGAACAGACGGTAGTACAAGTTTGTTGAATGCAGTGAACCTTTTTAATGGAGATTACGGTTCTACCATATTGTACAAAGGAATATTTAGAAGAAGAGCAAAGCAGTTAATAGGATTAAGATATTAGTACGAATTATTACAATTGTTAAAAGTTTACTCGGTTGCATAAATTTTCATAATCCCTCAATCATTATTTTTATACGTTGTATTTATTTAAATCAAATTACCTTAAATAACCATTTGTTAAATATGCAAGCGAATGGTAGTATCACGTAACACATAAGAAATAACGTTAATAGTTCATAACTTTTAATTAGATAATATGTTATACTACAGTTCATTTTCATTACTGTAATCAAGTTTGGCTCGAATAAACGTATTTACGCGGAATTCTGGTTACATAACAACTACCGACTGTGTCAGTCGAGAGTCGAGAGTTGAAACATCTTGTTATATCGTAATCCTAAGCTCTATTGTGATCTACCTTGAAGATCAACCAATCTTGAAAATCAGATTACGATGAGGGAATTACTATCAAGCAAGAGAAATCCAGTTCTTTTAAACCTTTAATCAGATAAAGATATACTTGTGACTAAAAAATAATTTAATAACTCGCTTCAAATAAAAAATTGAATCTTCAAGACCTTCGTGATCGTATGATAAGACTTTCGTATGATAAATGATCAATTAACGTTTCATTAGAAAATTTTCTAATTCTTTAACAAACTTTAGAATTGGTTTTATAAACGAAATTTAAACATAATTGTTATTAAATACGAAGCTATAAAAATATAATAACCCCTAGCAATGTTTAATCGTTAACGAAATGTCGATATTTAAACATATCGTATTCATAGAATATCTTTGCGCGTGATGGTATAAAACATCATTAATTGTAAGAAATCTGGAGATTAACCACACCAACATTCAGTTAATTCCTTTATCAGCTTTATTGCACGATCATAAAAAAAGTAAAGATATAACTCAGAAACAAAAAACACGGGTAATAAAGAGTCAATTACAAAAACAGATAATTAGATAACTCTTTTAATCAGTTTTATTGCGCAACCATAAAAAGCTTAACAACCATAAAACATCCATAAATATAGAACTCAGAACCAAAAAGAAAGGGAAACAAGGAGTCGATTTTAAGATGGGCTTTTAGCTTCTAAAGTCAAAGAGGAACAGCAATCTTATTTATACCACAATCCAATACTTTTAACATTGCAAAACTGTCATCTGAAAATTAATAAATCTGTCGAAATTACACAACAGTTGGAAAGGAACTTCTTTATAGAGGCGATTCCAGGGTAGGAAAGATCGATCCCCCGGAATTTAAATCCGACCCCTTAACTACGAGGAACGCGGAAGTCACTTCGAGAGGTTTCTTACTTCGAGCCTCCTCGCCGTGCCACTTGGAAAAATAATTTCAGCGAAATGAAGTCGAGAAAATTGCTTTGATTAAAATATCGAAGATCCAGTTCGAATGAGATGACGGTGGTTACCGCGTCCGGTCAAGGTCAACCAGGATATTGTGCCAGAAATTGAATGGTGCAGAAAACTTAGCGATCTGCTGGATTCTCGTTCTTAATCTCTCAATTCATTACTTCAGGACAGAGCTGTACAAAATTTGTATTATTATAATAAAAACAGGTTTTGAACTCGAAGGACCACAAATGTGTCAAAAATTGACTAGACTGCGGATATTTATGCAAATTCGTATCCTTATGCATATAATTAATACTGTAGTCTAGATAGATAATTGTCCTACTACTTAAATATTATAACGGATACCTACTATATTTTGCATATTTTATATATTTTTGCATATTACTTCCATTCTATGCATTTTTACATATTACATTAATTCCGTGCACTTTTGCATTTTCAAATCGTCGCCCTAGTTCTTAACTGTTCTAACTTCTTTCTCCAGAAAAATGTAATTAGCCGATCCACATACGTCTCATTAGTATAAAGAATAAAAATTCATAATGAAGATGATGAAAACTCTACTTAGAAAGTGACAAATATTCAGTTCTTTTCAGTTCTTACTTCACACAATATGCAATATTTAAGCTTCGTGAACTAGAAACTCAATTCTCTCAGTTTATAAACTAGCGACGACAGAACACTCAAGAACAAGAGCGACGAAGTTTCCCATAAATACATAATGGATCCTAGTAGTGGTCTATTAATCGCTAGACTGCGAATTTTTATACAAATTCATTTTTTTTTTATAATATAAGTTAAAAAATAGAATTTCGCCAGAAAAATTGATTTATCTACCAAATATTATTATAGAATGCATTTGTATATTTTATATATCCTTCATACTATGTGCATTCTGTATAATTTTTTCTCTTCTAATTTTCTATAAACGTATATAGTATGTCTGCAGTCTACTGATCACTATTATCTGCCTACCATTTGTACTTCTTTGGTCGTTCACGTTTCTCCTTTTTAACAAACTCCGTTAAATTACAAAACAATTTAATCACGGTGCAGTACAGCGTGTTTCCGAAGCACGACGTACCATGGACTAATTCTTCACTACGCCAAGAGAGTGTCCGCTCGGTAAATTGATAGCTTCCACGTTCTACAGGATTTTCCGTGCGCGATCATTAAGGTGCACGAACGGTTGAGAGCGTGACGTCTCTACAAAAAATAAAATTAAAAAAAAAGGAACGAAATATTCTCCGCTCCTTTTCCTGTGCTCTGACGTTTCGCGATCGTACCAGCTGACCCAACTTATATTTCCAACTCTCTCGACCCTGGCAACACGCCTAACGACGCGACCGCTTAATGATCAGAGAGCTGCAGTCCTATACATTCGAGAAGGAAACCGAAGCCGAAAGCAAGAAAATCGACGTTCTAAAGTACGATCGACACTCAGGAGAATCTCGATCCTACGAACGGGTCAAATTTAACCCGCCGTTAGCTGCAGAGTTCAACGAATCACAAATCGAATCTTCCTCGTTTGCCGTTGACCTTAAACCTTCGGAGCAGGCCCGGAGATTCCTGCGGATAGTTTGCCGAGCTCCCTATTCTCGTGGAAGCTAGGAACGTTTTCTTGATATCGATTGAATTTATACGACTTGCAGTTGGAACAATTTTTAGTGGATTATTGTCGATATCGGGTGGGCGGTAATTGAGCCTTTCAGAACGCTGATGAACTTCGCTATATCGAATAGCAATTCGGACTCTCTTCAAAAGTGAATGATCCGCATCTGAGGGGAAATTTAACAACAACTGTGAAGGAACAAATTTATCTGATTAACACGATGACTGTCAGCATGGTGTTTGGTAACCCATGTTACTCAATTTTTTGAGACGATTAAAATAAGATAAATTTCATGGACCAAAGTATTTACAACAATGCGAATGGCTTGGATTACGTTACCAAGAAAAAGTGTGCAATGCGATATAATAAATATCATGGTTGTGATATGTTTCAATCTATTTAGGCTTTCAGGGTAAAATGTACAAAATTCACGTAACAACGCGTTAAAAAAAAGCAGTGGTGGCAATCAACGTGTCAGAAAAAGATGGGACGTTAAATAATATGGTGAAATAATAAATAACTGCGTGATATAAAAATTCTAAAATATTTCTTAAATTAATGGCTCAATCATATGCAAAAACAATGGATAAACATCGATATACTAAAAGAAAGTTGAAAAGTTTTGCTTCTTTCCGACTATTTTTACCCATAAATTTATAGGCACACGCGAAAAGAAAGCCTCCGCTGGCTCGACGACAATGAAAGGATGAGGGAATGAAGAGTACGAATGGCTGAAAAGTATAAAAGCGGAGAGGCAAAGTCTAAAGAACACGGAACGCGGACACGCTCCGGGTCAGCGGTAGTACGAGAATACTGGGGCGAAAGGAGGAAGAAGGAAAGTCTGCGAATGAGAAATTTCGCTAAAGTACGAAACGAGAGAAATGAAAGAGAAAAGAAAAACTGCACGAACCTGCCTCCTTGTCTGTGTATATACAGTCTGGGACAGAAATAAGTGGACAGATACTGCAAATAGGTATCAATAAAATTTAATCGAACTAATGTCATATCTCAGCTTTATTTATTATACGAAGCACTTATTTGCCAAATCTGTTAACTGCACAGAACAGAAAATAGTGAAAATTAATGAAATTGTATAAGATAAGCAAGTGAGTACGAACTGAACAATCAAGTGCTTTGACACTAAAATTTCTAAAATTTAATCAGTTTGTCCTGTGAACCGCCCTGTGCTCGTATATTCTTATAATATGTATATAAGTTATTTAGCAAATAATTGAAATTAATATTTATATTTTTCTGTATATAAGCCGTATTCAACAAAAACTTTCTTTGTATCTGTTTCCACTACCTGCCCACTTCTTTTTGCCTCCAACTGTACCTTGTACGTATGCATGCGTGTGTGATTAATATAAATGGTTAGAAGCACGTCTGAGTGGTTTCGCGTGACCTAAATGTGAGAAGAAAAATGTAGGAAAATGGGGAATGATAAGGAATCGCTCAGAAAAATGTACGTCGTCGTTGACCAAAAGTGAAGACATGACAGATAACTCTAACGAACACGTTTAAATACAAAGAACGCACAGTAGAGATGCCGTGAATCTCTGTTGCAAAAGACGTTCCAATTTGTTCGGATCTTTTGACACAGATGAGGACAGATTTGTCAAAATATCCTGTCATTATCATGAACGTATCCCATGTATGACGTTTATTTATGTCAACGATTTGATAAGGCCAGCAAAGTAGGTGAAATATATGAATTTTCAATTTGTCATTTTGACTTCATTTTGTGATAAATAACATATAATTAATTATTACGTCTTTAGTAACTTTGATAGATTATATGAAAAATATTTGATTACACTTTTAAAACTATTTATTGTTCAAAATATTCATCTTTCATCGTAGAATCTAAAATTTGAAAACTAAGATCTGACAATATCAGTGATAAGTTCTAGAAGTTGTCCTTTATTTTCAAGAATGAAGAAATGCCATTTTTTTTTATTAACGATCGCAAAGTTAATTCTTAAAGTATCGATTTATAATCAAAAATTATTATTTTCCAATACGAATAGTGCCACAAATATATATACATCTATTTTAATTCTTGAGTAAACTTCTGCTAAATTATTTCTTTCAAAACTGAGGATAAGACAGATCCATAAATTGACCCATAAACACGCTTTCTTCATAACGGAAGACCTAACAAATACCTACAAGTAATCAAGTTCCATCCTATCACATTACGTATGGCAAGGCTAAAAACTGACTACCATTGACAAATCTGCTTTTTCCGAAGATGCATTCGAAGCAATCATAAAAAGACAAAAGAATCGCAATTTCCGATTCGCCAGAAATTCCTCATGAATATTTCATGAGACAAACTGTTCAAACCCCGTCTTCTTCTCGAAAGGTTGTTCGCGTTTATTGGCTCCGATAACGCGTAGCCAAATTCGAACCACACGAAAGAGAGTCTGGAAAAATTCAGATCTGACGAATCATAAAAAACACATTGCGATCTCTTCGAATCCCGTACATTTTTCTGAGCGTGAAAAGTAACATGTCGCGTGTATGTGAACTTTCGAATCAGGGTGTGAGCGAACGAGTAGAGAAAGTGACACAGTCGTTGGATCAAGCTGAACGTGAGAGGGAGGATAGAAAGGGAGGAACGAAAGAAGGGAAGAAAGAAAGAGAGGGGCAAGTAAGGAGGAACGAACGAGAGGAGATAAGGGAGGAAATATAGAGAGAAAAAAGAGAGAGAGAGAGAAAGAGGAGAAAGGCTCCGGCGGGGGCCGCTCGTCCATGAACCGAGGACACTGATCACATCCTCCTTGGACTGATCGGCCCTTTTTCTCGCTTCCTGATCCGTAGGTACGTCTTTACGATAGTCAGCTACCTGATCGGCGTCTTCATATTCGCAACGATCGTCGGCCAGGTTGGAAACGTGATTACCAATCGAAACGCGAATCGACTGGAGTTCGAGAGATTGCTCGACGGCGCCAAGACATATATGAGACATCATAAAGTGCCGGGCGGAATGAAGAGGCGAGTACTCAGGTGGTACGACTACAGCTGGTCGCGAGGAAGAATACAAGGCGGCGGTGACATCAACACCGCCCTTGGTCTACTTCCAGACAAACTGAAGACCGAGCTGGCGCTACATGTGAATCTCTCCGTATTGAAGAAGGTTACCATTTTTCAGGTGAGTTTTTCTTCTCAAGTATATTATTCTGTGTTGTCGGTGAATGAACGCAACAAGAGATAGTTCTCTGTTTATTGCTAGTAGTAAGTAAGGGAAACGGTTTCAATTTGAGCATGGGAACTGCGATGACGTTCAGAATCTGAGATGTTCATCCGATTTATTAGATTGCAAAATTTTTCAGATTTATGTAACGTATTTTGAAAATTGTCTTAATGTAGAAATTTACCTTCATCAGATATAAACGGTGCTCCATATCAGAGATTTATTAACCATTAAATTATTTGGTTTAATGATGCTTTACATATGAATATTTTATAGTGATCTGATAAGAATATAGAGATAGAGATATTCTATAAAAGATTGCCAATTTCATATTCATTTTGACTAGCTCCGAATTTATCGATAGATCAATGATTCGAATAAATAATTCTTGAGTTGTACGACGCTTGATGGTATGACTTTCAATTTCGCTAGAAGTATTTTTAATCAAAACGTTCGACTATAGCGTGAAAGGAACGCGATGATTGCGTGAATTATTGGCAAATTCCCCATTTCTCTTGGAAATAGTAGAAATAATCCTACATAAAGAGGTTGGGTATGCCAGCATGACTATTGATTTGTATTTGATATTCCGCATTTGTTTCTGCTATTTGAATTATATTTAAATTATTATAAAAATATTTATCTAGGTAATAGAAATTTAAAATTCAACATATTCGAAAGGTACAAGTTACTACTATTTACTATGCTAAATTTACTACGGCATTAATGCCAATTAATACATGATATATAAATCACAAAACACATTTCCGCAATTTGTTAAATTGTTCAAAAAACTGTTTGCTATGACTAAATTTTATACGTAATCTTTTCAATTATCTACCCTATGTGAAATGTATAAATTTCTCGTATTTCATAGCTGAACAGAAAGGAAAATATCAAAATGTTCGCTTTCATCGGTGCACGAAATGTAATGGAAAATCATTTTATATGGTTTAAAGGGTCTTTTAACGCAAGATACATCAATGGCCTTTTGCTATACGTATATATATATAGCTATATATAGCTATATATATGTATAGCTCACTCGATCACAGAAAGAAGAACACAAAATAAGAAAATATTTCAGCTCGGGAGAATCGTATCTCATATCTTTTTGTTCCTATTTTACCTTCTTTCTTTTCTTTGCCTCTGTATTGCCTCCATCGTATTGACAATGCGTCGAAATGGTCGATACAAACGGTATGTGACATATACCTCAATTTATATAATATATGTATATATGCATGAAAGGCGTGTCTATGGAGCTGCGAAAGAAAATTTTGGATTTAAACGATATGGAAATGCTGTTTCATAGTAGGCAATACATTTGTAAAGCGAATAACAAAATTATAAAAGTATTGTAAAAACGGGAAGATAACAAACATTTACGATATAAAAGGTAACATATAATGCTATTACTACTATGATCCTTAAGAGTTGTTAAATAAAAAATTAATATAAATAATATTCTGAAATATAATATTATTTGAAATAAAAAATTGTAACATAATACGGTAAAATAAAAAAAAAGCTAGCATTAATGAATGTTTTCAGAAACTTTCAACTTTCCAATCAAATTTTTCTTCTTAAAATCTTTAATAATATTCAATTTCTGGATTATAATAGCTCTTCGCCCCGTATAGACATAATATCAAGGAATATTTGAGATTATAAACTTGTCTCTAAATTCATAAGTACAGGTGAAATCCGAAAAACGAAAACTGATGTCACTAAAAGTTTCATCAGTCACGCTCTCCAAAAATATAACAGCAAACATCAAATAAAATAGTACGCCATTTGACATCGATTTCGATATTTAACTTTTTTTTTTGGCATCGAGAATCATAAATATTCTCAACCATTTTACAATATACTTGAACGAATAAAACGAGGAAAGTATACGTGTAGAATTTAAAATATAAAAATACATATACATCATATACATTCAATTACGTCATAACAATAGGAAGGAACTACATGTAATATTAACATATCAATGAACATTCTCTATAATTCTGTTAAATTACAGTAAATATTACTTCTCATTGTTATTAATTTCTGATTTAATATTAATATGCAATGTAGATTTATAATGGGATGACGATTGCTCGTCATGCGAACGCAGTTATCCGCGTGAAGTGCCATTTCGATTCAGTTGAAATCGATGTTGAAATACGCGCAATCCGAAGACCTTATCGATCACCTTTAATAGCAATTCCAATTCAATTCGGTATGTTCAAGCATGACTTCTCACACGACTCCAGGGCAACTGGTCTGGTAATAGGTTAACCTCATAAGTGCTTATGATGATGATGCGATGATCAACTAAGTGCTATCTAAGAGACTCTTCTAATCAACATTAAGCATTACATAACATTAAGCACACGTTATGATTACTGTTAATCCTTTAGCTGCGACGCCCACATCGCGTCTACTTACTCTGTTAATAAAGATGTCTACTTCTTTATTCTGTTAATTCTAATAAATCTACGTAAGATAAATTTCGTTCGCAATTTTGTATAGAAGAATATGAAAAAGCTGTCCAAGATTTCGTACAGAAAAATATGATAGCTGTGCGCGATTTTGTACAGGAAGGTACGTGCCCCGCGGTTAGGGGGTCAAAAGTGTCACTAGCAAATACTAGCACAGGAATTTGAACTTCTATGAAATGCTTTATTTTAAAAAGAAATAGTTCGTTAAATTTTTGCTGTTTAATTGTTAACTGTTAACTAGATAACTTTTGAGACTTATTGCAACTGTATACTATATTAAACTAACGTACAGCTAAAATCTTTCAAGAGGCCAAATCAGCGATAGGAAAATTTCAAAATTTTCTGAAATATTCTATGCATATTCCTGAAATGTATTTCCTCAAATACATAGCGAATGTTTCATGGTGAACAAACGAGGCAGTTTGTGTGTATTATGATCAAACATTAGATCAATTGACCTATTGTTAACGTGTATAGTAAACAAGCATAATAAGATTGAACCTCTGGCAATCAGCCTACGCTTGTAATAAATGAGATTCCAGGACACAAACGCAACACAGCTCAAGATTTCAATTACAATATACAATAAAGAGAAAAAATTTTTCATTTTCTATCAAGCTTTGAATAAGATCTTTTATCATCGCATTAATTAAAAATACACATTATCATACATTGAATACTTAAGTTCCACGATGTAACGTTTCTTCCGGATTCTCTAATATCATAACTTCACAGAATTTTAAAATAAATGTTTTTAAATAATCCAAATATTTTCACAATATTTATATTCCGCAATTATTATTCTACTCTAAATTTAATATATTTTTAATTACTTTACATTTTCATATCTACGTCGTTCATTCTATACGTGATATTTCTCTCCTCTTTTTAGTGTTAGAGTGGCAAAAATGCAAAAGTACGTACATACGGATGATCTGTCTGACCGGAAATACGAGCCACATTTCCGGCAAACGATTTCCATAGCAACACAAACTGTAGCGTTAGCTGAACTGCAGCGCGACAACGCATCAAATAAACAATAAAAATTCCACTTTACCGTTGAAATTCTATCCTTTTTGGCTTTCTTTTTTCCTCGTTCCCGTTTTTTTCATTTTTTCTTTTGCTACGCAATTTCACGGTGTAAGCGGTACAGGTAGACAAAGAAATATATCACATACGAATAATCATGAAAGAAGTATTGGAAGATTATACTGTCTGAAGAAACGACGTTCCGTCATAAAAAAGAGAAGGAAGGGAGAAATAGAACAGTTTTAATCTACGGGTCTGCGAATGCCACGATAAAAATCGATGTCTCCGAGAGATGCTGGCAAATCGAATGGCTTTGTTCCAGGTGTTGCGACAAATTGAAATGTAAGACGTCGATTACGTATGAATCTAATGCATGATTTGCTAGTAACATCGGCACGCTATTTATTGCAGAACAATTGATCGTAGTGCCGCTTTATATTTTATTTATTTAAAGAAGATATTCGAAGCTCAATTTTCGAGGAAAATATTAGTCTAAATATAACAGTTTTATAATATAATATTATCTATAATATAATAGTAGTCCAATGTAATTTTATAATATAATATTATAGTTATATTAGTTACATAGTTATATATAATTGTTGAAAATTGTGGATCTTGATGGCCGAAATATCGTTATGGGAACATTGAATTTACGCTTGGGATTAATATTAGTATAGTCGTATATTTATTTTATGAACGATTTCTAGAATATTCATCGACACACACACGTGTCTCACCACTTTCTTCCATACCCTGCTGTTAACCGACTGAACAGTTTACATTCATCTGTTTTTCAAGCACCGCGCACACACATACCTCCACACACTGATACCCACATACAAGTATCTCTACTACGCATTTAACCCAGTCCAGCACACAAAATTATACATATCTCAATAATAATATAATAGTTTTATAATATAATATTAGTCTAAATATAACAGTTATTTTAATGATATAATAGGTTTACACATTTTGCAGAATTAAATAATGATATTACTAACTGAAGGAGGCGTTATCATAAGGATTCCTTTGATATGAGGTTTAACAAGAAAGATGTTATTTGAGCACGGGATTTACTACCCGTGTTACCTGATATCCTTGATAAGATTAGATCGATATTCTAAGGAAGGACGATTATTATAATTTTTATAATAATGAGTAAACTGCGAATACTTAGAATTTACAAAATGGAGCTTAGATAGAAAAATGTTTTATCTATTTGGTATGTTACAAAGTATTGTACTTATACATATATTTCTAGATATCACGTGCATTCTGTGCATTTTTGTATCTACAAATTTCCCATAAATGCAGAAAAATCCGCGGACTAACGGAGAGTATCACATAATTCATCCTGCATAAAACATTTATCTGTCCAATTTTAAGTTACAACAAAATTATATAGAATATTTGTATTATCGATTTGAGCTAATATCCTACAACCTTTCAATTTTTCACGCTGAATCTAAAACATTTCCTTTATTCTCTCGATGGAAAAAAACGTACGTTCACAGCTAAGACGAAATTCGTTCTCCTTAATTAATTTTCTAATTACATAGTATTAGAAAACACGAAACAATTAAGATACGAATGAGCTTGTAATTGCTGTTTTGTGGAACAGGTCATAGAACAATTTTGCACTTTGCTTCGTCAGTATCGTAATAAAAGTTTCTTCGGTTACGCAGCAGCGCAAGATTTCGCACTTGCATTGTTTTTTATGGGCCATAATATAACCGAAGATACGGCTTCTTCGGTTTCACTCGTAATGGTACACAGGGCTAAGTAAACGTGTAAGCGAGATTCGTAAGTATAATGCGTTTCCTTGTAGTTGAAGGTACTTGCAGTTTAAGGAAAAATGTAACGAGATCTAAGCGGAAGTTCTTATCTTGTAAAGTCGCTTCGCGCGCTTTCGTTGGTTCTACTGTTGCACTTTATCAGATGTTCTACTTTCCCGATGGTATAGTTTTAATCAAAAGTAACTATTTGCTTAAGTATGAAAAAGATCGCACGGTAATCGTTATATTTAACTTTGACCATATTACGCTGTAAAACAGTCCAAGAAATATGCGCATTTCAAAAGTTTAGTTTCTCGAGACGAAATGATGAGTGGAAATACAAACAATATCAAAAAGATATTTCATTTATGATTATTTGATGTTATACTTCATTTCAATATATGATGAAAATAATCGAAGAGGGAGTAATCGAAATTATTAGATTATTACAGGATGCTGTATATAAAAATTTATCATATATATATAATGTAATAGGAATTAATAACACAACATAGAAGTATTTTTAGAAATTAAAGAAACATGACCTAGTTTAATATTATTTGCAGAACTAAATGTACGCACCGTTATTTGCTAAATATCATTTCAAAAATATATTGATATATTATTGCGACAATATATAGACGGGAAAAAGTAAATAGAAAAATAACTAAATCAGCTTCCATTTAAATAAATAAAATTCAGACAGAAACGGTGTTACGTTACGTTACGATAAATGTGGATGAAAATAAACAAAGTGTATAGTTATATTAATTTGAGAATGTAATTAACAGAGTAGATCTGAGAAAAATCGATTAGAAAATCAGTGAACGTATGATTGTTAAGCTAACTTCTACAACAAACTGGTCGCACATCGAATTTAACGTGAAATCTATTCAGCCTTGGGCAATGACAGATCACGAATTCAATCGTCTCGTGCCAGCCGGTGATGCAATTAACATCGGACGTAGACACATTTGCTCTTTGATTTCCTTCTCAATCTCAATATGTATATCGTGTATCGAGCATAGAACACAACCAAATGTACCTAAATGATCTTATTTTCTGTCAAATATGCAGCTATATAAATTGCCAATTTTTACTGATAATCTATATTACTAATTTGTCAATGAAGCAATTAATAATTTATTAACAACTTTCAGACCTTTTTCCTTTTTTCAACCTATCTAAGTAATTCTATTAGGTTGTTCCAAAAAATTTTTCGTTTTATAAGGAAATAATAGATGCATAACATTTTTTATTTCTATTTCAGAAAAAAGTTAGGTTATAAAAGTAATAGAATTTTGTCAGGTCTGTATCAATTACAATAACATTAACAGAAAGAAGATTACTTGTCTCTTTTATTTTTTTCTCTTAATTAACTTCTATAAATAAGAATCAATGTAGTAAAATAAAGAATAGTGATGGAAGAAAAAGAATCGTGTTTTTAAAGCAAGTATAGTTTACTGACAGAAAAATAATAATTAATGTACTTCGATGAACATACTCTTCAAATTCGATGTTGGCCTCCAAAGTGGTCCTTAATTGTAATTTTCTAAGCTTTCAAAAACTTTTTAAAAACTCAAGGCTACTTACTGATACTTCCTTATTCCATATTTTTTACAGATTATCATAATATTAGAAGTATTGCTATATTACAATAAGTTTTATAACAAATTATTATATATTGTATACCATCTAAAGAATTTTATTCGTTCCATAAAACCAGTGTTGCTAAGAGGATAAAACTTGTGGATATGACAGAAAAATTCCTCAGTCGTGAACAGACCTTGCTTCGAAACTAAGAATATAGGAAGGCAAAAGAAGAAGATGGAGAAGAATAAGTTACGAGATGCATGTAGATTCAGAAACTTCGACATACCGCGCGAGAAAATGCAACGTGAAGGAATCTGAAATCATAAAAAGGAGAGGAAATATTCAAGATTTTAGACGTTGAACAATTTTATAAATAATATCTGCTACATAAACAATTTTGTAAAGCAAACATTAGTAAATAAAAATATTCTTTATCGTGCTCCTTTAGTATATAAAATGATTTGAAGATTAAAATTTATGTAAATATGTGTATATATATGTATGTAACATTTCGATATTAATAACAATTAATTATATTTCTTAAAACCTTGAATTAAGAATTAAATATAGTTAATTACAGTAGATATAGTATTTTCACAGCAAACAAAACACACGAGAATATTTCAAACAGCATGAAGAAAATGAAAGCAATGCTTCCATAGCCTTTACATACCGAGGAAGAAATTAGAATTTTAAAAGAGATACATCAGATTTATGGAAAATCCGGACTAACAAAAGTCTGCTTTAATGTTAGTGAAACTAGATACCACGAGAAAGGCAATTATTTAACGCAACCAAATATTCAATATATTTATTCAATGAAAATTGAAATCGTCGCAAATTATGATCGAATGGATATATACTAACATTATTGTTATTAATATTATAAGACAATGTATGCATTAAAAATATACTACTACTGGAGAAGATCTGTTTCCTATTCAACAACAAAATTTTTCTTCCAATTCCTCTTTCTATATTTCCACAAATTTAAATAAAAATTAATCTTCCATTAACTTTTACATGATTCTCATCATTGTCCACTAGAACAGATCACAATTCTTCGTACTAAGCTACACGAAGCTATTTAAATAAAAATCATCCAGTGATGAAGTTCAATATTAATAACTTCTAGCAAAACCGCAACACCTTTTTACATAAATCCAGGAGAAACATACATAAAGTAAGCTCGCCCATGACTTTCACAAGAAAAGAACAGATACAGATAACCAGACTCAGAATAGCTTACTCCAACATTGTACATTCGCATCTTATCAGAAAACAGTATCCTGAACCCTGTGAATATTGCAGAACCAGCAACGCCGTCGAATATCTACATTGTGCTACACCAAATTCTAAGATACAAAGAAAAATATCCAACGATGTACAATCGCTTCTAACTAATAGAATACGACGTAAGAATTTACGACGTAGAATTAAAAAATTTCTTAAAAGAGACACATCTTTTGTATCGCCTATAAAAGTATAGAAGTATAAAATTGCACTAATTGGCTAACTAATTACTTACTAATTAGCAGCACTAATTACTTTGATAACTGTACGAAATTAAGCATGTAAATACTATTCAAAAATGTATATATTTATATTTAGAATACATGTAATTGTAGTTACTACACGGTTACCAGGGCTTAGTGTATCTTGAGGTTGTACAAGAGAGTAAATGAGAAAGCTATGTAAATCAAGGTTATTCCGTAGCCAACAGGCAAAAACTAACAATGTACATATATATACCTTACCAGGAGATGTGACGAAAACCAATAAATAAATAATAATAATAAATTCAATAATTAAATAATGATAGCTTGTAATTAAAAATCGAATAATAATAGACAAACACTCACAAAAATAATATAATAATTATTATTTAATAATTAGATGAATTTTACTCACGTAAAAATGCCTCTGTCAATAAAAACGTATCTATCTGAAATATTCTATATCTGAAATATTAAATTTTATTACATAAATTTGTAGGAAACGACGCGTGTTATTGTAGTTCGTCTTCACTATCTCAGCCCGTTAGAAATATAGTCTCGTATTTCTTCACACTGCGAAACGCAGTGCAACGAGTACATTTGGACGCTGAATACCAGCTAGTATCTCACCTACGTGAAATAGGATCTACAGCCTAATTTCCAGAAACACGCTGTGTTTCTCACACCTACCAACAATTTACAGCGAAAAGAGGTCTGGTTAGAGGGATATATGGAAGAAAGGAAGAAGATACGATTCGTGAACCATGAATCTTTGCTCGCGATACTCCCAATGCGGCGATAAACTCCACGCATTCAACATCATCATTCTACCGAGGTTTCTCGCTTTTGTCGCTGTATAGAGAAAGTGGAAGAAAGCAAAGAAAATGTGAATTTAAAAAGAGATTATGGAGATATCAATGGAGTAGAAAATCTGAATTTAAATGGAAATAATGAAACATTATTGCCGGTGGAGTAGAATTTTAAGAATTGTTTAAAGACTGAATTTAATATCGGAAAAGAAGACAAATTTGGTGTTTATATTTTGTTATGAAAATGTTAATTGAAAATCGAATACATTGTAAAATAGAAAACGTGTCATTCGTGTTTATTAATTAGAAATCTCGTATTAGAATTAAGAAATCATTATTAGAAGCAAATACATTATTTGTTAAAACTTTTATGATTTTAAATGGTACATTGTTCGTCATATATGAAATATCATTTTCTTAAATGCGACACTATACTTTCTGCGTTGCGATCAACTACTCAATGGTGTGGTATTTTTTCAAATGGTATACTGTAAATTCTACAACAATAACGATATGTGACAATAACTGCAATTAATTGATACAATATATGTGTAAATAAACGATACTCTACTTACTCATGGTTGTGTGAAATCTATTTGCGTTTTTAATATTTTGAGAGATAATGCGTATGGTCGTGAGAAATGGAAGTGACATTCGTTGATTAAAATCGGTTTGTCTATAACGTTCGCTGCGTCA
Organism: Bombus affinis; assembly: GCF_024516045.1. Classification (NCBI taxonomy): domain Eukaryota; kingdom Metazoa; phylum Arthropoda; class Insecta; order Hymenoptera; family Apidae; genus Bombus; species Bombus affinis. Next base: position 2,637,060 of record NC_066347.1, on the reverse strand, counting down.
AACTTTTAATTTTTGTTTTGAAGAATAATCTATAATTACTAAAAATATTTATAAAAACACTTATTTTCAATGTTTAAGATAATTTGGATAATTCAATGAAAAAAAATTGTTTCTTCTTGAATTAACAATCTTTTCCATATTTTATATTGAATTGAATTGAATGGAATATTTTATATGAAAGAACATTATACTATACTAAATATGATATAATGTTAAAGCTACAGAAAGAATGCTATCAACATGTTACTCATTGTCAGAAGCAAATATTTCTTCGAAAAATAAGATTGCAGCGAAGAATGAAATTAATTTAAACTGTCAGTACTTGCATCGCAAAATTTAGTAGGAAAGGGTAATATTTTAAAAAATAACTTTGGAATTTGAAAGTCTCCAAGTTCGTTAAAAATCTAATTCAAAGAATACAAAATGTGAGATTATGTGATAGATATCTATTATAGTATAATAAGTTCATTAATATTAATTTATGACGATTATTATTCAAGTATTAATATTCCAGGTGCATACTGGGAAGGCGTTTTTGTTCGCTCTAGTCATGTATAAACTCGATACAAAATGTTGGCTAACTATATCGAGTGAATAGCAATGAGCTTGCTACGTGCGCGGAAAATATCGGCTTTTGACTAATTATCAATATTACGCTCTATGTAGTTATAATATGAATCTCCGTAAATTACGGTTATTTAATTAAACTTATTCTTCGCGAAACATCAAAGACATTATACACGTTATAGCCAGATTCGAACGATTTCTTCAGAAAATAATAAGGTAACGTTGCACAACGAAAATTGAAAATTCTTATCCGAATAAAACGTCACTCGGTAATAACATAGCTGAGAAAAAAATAACAAATTTCACTTGTCCTAAAATGTCTTCAAATTCCAATTTGCGCGCATACATACAATAGAATGATTTGAAACGAAGCAAAAAAAGAGCAAAAGGCCTTCAGAGAAACGCTCAACAGATAAAACTTTCGGTAAAAATTTTAAAAACACGTCGCAAATTGCGGAACTCGTAGATAAAGGACATAGATCGCGCAACTTTTCGTCGGTGATAATCCTTTTATAATATAAGCGACAGGGGGACAACGAACTTTTCTTCGGAGTAGTCCAGCAGGAGATCGAGGCAACGTCCGATGGTAGTAGAACAAAAATTTGTTTTCCGAGTAAAACGACACGCGATATCTCCGACTTAGGTACATTGTTACATTATCTCTTTGTCAGTAGGAAAAAATGGCAATGATCGTGATGCCAGCCGAGCGAAGTAAATCAGGTTTGCTGAATGTTCGTGAAACGCGTTACTTCGCTTAATGTGATCGAACGCTTCTTCCTCAGGGTCATGATTTACGAATGAAAAGAAAAAAGAGAAGGATTTATGATGTCGCTACTGCAACAGTGGAAACCATTCGCTTTAAGGGAAGCAGCTTACTTTCGTTCTATAAAGTTGATCGAAAATAAATAGACGGATTTGTAGAAAAGAAACGCTTATTGGTAACGGTGAAAGTGAAATGCGAACGTTATCGATCAGAAATTTCGTATTATTCGATGAAACGGAACCTTGGATTTTTTTGACGATGGAGATATAAATGATTACCTGAACTTTTATACGTTATACATATGTATTTTAGAGAAGAGTTTAAAAAATTCAATATCCTTCAAAGAATCGCACATTGCAAATTTTTTATATTAATATTTATTTTCAATAAGTCAATGTGTATAAATATTCAACGACAAATAATTTTATACAATTAAAGCATATGCGTAACTTTTATCTCTTTCTAAGTCCACTATCGATTTACTTGCCGACTACACATCTTCATAAATGTCTTCGTATGAATATCGTGTCCACTTATTCAATCGTTGATTACCACAATGACGATTTTTTAAATGCAAAGAGGATTTTGATTTTTGGAACTTTGTATTCAATTAAAAAAATAGCATTTGAATTATCACCTTTGATTGTATTTAGGATATAATTGATATTTCTTGTTACCAGATGTTTTCTTCCAAGAGATATTAATTGATTATAGAATGAGTACTTACAGTTTTGAAATATTATGGTTTATACTTATATTTAACTGTACTTAATGTATTCCAACTTAAAAATCGACCAGACAGTTTAAAATTGAAAAATATATTTATCTTTAAATTTTCCCTACATCGTAAAAGTCCATCAAAAGACCTAGTACCATTATTATCATCCATAAAATGAATCTATAAATCATTCATATAGGGGTGCATCGGTTAAACTTTTATGGATGCGAATATAGCGTTCCGCACTGGATTTACGTACATATTATCTCTAAATTCATCCCCCCTGCAAAACTCATTTTACTTAAGTAGCTGAGGCAAAGCTCAAAATAAGCCACGTCAAACTCAAACTAATCTTAGAGCACAAAAGATACAAGATATGATTTCACGCTAAAATAGCGAACTAAAATTATAGCCTTTGTGGATATAAACTTAATTTTATCGAAACTAATAATAACGGCGACGCTCGTGGAAAAACGAGGTCGAATCTAGTTTTGTTAGTTCTTATTGATCAATATTGATACTATAAGGTAAAAATTAAATATATCTCTCGGAAGTTATCACAATTTTCATTATACGTTTATATAGATTTATAAATCACTATTACAGTATTAACTCATTATAATTGCATATACCTTAAATCAGTTCTCCATTGCGATATTCGTGGACGACTTATTATAATTCGTAATTTAATAAACGTTCATTTTATTTCCATTTAAAGATATCTATTCGCGGTTTGTAGTATGTTTCGAGCTTTTAAATCGCACTGTACAAAATTTCAGCGAAATACAAAGATGTCGCATTAAAATGTGGAAAAGCGGTTTTCCGCGCGAATAATTCGCGTTTGAGATTTTCAGGTAATTTCGAGATTTCTAGAATTTCGTGTTTCTCCGTATATTCGCCAGACCACAAAACGCAAACCTGAACAAAATTCGTCGCAATGTTTATGACACTTACGTAAGATAAGCATTTTCGAGGACAAACTTTCAATCGCAGACGATGACACTTAATATGACATGAATTCGATATTAAATATGTTCTACAAGAAAATGAACAAAAATTCTATACTTTTTGTATTGCTAGTTTTTAAACAACCACATATATCGTGCTACAAAGTCAAATGAAAATGTTTTGTCGAATGTGATTGAGAGTGTTTTATGTGACTGCTCTCGCCAATAGTATCTTTTGAATTATAAAACGCGACAAAGTAAAAATATCTAAAATGCATTCTGATGCGACATTTTGAAGTGACGAAAACTATCACAATCGCATGGAACTATAATAATAACAATTTGAAAGTTGACGTATGTTTTACTTTATAATTCAATTTTACAACAAACTTCCTTCCGTTATGAAAAAATATGGGTACAGTGATTCTACATAGTAATCCCTTTTACGGTAACCCTCTGCATAGCAATTCCTTTTTACATAATATACATTTATATTTTACTGCTGCTACAACGCATACGTATTATGTTAATTTACAACAAACCACTCCAGCACACGAAATCATACACTTTAACTTTATAATGCATATTTCTTATCCTGTTCCTAAGTCTCTTTGCGTGTATGCTAGGATTTCCCTTAGCTTTTCCAAAATTCACACTTTCTTTACGTATGCCGTTTCTTATTTTGTAATATTAAAAAAGAAACGAGCAACTTCAAAGGAAAGCAGGATAGCATGATATCGTATTCAGACACGCAAGAATATTAAATTGTCCCATCCTATTAAAGGAACATTTTACTGTATTAATTCCTTAACAAGGAACTACCATTATTATTATTTATTTAAAATTATTTAATAATTATTTATTTTCCTATGTTAATCCCTTAACATATAACTATCAAACGATATAGAATAATACAATGGAATATCATATTCAAACTTTTCACTCAGTTCTGTTGCTTTAAAACATTGTGACTTCTTCAAACGATGCTCTAGACAACAATCAAATCTTTAAACATTCGCGATACGCAGTATATATCAAAGTGGAAAATTCGTCGAAGTGCAGCTGGCAAACTATATAAAGTAGAGTATTATTATACCAATATATCCATTAGCTTCGAAATTTTTGTTCGATCCCCTTAAAACTCCTTCAAACTTCTTAAAACGATTATTTAGACAAGAATCGACTATTGTCATCATTCGAGAAACGTAATACATTTCGCTAAAATTCAAGCAAAAAAGAATATAAAACGTAGCAGAAGATATTATCTCCAAAATTTGTATTTAACTTCTTCCAATTTTTGATTTGGATTCCTCTAAACTTCCTCAAACAATTCTGTAGAGAATAATCAAGCATTGCCACTCAAGTCACATAATCCGCTTTGCCAAAATGTTACTATAAAACAACAAGTAAACAACAAGTAGTAGTAGTTTTTAGTAAACAACAAGTTAGCATGGAAAGTATAACACGAAGTATGAAATAATCAAAATTTTCGAAACGTTTATTTTGTTAATTTTTTATTCAATTTTCTTAAACTTCTTTGAAACTTCTTTCAAGTTCCTTGGGTAACAATTGAACGATTTCATTCAAAACGTGTGACATACTTCGCGAATGCACAATGAGAACGTCACGGATCGTCCCAGATTCAACAAACAAGCTGACAGTGGAGACGTCTGGCACCATAAGGCTAACACCGAGGACGATTTCCTCCGATGTTCGAGTACATCCGCTGCAAACCTGCTGCGCCCGTTTGTCACGAGTGCAGATTCGCCTGTCTGAGCGCGATGTGGAAACCATGAAATGTCACGAAAAGAGCTTCAACGAGAAGATTTGAGGCCTTAAGGGAAGAGGAAAGAAAACGCGATCGTCAAAATAATATTCGAAGAATGTCTATTATCTGAAGGCGATTCCGCGCCATCTGGAACAGATCCGAAGAAAAAAAAGGAAAGAAAAAGGAAAGAAAGGATATCGAAAGAAGTCGGTTCAAAATTCCTTTTAAGATTTGTTCTCGACGTTGCTCGTTGAGGCGGATAAAAATTATGAGAGGAAATCTTTACGCTGAAATAACTCGTGCGTACTGTGTCCTTTGACATTTGAACGATGATGAAAGAAATATTGAATGAATAATATTCAATGAAGATATTTGAAAAAGAATATATTTATATTTTAATAGAGATATTTAAAGAGAAGTATATTAAGAGACGCTTTCCTTCTCTAAATTGAAGAATATCGAAGCATACCAAGGTTTAGGAATAACATATTATTCGAAATGTCTCGACTCTTTGTATCCAACCAACTTCGTTACGGTAGAATTGATAATGTAGAAATTGTTCTTTGTATTATTATCGTCGATAGAAAATCTTGGAAAGGGAGGAGGTTAACGTGTAAGTAGATTTACAAATACATTTGCAATCTTTTCCTTTCCCAGACAAAATCCCGGTTACAAAGAGTTTTACCCACAAAAGAATGTTTAAGTTGTTGTTGATGAATCGTACCATAAAAATTTGTTAAGTATAAAAATTCAGATAATATCAAAATACGGAGTTTATTTTTCTACACGTGGAATAATATAATATTTCGATACAGAATAAATGAAATTTCTAAAGAAAATTCAGAATGAAGGAGAATGAAGAAAATAGGCTGATATATCTGAATGAATTACGTCACGGACTTGTTCTTCTGATATTTATTTATGTTTAATGAGCATGTACTATGCATGAATGCACCACTGTATACGTATAGCGGTAACAAGCATCCGTTAATATTCACTGAGAACCCCTCGTCTCAATATCCTGTGCGAGAACAGAAACCGCAAGGTCGTCCTCAAGGAATCGATAAGAGGGATGCTAATTTCAGTCACTTTGCGTATGCGATCATACCAGCTAATATGCGTGAAGATATTCTATCATCTGACCTTGAAAATAAAATGGATGGTTCCCTTACTCCCCTTCCAGTAAATAGATAATCAACGAACGTTTAACCATTCGTATAATTCACACTATTCTAAATTATATAAAAGGAAAAGGTAGTTTATATCGAATTTCTTAGAAATTCAATGTAAAAAGTAATAGCAAATATAATTTAAAAAAGGGAAGGAAAATTAAAAAACTCTTTGGATGATATTTCCGATAAGCTATGTTCATGACAAAAATTAATAATTCATTACACATGAGATATAAAATTATAAAAAATATTTACTTCCAGATAAAATAATACTTTCATTTTAAAATATGATAAAGGTTTTAAATTCCACATTGTTTTCCTTTCTCTTTCGCCTTTTTTCTTTTTTTGTTGAAACCGTTAATTTTAAAAATGAAATACGAGAGAAGAATACGAAGATGCAAAGAAAATTTTGTACAAATATTTAAGAAACGAAGGATCAAAAACTTAGAAATTGAAATTTTATATCCCACTCTGTTTCTTCCGTTGAAGATATTACTTTTGAAAATGGATTACCAAAAAAAAAAATAACGGAATTGTAAAGATAATTTTGTACAAAAAATTTTTATCGCAGAACGTATCAAGTTTTAAATTTGCGTAAGGGGAAAAGATCTTTAATTAGCAGGTTGTATCATTTAACAAAGACAAAGGGACAGTAATTGATTCAAGGATATCATTTCCCAGAAATCGAGATAAATTCACTCTTTTACTGCCCACGATCCTACGATAAAACGCGCTACATCTGTGTAATGAAAATCCTAGTACAGCCATAATGCTCACCGGCACGCAATTCGCAAGTAAACCGTTCGCAGACAGAGGAAAACAATCTTTTACAACCCATCATTACGATCGTCTGTAATTGGCACATTTATGTAACTTTTAATTGCCGCTACCATTTGCTTCAATGAAGGCGGCGACATCAAACCTTTAATGTTTTTTCATTACCATATCGTGGCCAGTATGTATACCGTATATTTACGTGATCGTCTATACACGTGTTACCCACCCGTGATTTCGTTGATCGTATTTTAACGAAGTCTATTGTACATCGACTATACAAAAAAGAATCGTTTGGCACAGGAAATTGCTAGCACTTTGTACCTCTGGTCCATCTACCGAAATCTTGAACAAACGGTGATAATAAATAAATGCAAAATACATAGTTATGTACATGTACAGTGGCGGGCAAAAAAAAGTTTATAATTATCCCTCCCTAATAATATCTTTGAATTGTAAAACGTGACAAAGCGATTTTCCAATCGATATATGAAGAAGAATAAAAATAATATGAATTGTGGATTGAAATATATAAAACGCATTTTATTGCAACACCTTGAAGCAACAAGAATTGCTACAGTCGCAGAAAATTGTGATAATCATAAAATAAGAAGCATATAAAGATACTATAATCCTATAACGTTGATTTATATTTAATAGAAGCAATTAATAAGTATAATATAAATATACCACAGAATAAATGACTATTATCAATATGGAAAAAATCTTTTAGTACAATTCTGACTAAAATTACACCGATTTTGAACTTTCTTTTATCCGCCAGAATATATTTATCACATCGTATATCTATCACAGTATCGCTAAAATGACTAATGTTAATTGTTAATCACGATGTTATTAATTAGAATGTTCAAATTCACTGTTCGCTTCTGGTTATTTACTAATCGCTTACCTTATTTATAATACTAAGCGTTTGAATGAAACGATTCACAGATTCATACGAAATTATTTTATCTTTGTTTATAGGAGTGTCAACCCGAATTTTTACACGATCTAGTGCTGAAGATGAAAGCCTATATATTTACGCCTGGCGATTCGATATGTCGAAAGGGAGAGGTAGCTAGAGAAATGTTCATAATAGCCGACGGAATTCTAGAAGTGATTAGCGAAACGGGCAGAGTTTTAACAACCATGAAAGCCGGAGATTTCTTTGGAGAAATTGGAATTCTTAATCTAGACGGATTAAACAAGTAAGTGATTAAAAGTAAATGCTGTCCTATTTCTAATTTTTGTTCTGAGTTCCGTGTATTCTAACTCCGAACTACTTCACGAAATATTATTCTTCATACGTATAACGTTAAACCTACTTTCGTCCAATTAGCATAAAGTTATGCAAATTATAATACAATAAATACATGTATCAATAACATATTGTGGTATTAAACATTATTTAATTAGATCGTCAACAACGTTATGCGACATTATTATTTTAATCAACATGAAAATTGAAGGAAATTAATTTCATCGATACCGTATCGTCATAGCATTGTCAGCACGTTAATTTCATTTAATTCAATAATTTAATCGAGCAAAGTGCCAAACGGAATTTAAAGCACCCGTGCACTTTATAACAGTATATGCGAATATCTCTTGACAAATGGGAAAAGTTTTAAGAAAGCTTTATACTTTCAGCCTGCTATTTTACCTTCTAATGAATAATCGTGTTGCGAGTTCCATAAATGTATCACATGTAAGTCGTAAGTTAAGTTGCGCAATCGTTTTATTTGATACATGAATCTAAACTGGGAAAAATTTATACGAGAAGCATGTGAAGCTGATGGGAATGCGGCAATAGTCGAAAACTGCAATCGATAAAAACCTCCTTTCAGCTTTGCACGCGTTTTATTTTCCTTCCAATCCTGACACATATATAACTTGTCCTACTTTCTTGTTACATCGTTCAGTATCTCTGAAACATAGTTGTCTGAAATTTCGTTTCGCGCTTCGGTATTTTCCACAAAACTGAATAATTTAATTCCGACGATTGTTAAAAATGCACTTATCACACGATTGAATCTTCTTATGACAAATTAAAGTTTAATAGTTAAAGGAACCATCGATACAAATATTTTTCTAATAAAGTAAAAATACTCGCGGTTTTTCGTAAATAAATTCTTTGTAAGTGTCTGTTTTAGAAGAAACGAATTCTAAAATTATTTTGAAGGTGACACTTTGCAATCTACGAAAAGTCGCTCCCTCTTCGAATATTATTAATTTACAACTAATTCTCTTTATTCGCAGTAGATGTATGAGCAAGAGATTGAACTTTCCTAAACTTTGTCCCGAAGTCTTCGGGTTAACTTAACTCAATTACAAAAACTGATAATGTAATGAATTTAAACTGGAACAGAGTCACTGCAGTTACTTCGGAATAATTGATGCGTACACGAAACTCGTTATAATATTCATTGTTACTTTCAAGAAAAGGTTCACTTTCAGAGTTAACTTTTTCATAATTATTGCCAGAAAACCAACGATACATGTATTTTCTCGATAAAGTTCTTTCGCGATGTACTTATACTTATTTTCCTCCCTTATCCTTCAAATGGAAGTTCTACGTCAGTTTAGGATACAGCACACTTCATATTTCAAACCATATAAACTTCGAATTTAAAAAATCAAGTTTCTATCTATCCAACGAATAAACTCTCAATTACAGACGCACAGCCGATGTTCGTTCGGTAGGTTACTCAGAGCTATTCAGCCTATCCCGCGAGGACGTATTAGCGGCGATGAAAGACTATCCAGACGCTCAAGAAATCCTACAAAACCTCGGTAGGAAACGTTTGATGGAGGCGCAGAAGGTGGCCAAAGTATCTAGGCAACCAACGTCGCCTGGTCACGACTCGTCGGACAACAGCACGGGCAAAAGAATAGTTGATAAGCTGAAGAGCGACGTAAAGGGTCTAAAAAATGCGCTAAGAAAGAGCAGACGAAATACAAAACCCGAGGAAAGCTTGGAGCTGCAGCCATTGACGCCAAAGGTGTCAACGCTGAAAAGGCAGCAGAAGATCGACGATACTCAAGACGCGTCCGCGTCGAGCGTCCAAGAACCACCTGTATCGCCTTTGGGCGCCGGTTTACCTCTGCTTGCCAGATTAAGATTATTAAAAGAAAAAGAGGAACGCGAAGAACGTCGAAATTTAATGGAAACGCACGTGCACGCGCCTGAACAACAACAACCACCGTTGGACGCACAGAACCCTATGAACCCGAATTTGCCGTTTCTTCAGAGAATACTGCTCTTGAAGGCAAAGAACGAGCAAGAGGCCAAAGAGGCTGACAAAGAGGCGCCCACTAAAGAGCCCTTGCTTCCAAAAAACGCTATACCCGAGGAATCACAAGAACAATCGCCCAAACTGCTTCGTAAACCGGTACAGAAGCAGCCATCGGTCCAAAGTACCATAGAACCGATCGTCAAATCGCCGACTACTTCGAACGAAGAGAATGCGAATGGTTCGAACGCGAAGAAACCATGGGCCATGCTGAAGGACGCCTCGTTAACGAACAAAGAAAATTCGCCGCAGAGGAGTCCGCCGACTAAGAGGCTAAGACAGACTTTAATGCACCTAAGACAGCAGACTAAGATGTACGCGTCCGTAGACGATCTTTCACCGGAGTACTGCGGTCTGCCGTTTGTCAAGAAGCTAAAGATACTTAACGAGAGACAGAAGTTGGCGGAACTCGAGAAAGCAGTCAGGAGCTCCAGTTTAGACTGCGGAGAAAACGCCGAGCTTGAGTTCGATGGAAACTTGACGAGAAGCCACTCGGAGGCTTGCGCGATCGAGTATACCAGGAAATTAGCGAAATTGAATCAGGTACGTAGATTGAAGTTTTTAAGAGAGTTTTCGCAAATATTTTGTACGTTGATAAATGGAAAGTAACGTCGAGATATCAAAGTAATTGATTTATAGTTGTATGTGTAGAGACAAGCGACGTGCATGAGGACGTATACGGTAAAATGAAAGAAATCTTTATCATCCGAGCATATACCGAAATGCAACATCGGTCAACATTGAGTTACGAATCTAATTGCTAGAAATTTAGATCCCGTTGTATTATACTCGGACGATATTTAACTGCCTAATAGCTTATATCAGTTGTCAGGTATCGGAAACTTCGACGATATATTAAACCGTGCGCGTAGAAGTTCTGTCATTTAGTTTCTGTATTATACGCAAATGATTTACTCGCTTCGTCCTATTCAAATGGAACTACTTAACTCTGCGGAGGTCGCGGTGTATCTGAGAGATACAATAACTGAAATTCTATGCTGCAGTGCGGCTTATTTTTGCGAAAAGACTGTACAGATATGTGAAAAGTCTTTAATCGGACTAAAATTAATACGGAATATAATATATAGATATATTTACAGTATATATAAACTACATAATTACTAATTTAAATATAAAGAATAAATTTGAAAATATTTAGAATTAGATTTTACATGTATCTGTCAGATCAACCACGACCTGCGAAGAGTTAATAATGGCACAAATCGAATCAAAATTCTTCAAACTAGAATCCTTTTAATTTAACTTTCATGAAAGATGTCTTTTGTTTGTGCCGATCTACTGTCAATTTCAGTTTACATCTTTATAATTCCGTTAAGATAAAGTAGAATTATCTATCTCGAAGTTGACGCATCGCGATCGATCAGAAGAACACACGTACTTTTCTATCGTTACGAAGAACCTCGATCGACGGATTAAAAGAAGGAACGATATCTTAATATTTAATATTTTACATTATCGACGAAATCACTATTATCAATCATGAACAATATCAACGTCTGATATTAATCAGTGCCAATTCAAGTTCTTTCAATGCATCACATTTTCCAGAATCGAATGTCATCGATGTCACCCACGGATCAACTTTCACCGGAGAACGAGACGTTGGAAAGGCGGAACTTGAAGAGCATACTGAAGAAGTTGTCGGCCGGCAGCAGAACCGGAAGCTCCGAGACCTCGGCAACGAGCACGCCGGATCGCGAAGCGGCTACCGCCGAATTGAGGAAATTAATGAGAGCACCGACGATAGAAGGTTACGCGGCACGGCATTCGAAACTCTCGAAAAGCGTGACATTTAACAAATACACGCTGCAGAGTCCACCGTCCGAGCAGACCCCGGCAAATTATCCGCTTGGGTCGCAGTTGTCCGACTCCCAAGAGCAGGCCTCACTGCCACCGCCCAATAAACTCAATTTCCGTCCTTTGGGCAGCGGAGGTATCCTGCAAATGGTATCTCGGCCACGAGAAGAGGAATACCTGGGGGAGATAGTCACCGGCATCAAAGAAGTTGTTAAGGCTCGTCTAGTAAGTCGCAATTTTTTTATGCTTTTTCTCTCGTCGCGTAGAACAGTTCGTTGATGGCAGTTTGGATTAAACTTCGACACGTATGGCGAACTATTTACGCCGAGTTAAATATTCAAATTTTGTCGAATTCTTCTCTAGAGATAGGGAATAGTGAAACAAAATATTTTCGAATGGTGTTATTTGTCAAATGAAATGAAAGCAACTGTGATATTTTATTCGGTGGGTTTTCAAACATATTGATATTTAATCGGCGAGAAAAATTCAAATTGAGAGGGGGGGGGGAGTTGAATGCAATTGAGAAAAATTAGAAAAATATTCTATCGATCCTTACGTTATCTGATACGATTGACTGTAATTAAATCGAACGTAATTAATTCGAAAAGTAGATAATTCTAACGGTAATTAATCAGAAATAATAATATGCTTTTATAGCATCTTTCATAAAGTAAAAAATACATATAAGAGATAGAAAAGCTTTGAATGGACATGCACAGTAACTCTTTACTGCGTCTTTTCTTTATGTACTATCAAGATTTACATAGTATTTAGACGGTTTCTTCAATATTTATAATAATCGCTTACTAGATATTTCAGAAAAACTGAATATTTTCTTCATTCGTAAGAGTTAAACGAATGAAAGTTTGACACTTTTAAGTTTTCGTAGGATCAAGAATGTGTCCTTTCATCTGAAAAATCAATAGGTAAACTTGCGAAAGCCATTTATAAAATTTTCAAGAACTTAATAAGGATATCAAGAAACACGTTTGGAAGAATTACATTTCCTAGAGGAGGTTCTACAAGATTTCTTGGTTTCCTGTAATTTCCCTTGAAGATATTGGCTTCGAAGTTGTCGACTTCGGAGCTGTTCAACGTAAAGTTCTCGCGCACTGAGCCAGTTTGCAAGAAGTTTGCATCGCAACGGCTTATAACCTCGTTCTATTTGCATGCTACTCCCTGTTTACAAATCACTAATATATTACTTGTTAGCGTACTCCGCTTAACCAACGACATCCATGTGCTGTTAATTTCCCCGTTGGCAGATATTAATATGTTTCATGATATTTACATCAATGCTACAAAAGATGTGAAACTACCAATTTTACACAAAAGCAAGTGAATTTTTTTATTGAGAAATTGTATACATGAAATATACTAATGTTAGAAATAGAAAGAAAAGTATTCTAAGTATAAAAGAAATTCTACTTTGATAGCATATCAAAAATGTCTGGGGTAGAAAAATTGTAATATGAATGAATTAAATTATTCATGAATTAAACAAATAATTGTAATAGTATTTTAAACAATCTATAGAAACAGGGGAGTCAAAGTATAGATACATAGTAAAATATTCCACTTTGTGATATACAGTCTAGCCTGTCGACCTATCATCACAATATTAAAAATATTTTTGGATTTCTCGAAAAGTTATTTCAAAGAAAATAGTATCAATACCGTACAAGTGATACTTCAAAATATCTTATTCTTTAAAAAAAAAAAAAAAAAAAAAAAATAAAGATTACGTTACTTATTTAAAGTAATTTCATCTATTACTCAGAGTAAACTAAATTGCAACTAAACAGAAAATTACACCGTGACACAGCTAGCCTTCGGCAAACTCAAAACTCTACACCAGCGTACTAACTATATTACTCGTAACTAATATACGCATACGAATAAAATTTCAGGAGGACATACAGACAAAGTTCGAACGGCAGTTTACTTCGTTGGAATTAGAGATCCGCAAGCGAGACGAGATAATATCTCAACTTCAAGCAAGAATACTAGAACTGGAACAAAGAGATTCAAGAAACGGGGACGAGTCTTTGGGAGACAGCACGGAGCACGATGCCTCGTTCGAGGAAGACTTGGACGACGATCGTGAGGACCATCCGTTCATGAGAGACGGTTCAGTGGACACGGTCCTCACCACTCAGTCGCACTACAAGCGTTGCTCGCCATGTATAGAGTCTAGTTCTCATAACCGAAGATCCTGGGAAGAACACTCCGAGGAAGAAACATTAGAACTTCAAGAACTCCCTAGCTCGATCGTGCCACAGTCTCTGTGGAAAGATGAGGTGGCGATCGATCTAGAGTCCAACAGCGAGAGCAGCAGATCCGAGGACGAATTCGACGATAGATCCGGAAGAGGCGACAGCGAGAACGACGGCGATGACGACGAGGAAGGTGAAGTGCGTGGAGAGGGACATAATAATTGGGAGGCGGCTATGCTAGCCCAAGAACTAGAGGCCAGGCGGAGAAGCAGCGAGGACGCGAATCCGGGCTCCTAGCGCATTAACGAAATCCTAGATGTATTGTGTTATCTCACCAGCACCTTGCACCCCAGGGGTTGGTGTAACGGCCCAGCAACTGCTGCAGGCAGCGCGGCCCTCTGCGAGAACGATTGCCCTTACTTACAATTAGATTTCGATAGAATGACCAGTTGTAGGGAGACCATGATGTAAAACCCGATGTGTAAGAATCTAGGGGATTGATCGTTCCTTTCCTATGATCCTGGACTTTTGTCATGTGGAGATTCGTGGGCCAATATATACGACCTTCGTGAGGGGAGCGTATACACGTGTTTCTAAAACCTCCGCACGCGTAAATTGCGTTCTAGTCGCATTCCCTCTCCGTGCACATCTATCCATACATACCACACACGTACACATGCAGATACGCTAGTTCGAAGAATTGTTCTCTAGATTTATTTCTCACAAACCTTCTACCTCTACTCGTTTGCTTTTGTTTAGTCATTGATCGAAGATCGTGATCCTCTTATCCTTCGAGGGACCTTTCATTTTATTTGGCGATATCGAACGACGGCTTCGGTTAGATAATCAAATTTTACGTCAATCATTTTGGTTGAATAAAGGGAATTGGTATGGTTTCGAGAGAAATAAAATGGAATTCGGATATACTTTTTCCTGTCTCTAGCGACTAACTATACGAGATCTTTTATTCGAAAATTAAAGTTTATAGCGGTTTGAAATTATATATAGATATTCATATCTACTACGAAGACTTGACTTAAGAATTACGAGACGAATTTTACGTGTTACGTTACGATCAATACGAAAATACATATATTTACGAGTAGCTAGGCACTACACACGTGTGTTAACGAAATTATATTCACGATGTATTACGTTAAACGTTGATTAAATCGTAAAATATCGCTCGATTAGAAGTGATATTACAAGTGTCTGTAAAAATTTTCCACCAATTTGGAATTAACGTTTCTCTTTAAAGAGCTGGATGCCAGAGGGTTACGCAATGCCCGAAAATCAGTTCTATGAAGCTAAAAGTTCCAAAACGATCTCGCGGCTTTCTGAACCATATAACTTCATGAAATATCGCGCGTATGGTACAAATTACGATTAATTTACATTAACTTCGCCTAATTATCTTATCATTACTCACGAATTCAGTTCATTTTTCTAATCCTTTTTAAATTTATAACTTCCAGCAATTGATATACCTACATACTTCGGAAGAAAAGAGAAAGTGATAAAACAGAGTGAAATTTCGTTTCTGCGAAAAGACGTGCTGATGGATTTAAAGGATATCTTGAAGCAGCCTGTGAAGTGCAATTACATTGATTAATTTTTAAGAGTTGGACGTTAATATTTTCAAGTTTATGGACAATTCAGCCTCTCCTCGCTTTTCTGATAGTCGTGACAACCTAATTTCAACAGAATTTCTCTTGTCCACGCGCAAATTATAAATAGATTACAATTTCGACTCAATTGATTAACTTATTTTATCATCTAATAGGCATAATAAGTGATTAAGTATAGATATCCTCTTAACTGCAAAAAATTCGTAGAAATAAATCGTGTCTTTTGAAATAACGCGACTAAAACCTTTAATTGTTAAAGTTAAATTAACAGTGTACTTAACTAATGATACGCGATTTTTCTTTAAAGTACAAGAAATTTCATTTTCCATTTTCACAACGATATTTTTCTTTTCTAAGTTTTAAAGAAAATTCTTGATCTCCGTGTTAAAGAATAATATTTTTATTCAATTAAAAATTACGAATTTTCGTTAAATGTTTAATGTTAATAGCTCGCATAGAGTTGAAAGTTTACTTATGTTATATAGTTGTTGCATTGTAAATAATCACAGGTGCCTGAGAGGATATTATACTTGAGATATATAGAACTATAAAACGTTAAGCACCTATTTAAATGTGTAATGTGTACACCGGACGGACGATACTCAATTACAAACAATATCGCGTTGGTTTCTTTTTCATCCCATGGCGAAACATCGTGCAGAAGAAGTTGATCGAAGACGAATTCACGCGATACTCTTTCCATTATCTGCCTTAGCTATTACGAACTATAATACAAACTTGTTACCGATTGTCCGTGAAACACTGTGAATGCTTCATTTTCTTTTGTTACAGAGCAATACGTACCTCTATATCGTTTCACGAGATACTTGTTAAATAAGAAATACTAAAATAAATTACGAATCTGTTATTACGAAAGAGATATATCTATATGCATACATAATGCATACAAATACGCGTACACAGATAAACATACACACACACATATATATATATACATATACACATATTTATAAGTGGACAATTTTAATTTCATATCTCAAGATGCTAATTAAGAAATCTATAAATTTTCTATAAATAGAGGGTTTGCGTAATTTTTCATCAGCCCGACCCCCACCACCACCCAGGAAAATTGAACTTTTGCTTCCCGTTTTCCCTCAAGCCTCTGCCCATTTATGCGATCATTTTCATCATTTAATGAGAAACGATATACCATGGTCGGAAAAAAGGGAGAAAATTAAATATTCAATACTAAAACATAACGAACGAAGAAAAAAAATTTTGACGACACGTATGCACATATACACGTACACACAGACATACATAGATACATATAATTTAATTAAAAGAAAAAAGCGACAAAAGTTAATGGGAATTATATGATGTATACTGACCAGACCAAGCTCAATATTTCTAGAGTCTTTACAAGATAAATAAATCTGTTAAGTGAGAAATGACTATTAAATTAAGTAAGGAGAGGAAATCTATTAAGAAGAACTTGTAAATACTAGCCTATAATTTATTTATCTATGAATGCGAGAGAAAGCGCGAATGACGAGACACATATGTAGAAGAGAAAGAAGAAGAGAGGATTATATTTAGTGTGTGTGATAGAGAGAGAAAGTGTGAGAGAAAGAGCGGGAGAACACAAGTGAAGGAAGAGAGCAAATGCGAGTGAAAAAGGAAAACGAAGAATGCGTAAACAAGAAGAGGTTATGGCGAACTATTACGGTGAAAAGCATTTTAGATGCTGATATGTACCTACTACGCGAATGAAAAGAGTATACAATAAAGTAAACAAATGTTTTCAAACATTGTGTTTTTCATGTAGTCCTATAGTAATATTTATTTATATCGATGAACAGTAAACAGATAAAATTTCAAATATATTTTCATGTTTTGAGACAAACCGAGTTTTTTATAAAGAATGTTTTAAGTATAGAGTAATATTAAACATTGTTAAACATTTTCTAAAATGGCGTATATTTCAAATATTATGCAAATCTTTAATGGTTTGAAAATCATTTTATTAATTGTTTCAATTTCTGGTCTCTTTATTATCAAATCGATGAAAGAATAGAGAATAATTTAGAAAACAAGTTAAAGTTTCTCAAGTCTTGTACACATATTATAACAATTATCTGAAAAATGTATACTTTACATAACTATCATATATATATGTCGGAGAGCCAGTAGGATCGGAGGTGTGGGCAGGTAATGAATCTTCATTGAAATTGCCGTTATTGTTAAATTGGTCAGTCTTCGGAAGTGTCATTTGCGGGAAAAGACTGTTTGCCTATTTTCGTTAATTAAGGTTTAAGGTTTATGACGGGTTATTAGGCTGGCTGCAGATGTTTTGTGAATGTCTCGATAACCGGCAATCGACCTACCCATAGAATAGGGCCTATTTATGACGAGCCACAAGACAGAAACCATTAGTATGCTTACTGTCGAGTGCCGTTACAACTATTTCTTTTTATAGAGGGCTATAGACTTTTTCATGACTTTGTTAGAAAAATGTTCGTCCCTTGACGGCGGCTACGTTCGGTGACTAGTTGTCACCTCGAACCCAAACTCATTCTCATAGATTGCAGGCAATTACAATCGGGCTGAAGGACGGTGATTGTTTAACTACGGCTATGGTGGAATCTAAATTACAGTACTAGGGGTCTTTCCAAAGTTCCGGTGTTCTTTCATCTCCGACATATAATATCAAAAGGACATAATAGTCATACATGTACCTTGTAGTATTCTAAATCAGCTACTTCTAATGCCGTCAAATTTATATACAGCTGCATGTTACCACAGTAAGTTTTATTAATATTAAACACATAAAAGTATCCAAAAATATTTTTCACTTCAACACTTTCATTTAAGTATTATTATTATTATGATGCAATTAAATCAAAGGTTAAAATTTGAATAAAATGTGAAAGCTAAGAAACCGAAAACAATTCACATCAATTATTCGTCACATCGTTAATTACTTTTAATACAGCAAATTTAAGGTTTCTACGCGTATTCTAATTTATTTTTGAGCTTTTTAATAAAGACTGGCATAGAGATATAACACGATTCCATATTAGATTCAGCTGACATCTTCGATATTCAAATCTAGCGCACTCGAAGCTTTCGATAAATATCGAGTACGATATACATCGTTCGACTTCGAAGTAGCTACATAACCTTGAAATCATAATAATAACAAAAGCGTCGCGAGTGGGTTTTGTTATCAAATATTGTGTGTGTTCCAACTTCATTTTTGAAAACGCGCCGTTTAGTTGTGATGTGGAATACGTGATTTTACCTGTAATTTTTTAAGGATGGGCGACATAAGGGCCGGTCTTGAGGAATTAAAACTCGATGGGGCCTTATTCGCCGATGTTAAATACTACGTCAGCGGCGAAGGTGATCCTAAGGTATGTCATTTTACTGTTTCCCGCGTTTTTCCTTTACCTTTGACATAATGTTACTAATTTCATAATATTGATATTATTATATTTTAATCATTGAAAATCGTGATCTGTCCACAATTACTCCAAATTAATCGCGATTGATACAAGAGAGGTTATAAAATGGAGTCAAATTTAACATACTGTACTCCTTGAATGTGAAGGTGACAACAGACTTTTAGAAAGCATTAATTGTATAGCATTTTTCAACATAGAATATTTTGTTGTATTAGATTAGTTAAAGTTTATCAAAATTTTTAATGTAAATTAAATAGAACATATAATATGTTGTAACAATTGCAAGTTTAACAATTAAGATTAATTAAGAATTTTGTAAAATTAAGAACTGACTTCATCGCTTTACATACTTTTATATATGTCCTAATTTTGAAACAAAAATTTGGGACATTTATCATCATATAAATGCATGATTCTAACAACGCATTAAAAAGATTTTTGTGTACTAGAAACAAATATTTTTTTTAAATTGTTTCCAGATTTTAAATTTACTACAGGAGGGAGGTGCTGAAAGATCAAATTATTTTAGTGATTTTGTTACACATTTAATAGCAGGGTATGACGCATTGGAAAATGATATATCTGCTGCGAAGGATATCTATGAGATACCAGCAGTTACACAAAACTGGATTCTATATTCTGTCAAATGCAATAAACTTCTGCCGTATCCTCTATTAAAAAATTTGTAATCTATTAGTAATATAGAAAATTTTAGTTTAATAAAACATTAGAGTAATTCAATAGTAAATTTTATTATATATTTTCATTTTTGTATAGGAAAAATATTACATTACTGTAATAAATTTCATCTATATAAGAATAATTCATTTCCTTATCTATATAATAATATAGGCCCCACTATTTTTCTCCTGAAGATACACAGTTATTTTCAAATGTACGAGCATGTGTGTCTCAGATAAGTCGTGCAGACAGCAAAAGTCTGTGGGCAATGATCACGCTCCAAGGTGGTAAATGTCAATTACGCTTAGATCGGTATTGCACTCATTTAATTACTGGAAAGGCTGCTGGGCTTAAATATGAAACTGCAATGAGGCATCCTATCCAAATTGTAACTCCAGATTGGGTAACAGAATGTTGTAAAAAAGGAACTATTGTGAGTGAGGTAGAATACCATCCAAGACTATTAACATATCCAAATAGTTCTACAGCCATGATTACTGGCTTTATGGATGAAGATACTGAAAATAATACTGCACGAGAAGAACAAGAGAAAACTAAAGCCATGTTGGAACAACTCAAACAACGGATGCCTTGGAATCAACCGAGTCCACCAGTATCTTCCAATACCTCCCATAGTGTAAACACAGCTAATGCAACTGTAACTGCAATTCCATATACAACAAATGGGCAAAATAATGTCAATCCACAGCAACATCTTCCACGACCAATTCCTACAGCAAGTTTGTCCAATGCTTCCACAATTACGTCTTCTGTTTCTGATCAAAATGTTGCACAAACTACTTGGTTGCCACAAGCCTCTCAACAAAATAATGTTGCTCAAATGAAATCTATACCATCACAAATACAACAACCAGAATTATCGCCGCAGCAACAACAACAACAAATGAATATACAGCATACATTAATACAACAACAACAATTAAATCAGCAACAACAGTTACCTCAACAACTTACACCGCATCAGCAATTACAACAACAGCAATACACGCAACAACAGCTTTTGAATCAGCAACAGTCTCCGCAATTAACATCTCAGCAACAACAGCAGCAGCAATTAATTGGAACGCAGCAGCAGTCACTTGCACAGCAACCATTGATGACACAACAACAGCAGCAACAAATCAATTCACAATTACCTCAACATCAAATGTCATCACCACAGCAATTATTAACACAGCAAAAACAGCTAAACCAACATCAAATTCTTCCGCAACAACAAATAAACCAACAACAGCAACATTTATCACAGCAGCAGCAAATTACTACTCAGCAACAATTAGTCCAACAACAAGTGCAACTAACACCCCAACAGCAACAGCAAATAGTTTTACAACAACAGATTCCTACTCAACAACAACAAATTGGAACACAACAGCATCAGTTGAATCAACAACAGGCTCCACCGCAACAGCTCACATCCGAACAACGGCAACTTATATTATTGCAACAACAGCAACAACAGCAGAAAATTCAACAAATCTCCCAACAACTGCAACAATCTGCGCCTCAAGGTTCACAACAATTTGTTATAAGAGACGGTCAGTTACAGCAGCAACCTCAGAATCAACAATTAATGGGTCCAAATCAGCAAGGTTTTATTGTGCAAAGAGATTCGCAATGGCAACAGCAACAATACCATTTGCAATTACAAAGACAGCAACAACAACAAATCGGCCCACAAAGACCAAGTGGACAATGGGCTCAACAGCCACCACAGCCACCAAGGCAGTTAATTCAATTGGATGCTCAAACTCATCAACAGTTACAACAAATGGATCCACAGCAAAGGGCTCAATTTATCCAAAAAATTCAGAAACAAAGAAACTTGTTACTGCAGAGGCAAATGCAAAATCGTCAAGCGCAACAAGGCGCGCATATCGCTGTTATACGAAGTCCAGGAAAACCAGTTCAACCTGGTGGTTTGCAGTGGATTCAGCAACCACGTCCTCAGATGATAGGACCTCAACTTGCACAAACGCCTGGTCAAAAGCCGGTACATTCTGGGGTTCAACCACCAGCCTTAACACCAATTAATTCTTCTAATCAGGTGATTGTGCAAACCAATCAAAATGTGCAAGGTCCACAAGCCGGCCAACCTGGTCAAACGTTTCAACAGGGTCAAGCTTTAACTCCTCAACATATAGCGCAATTACATATGCAAAAACAGCAACAAATGGCAAGGTTGCAACAACTTCAACACTTACAGCAGCAGCAGCAGCAGCAACAACAACAACAACAGCAACAGGGCGCGCAACAAGAGCCTCCCTTGACTTCGTTGTCGAATAATGCCCAAATACCACCAGACCAACAATTAGTCGTTAATGCGAAGACAAAAACGGCCCTGGCAAACATGTTGACGAATAGATTACAAGGTAGTGCTGCTGAAGGTAGTGCGGCTGGTCAACTGAGATTAATGACCGCGCAACACAGACCACCGCCGCCGCCGTCTCAGGATCCACAACTTCTGGCGGCATATCAGCGAAGGACCGTTGGTAATATCACAAATGGAACGCCACCCGGTGCGCCAATAAAGATGCAGTATGCTTCGGTGATGCCTCAAGCGAAAGCTCAGTTCTATGGTCACAATCCAAATCTGAAACGTATGATTTTTCAGTTTCTTAAAAAGTCTTAATGACTGCATGTTTTTTTTATGTACCTGTGTTTTATCCGATTGCAAAGTTTGTTGAAATCCGCAGTGTACTACTCATTAATTCATCTTCGTCTTTTACCTGGAAACTTCTTTTTTTTCACCAGAGTAATAAATTGTTATTTCTTTCCAGTTCCACCAGATCTATTTTTGCTAGGTTGTATCTTTGTTATCGTCGAATACGATGTGCAACGTCCGAACGATGTTTCCGTATGGAAACAAGTGATCGAGAGACACGGCGGAGAGGTGGAACCGCAATATTGTACCCGAGCTACTCATGTACTTGCGATTACGCAGAAACATCCGACAGTAGTGCAGGCATTACGGGAAGGAAAACGTTGCGTCAGTGCTCACTGGCTATCGGATGTAGTCAGTAAACAGCAGGTAGTTCCACCTTGGCACGCACTGCATTTTCCAACACCATTCAGTTTGACAGAGCTTCCGTGTGCAAAACAAATTGTATCATTGTCTGGATTTGAAGGAGAAGAACGAGCGAAGGTGAAGTATATGCTGGAAGCATTGGGAGCTAAAGTTACCAATTACTTCACCAGGCACAACACTCTCCTCATTTGCAGAAGGTAGAGATGTTTTGTTACTCAACACAAACAATCCTGATATTATTGGGGCTTTAATTCTTGATTTAAATGAATAATTAAGTTATATGAATTATACCAATGGGTATCGTAAAATGTTGGTGGGCACGTTTAGAGATGAATTTGACAGGAAAGAATGATGGAAGACTTTATGTTGATGTTTGTCTTATTTGACTTTGTTTCTAAAATGTTGAGACATTACAGGGGTTATTATAAAATATTTTTGATATTTAATAATTATTACTTTCATTAAAATGTGAAGTGAATGAAAACAGTGGCATGTTAAGTTAGGTTTTATTTGTTGATTATAAATGATTTATTTTTGTATGCATTATGTATATAAATTTTTTATATAGAGTGTATAACATCAAATTTACCTGAAATAATATGTAATGGAAATATTTATAAGTTATCACCAAGATTTTACATGTGATACAACATACAAAGTGCAATTAATAACATTTTTAACAAAATTACAGAAATCCAAAGTATCTATCATTTGGAAACAACGTCAAATAAGATAAACATGTATGTAAACTTCTTTTATTTACTTTACATACTAAATTCACCCTTTGCTCAAAATGTATAGAGCACAGAGTAAATGAAGTATAACCACCTTTTATGATACCACGCGTAACGATTGATCATTCGTTACTATCGACATCCTTATATTTAACAAAAACCATTTCAGACCGGACGGTCAAAAATATAAAAAGGCTCGAGAATGGCAAACAGGAGTAGTAAATGCTCAATGGTTAACGGACTTGCTGTGCGGACAAATGAATGCGCTGCATCAAACCGAAAATCCGAAATATCAGCAGTACAGTCTGGGCAATCCCTTTAGATTGGATTATTCGCTAGTGCCTCATTTAATGGGTATCGTGAACTTGATCAATTGTATATTTTTCCAACAAAAAAATCATACTTTATTCATTCCATTAGTCTTTCTAAATTTAATTTTCTGGCTGATGTTAAAATACCATTTCTTTCAGCTGCGTGGAAGATGCCAATAAACATTACTCAGGAATCGTACGATAAAGTAAAGCAGGTTGGTCAGGGACCAAATTCGATAAGAAAGTATAAAAAGCCGCGATTAGACGGCCCGTTACTGAATAAAGATCCACATTTGTTGGGCTTGGATGAACCAATAGTCGTTAGTAATCCTGATCCTCCACCTCTGGATAAGCAACCAAGAATATTGTTCTCTGGTATTAATCCTAGGAAGCATGCGAAGGTAACGCATACAATAAAATTCAGTAAAATCTCCTATTTATACATTTTAAATTCAATGTATAAAACGCGTAAAACGAATTCAATTCATATTATAATAAGAATTTGAATTATTCGTTTAACAGAGAATTCGGGAATTAGGTGGTGTACTGGCAGCAAGTTGGCGAGATGCAACTCATCTCGTGATGACAGCACCAAGAAGAACTGTAAAGTTGTTATGTTGCTTATCACGTTGTAAATATATTGTCACGTTACAGTGGTTACTTGATTGTTCCGCAAGGAACACATTTTTAGATGAAAGTGGATACATGCTTGGGGATCCAGAATTCGAGAAAAGTTTTAATTGCAATATTGAAAAGGCACTAGCGAGCCTTAATAGGGGAACCGTACTTAAAGTAATTTTTTTATTAGCTAAGAACATATTTTAATCGATACCAATAGTTCGTAAGAATGATCATGATTTAAAATTCATACTAAGCATAAACATAATTATTTATTGAATAGGGTAAAATATTTTATGTTACACCAAGTGTAATACCATCGCCATCAGCGATCGCAGAAATAATTGAAAGTGCGGGTGGAACAATGGAAAAAACACGAAGATCTCTAACACAGATTCAAGAAATGAATAGTAATAAATTAACTTATATCATCATCACCCATGAAAATGATCTTCATCTTCTTTCTGACGTTTTACGTGTAAATATCAGTAAGTAATTCCCATAATTTCTGTTTAATTTTTTAAAAGAATATTGAAAGATATATATGAATAGTACAAAAATATTCTCTTACATCTTTTTTTTTAATATTTGTAGGTGTGTTCAGTGCAGAAATCGTATTAGGAGCAGTTGCACGACAATACTTCCAAACTGAACAAATTTAAATACATGCAGTTTCCAATATGCTGCATTTTAATCCCTCATGCGGGCTTACTGAATTCTTTAGTAAGCTATTTTGGAGATGAAAAATTTTGCTTACCTTCTTCAATGGGACAATAAAGAACATAATTTTATGATATAGGAGGAACTATTTTCACTGAAAACATTCCAAAACCTCTCCTTTCATGCTTCGTTTCTGGAAATAGCGTATTTTGTATAGCATTTCGAAATAAATCATTTGATAGACCTGTTTTTTTTGAAGTCAGGACATGTTGTTCATTCGTAATTAAGAAATATTGTTTTACTTAGTATCTTGTAGTTATTTTTTCCACTTCACTCTCTGTCTCTCTTCACGCGTATATTTCTCATATTTTGTCGTATATATAAAATTATACATATCATTCTAGTTTGTATCGTTGTACACTTATTTTCTTCCATTCTATATGTTTCGCTTACCACTGTCTTTATACAATAAGAAATGATTTATGTGTAAGAGTATGTATAATTGAAAATAAATAGAAATACGCATCATTGAGTTCTAATTGTTTTGCTGATCGAGTTATGTTATTCTCACTTCTGTTAAAATCGGTTATAAAAAAGGTTTTATTATGTATATATAAATATTATATATTCATAGTCAACAGGATCATTTTATTGTACATACAATAAGTCGGACTAACATTGTAAGAAAAATGCAAACATGTGTGTCGTAATGGAATGCTATGGAATTAAAACTAGAATACGTAGTAAGCAGTTCTCTACAAATTAATAAAACTGTATACAATTTGCATAAAACTATATAAGATAAAGAACATGTTTTATGCAAATGAAAATAAATGCAGACGCGATCGATTTAAGAACGAAAAGTATGTCAGTAATAAATAATACGCACGATACGATATAAAATAATTAAATTACGCTATATCATCTATTATTACAGGTAAATCGTATACTTTTGTACACTTGCCATCATCAATTTCGTAAATACTGATACGGAGAGCACTGGCCGATTAATAAAACAACAGAAACATGAACAGTCCAGAAATATTGCATTTAAACTCCACTTTTTGCAAGCACATAGGATCATTTCAATTATTTATCGGCACGTAATACAACGAATAAATCGAAGTGTAATTTATGACACAAGTCTAAGGAATCAAAATAAAGGTAATGTAACATCTTCGATTAATCAAGATTTGGTGTTCTATAAATTAAAAACTATTCTACGAACTATTCAAGGTTTAATATGATAAAATAATAATTTATAAACAAAATCTAATCGACTAGTACATTTATAGTTACAATTATCAATAATTTATCAGTTAATCATTGATCATCAATTATTCTTAGAAATCTCTGTTTGTATCCAGTCTAGGTGTTGAGCAATATCTACATAAACGACGAATTGCGATAAGTCACAAGACATAGTGCTACTGTCCAAAAGGGACCTCGAAACGACCCCTCGCAATAGATAACGATCCATTTCGCTATTGTATATCACGAAGCCGCTTCCGCTGTCGCCGTTGCATGGGCCACTTCCGTTTCTCTGACCAGCGCAGAACGTTCGGTTTGAGGTGAACGCGACGAAGTTGCTGTTGCTCCAGAGACAAACTTCCTGCAATTTATTCATCGAACGTTATTCACATGTAGTTGAAACGCCTAGAATTTTGTCAAACATCAAACATAAAACTCTTTTAAAATTAAATGATTAATTAAATATATTCCATAAATCTAGAGTCAAGTCATCAATTTTGCTCCACAAGAAAGCATTCTACAGGATATTTCACGAGATATGAAATTGCGGTGAACATTAATTCAGCATAAATCATTGTAAGTTCTATTTATTTATCAGTTCTACGATTGTACGCAAGCAATCAATTTTGTATAAAAATTTTACCTGAGCCACGATCGGAACCTTGATCTGTCGGGGCTCTTGAACATACGGGTTTCCCAATTCGTCGCGTCCCCAGCCTACTACGTAGCCAAACTTGCCTACAACGTTCAACAGAAGCGAAGATCCGGACCAAAGACAAATAGGTTTTATCATCGAATTGAATTCCACTCTCTCTCGTAGCATCAATATGGCTAGATCTGCATCGGCATTACCACCCGCGACAAAATCGGGGTGAACCCTGTACTGTATTACTTCCCGATTCTCCGAACCTTTTTCTCTCCAGTCTCGGAGTCGATAGCGTCCCAAGGATACCAAAAATGAGCCAGCAGGTAGATTTGCTTTATTCATTTGTAAACAGTGCGCAGCTAAAAGAATATGTTATAAATGTATAGTATTATAAAACATATCATAACTCTCGTCAATAAAATGCTAGATCGATGAATTATTCATAAATAGGCTGCGGATTTTCATGCAATTATAAAATATTTGGAAATACAAAAATGAACAGAATGCTAACATGTAAAAATATATAAAATATCTAAAATATAATATTCTTTACTGTTATTTAGTAGGTAAAGCAAATTTTTACTTTGATTGCATTTCTTCAGTTGTGATTCGCAAAAGTTTGAATTTGCATAGATATCCGCAGCCTTTTCAGGAATATTTATAATTATTATTTGTCTTTGTGATGACTAAGAAAAAGCGGAATCTGCTTAGTCACTAACTGACAAATTGACTTTTCATTTGCAATGTGTACTTCCTGATTTTGCTTGTTTTAATGATGAAAGAGAAATGAAAAGAGCCAGTTCAATTATTGGTACGATAACTAAAGCTGTTTTATATTTTTAAAGTAATCGCTCTTTTTCTAGCTACGAGTTTAGAGAATATTTAATATCGTATTAAATTTCAATTATAGTATTAAATTGATATTTAAAATATAATACGTATGAATATTTCTTTCGCTGTCTGTAATGAATCTTTTACTTTAATTTAATACTATTATTAGTACATTATTATTATTATTATTATTATCTTCCTCTCAAGCATTAGACAGGAAAAATATAAATAAATATTAAAGGCTTATTAAAGAAACTGAAGTTTTAAAAAGTACAACTCTAATTACTATATGTATGTACAGAGTTGTACATGTTGTTAAGGAATTAATTATTAACAAAGTAAACTATAAAAAAAGTTACAAACCTGTAATAATATGTGTATTCGAGATCAACGTGCCTGCGCACTGAAATTCAAATTTTGATTTGGCTAAAAAGATTGCTGCCACCCATGGCCACTGACCAGGGGACGCTTTCTCGCCTCTAGCTATGAGAGGATTAACAGGTTCGATACTGCTTCGACCACACGCTAGATTAATTTCTTCGTTATTTGGTGGTGCGAGTTTAACATTTGGCATATTTGATCCTATATGCGGGGGTTGCGAAGGTTCGCGTCGATCGATTATTGATGGAGGTGGATATATATTTCCCACCCCGTTCCAATTATTATTGTCATTAAATTCTGGATGCTTACTGAGAGCATTTCCAGGCGGGTAGAGTGTGTGATTTAATACAATAGAGGTGACAATTGGTCCACTTGCTGGAATTACATAAATAATTAACCAATTATTTATAATCAGTTTTTCAAATTATCTTAGTTAAATTAACGTTAAATCAAACTGATCAAACTTTGTAAGAAATTATATTTCATTTAATGAATAGATTATATGCATTAGATCATATACATAAAAATTGTAATTTAAATCAAAATTAATGTAAGTATTTAAGGAAATATAAAGATATACAGTAATTGTCGTTAAATGCTTTGATCGATTATTATATTCATTTAGCGCACTGACGTAGATTAGATCAATGCAAACAAATTAGAGGGACTTATTTAATTAAAGGAATCTTTCAAACTGAGAAAGATGTTGATAATAACTTTTAATATTTTCTACGCGACATTAGTTTTAAAGAGAATGAACAATGCATGATTTATCTTTGAAAAAGTATACATACCACGTGGACCGGAACAGATAAATTGATCGTTGAACCACAAACTGCTTAATAATGGTATTGGTCGAGGTAGAGGAAAATGGATTTTATACGACAGAGGCCTGCCCTGATTCACTGCCTTAATCGACTGTTCTTTCGAATTTGCCAATTCCAATCGTCCAACGTATTTCTGAAATACGGGAAAATCATTGGCACTAATTCGATATAATATTTTCCTAATATATACATTTTTTTTTTTTAAATGTGAGCTGACTGAAATGAATGAAACATCAATTCAAAGATATCTTTCCCATTTCATTTAAAACGATAAGTGTTCTTTATTTAACTTATTACATATTCATCTAATTTTAGATTACTATATTTATCATTAAATCTGGGAAAATTCGATGAGTTAACGTTAAACATACAATAGATTTGTACACACAATATCCAATAACGCAAATGCTTGGTGATGATTCAACATTCGTTAACGTTACTATATGACAAAAAGTTTCAAGCTTCGAATATATCACGGGTCATCACATTTAATCTTACGATTGTACGTAATTACAACCAAACGCGGATTTCAAAGAAAGATGGTAAGTACTTCATTCACGAAAAAACAATGCAATGTACAAGATCACCATTTATTTTCAATTATTCATTAGCGTAATGCTTAGTACCTACTTGTTGAAGCAAGTTTAACTCTTCTGTTGTATTCAAGAATTTAAAAGAACAGTGAGCCAAAGTGGTTAACTCTACTTTTTGAAATTTTTGAAATTTTTGAAATTTCAATGCCAATTCACTTTCATTGATGCCTGTATCTTATAAAATTTCATCAATTTTCTCTACATTTTGTTTTGTGGAGTTCTGGTTTAGCCAATAACCGACTCGTACACCGAGGAAGACATTATATTTGATTCAAAGCGGCAGATATGTAGACAAGCAAGAAACTTTCATAGTCATATCTTTCGAAATTTCAAAGTCAGTAATGTTTAAAAATTCAATTTACCGAAGGTAGTGCGACAGCGACACTTAAAGTGACGCTGAGTTGCAAGATAACTCCACGTGGTGGGAATGGTATTTCAATGTAACCGATGAGTTCGTTTGAGACATCATCCTGAATATATCGGAAGTAGTTGGAACACGGCGACTGGCCAACTATCCCAACAAACAATTGAAAAAGATACACCAGCAAAATAGTCTTGACGATGATACTGATCATCTTGGAACTCTGTAACATGCCATAAATTAATAATGTATCTGTGCAATTTTGATAAAAATATACCATTTGAATGGCAAGAAAACAAAGAAAGTAGATTACGTGGTTTTCGAGCACAGGGATAACAAATTTTTTCTTTCGACGAAAAAATGATATTGTAGAGTATAGAGGGAAATAGACGATAAATTTAAACGAATAATTTCAAAAGGAAATCTAACCGAGAAGCGTCTCTATTCCGCTTTATTCTTGATTAACACTGTGCTCGATACATTTGCTCCAAGTTGAAGAAGATTCAAGGAAATTGATAGATTACTGCAATAAAAATTCTATAATGTTTACCTCAGCAAGAGATAACCTCTGTTGATAACTTTCTCTCGAAACACTTTATTCATCCAGTCTTCTTTAAATAGTCTGATTTTCTATACAGGAAGTTAGAAAAAATCAAAAATGTTTAGAGAATGTGATTCTCGGTAATGTGAAAAGTTTATGGACGAAAGTATCGTTCGAAGCATATTTTTCCAGTTATAAACAATTTGATTTTATAGAAAAACACTAACAGCTACCGTAGATCAATGAATCAAATGACGAATCTGTTTCACTCACATCTCGTATTTCTTACTCCAAGGAAACAAATAATAGAATTTTCCCTGTGAGAAACATGAAGTGTAAATGAAATGAAGAGAAAGATTCATCAGCTGATTTATTGTTCTACGCAGTTATCAATGCACATATTTCTAGTATAAAACTAAATCGTTCGCGTAAACTATTCATTATTTTAATATGTAAAATCATAACTTATAGATATTTGATGTCTATCTTTTTTCTACTTTTATAGTTACTTACATGTATCTCAAAATCTACTTGAATTAGCAGCACTGAGCGACATTGACTCCATCATCGGCAAATTCGAATGGAAAAAGAAATTCTGAACACAAATTAATCACTATCACAAGTATGGTCACACGAAATTATTCATCCCCTTGTCAGTCAGTCCTATATCGTCAGTTTCACGGATAACTGAATAAAATCATGAAAAATGTAGAAAGTACATTAAATATTCAAAAAATTGTTTCACGTCACAAAATAGGTCGATCAAGATTTCTACGCTCAGAGTCGAACACTTTTCACTTTATATCGACAAGTTTTAACGAGGCGAGATTGATCACGATCTATCTAACCTACGTTGTCAGTTTACTTCGTAGGTAGGATTTCAACTGACGGTTCACGAGGTACCTATCAGGTAGCAACTGTCAACGTTCGCCTTCTGACGCTTCTATGAATCCTCAAGAGTGGTAGAGGGGCATCCCCGATAATACCACCTCTTGACCACTTCATTTGTATAAAGAAACCACAATTTTGCATGCGCATGACGGCAGAAAAAAAGAAAGGACTTTACGCGATGGTCCTTTCCCGGGGATCAGATTTCCATGAGTCACGTTGAACGCGGAAACTACATCAAAACAATGCAATTCTCACGACATTATATGATAAACGTTCAAAATAGAACAACATATACATAGTTACGCAGATTGATACATCGAAAATATATGATTTAGTTCTGACGTTTTGTAAACAAAGAACAATATACTAATAGAAATATGATCGAAACTACGAAGAAACAAAAATATGTCATCTACTGATCGTGAAAGTTTAAAATCCAAAATATTGCTACGATTATATTGAAAAAGAAAGATTGATTTAATCTTCTATGTTGCTATTCAAACTACATAGTAAGATCAAATTTTTCAAACGCCTCTCGAAATCGTTCAACTTTTATCCGAAACATTTTTTCATACAACGAATAATTTATTTATTAGTAATTTCAAACGTATTTATAATGTATATCGTATCATTTTTGTACCTTATTATGTGTAATTTGAATTTTCAATTTTTTGTATGTTTCAATAACTATAAATGTTTGAAGAAACGAAAATAAGAAAAAATATGTTATACGAAGCATTGTTGTAAGCGTTTCGTTATAGAGATATAGACAAATATTGGACGCAGTTTAATATATGCGTAACGGTATTAATATTCCGCGTTAAGAAAGAAAATCGGCGATGTTTGCTTTGTCTCCACTGACAACTTTTCTTTATCCTAGCAGGGTTCACTGTAAACCGAACGTCACGATATTTTGCTACCGTTTGTCGTGTATAAAATATATAGGTCGATATATGCTAATATATCGATATTTATTTTGTGCATGATTTGTGTTGGAATATGCAAATCCCAAGAGAGTACCATCTGATGATGATAATAGTCAATGTTACGGGTTAATGAAGGAATGTTGTATTATTACACACTTGTGCAAGAATTTCAATCGTTTATTGAGAAACAGGTTGTATTTCGTGACTGGTATACCAATACAGTAAGAAGAAAATCCCTCCTTTCATGAGTTTTACAAGACGGAGTATATTCGATTCTTATAATAGCTATTTGTAATAAATCCTGCAATAATCCGCCTTTTAAAATTCATTATGTTCATGTCTGAATGGGCATAATAAACGACCTTTTCGCTGAAAACTTGAGTATGCATTGCTATCCTATAGCGCTTCAAAGGTTTCTACCAATTCAACTTAATCCTTGGAAGACGGATGGTTCGGTCGACTACACGGTAAGCAAATATCTGAGATCGTTCGGGTTCGAGGGTACGAGGGTTAATGGAAAATGTATAATTGCTGTACATCCACATTAGTTGCATACAGTTGAACAGTTTTCCATCAAATTATAGAAAATAAAAAATTAGTAAAATGAAAACTATACAAGAAGGTAGTTTGGTCGCTAAAACAAATCGTTTGACTCCCGTGATCAATTCCGAGATCCCACATCTCTTGATTTTTACTTATTTTTACTTGCGGGGAATTCTAAGACAGAAGTACACGCGGAAAGCGTAAAATCAATGCAATGAAATTCTCAAGAAATTTGGAATTATTTTGAAATGATAGTTTAAATACCTTAAGCGATCATCGCAAAGTAAAAGACATCGAGCAGGTATGTACAGAAAAAGTAAACACGATCGAGTTTTCGTATTCTTTGATGTGCTACGTACATATTCGGGTTGTGTTGAATATTTGGCTGTAACTTTGTAACATTGCGTTTACAATGATCCTATAATCTGTTGGTATAGTTTGCTGCATAGTAGCTGGAGCATAATTCATATACACTCTGTATACCTTTAAGAAATTGTATTATTGTATGTCCAATAGAGTTACAACATAGTCCGACGTATCGAAAATTCAATCAAGAACAATCGCTATTTTTGAGAAATAGAATTTTAGCGCTACGACTATTTGCGCACCACCACTCAGATGCTACGTAAGTAATTTAAAACATTTGCAATACCTGTATTTTTTATTTCTTTGCAGTATTTTTTCATAGTTTGATAACCTGTCGTAAACGTTGAGATTCCCAAAAGGATGACCCCACAAGCAAAAACACAAATTGTGCAAAAAAAATATATTGTACCAGTTCTAATCCTCGGCTCCCCTTTCAAAGATATAACGCGCAATGGAAGGGAGAATACGATGTATTAAAAATCACCAAAAAAACATATTTTCGGCAGAATTGCAGTATCTCTTCAGAATCGTCAGGTCCAATCGTTATATCCCTATAAACGCATGCACACAAACACACACCAGTTTTGTGCATAAATATATCCAAAATCACAATCAATCAATCGACATCAATCTATCCCCAATCACACATCGCGAGAATGAACAAGATTGATTACTTCCCTTGATCGAACGCGACCCTTTCGCTCAATTCTGCAAGTAGAAACATTTGGAAAGAGGGACAAAATAAATTCACGTAGATATATGATCTTCTAGATACGTAATGTTGATGCAATTTATTCTACCAAATAATCTAAATCATTTTTATGTGTTTTAAGCCTCTTCCAACGGTACACCTTCAGTTATCGTGCACTTACATATATATCTACATATACATTTCTTTCCCCTCTATTTTTGTACCATAAAGCCATAAAACAATTTAACTTCCTAAAACACTTAAAGTTTACGATTATTATATCCATAAACCGTGTTTGTTGACATGTTAAATAGTAGTTATACCCCTTTGATCTTTTCATTTCATTTAAAATTTTACATCCTCCACAATTTTTTTCACAGATGTAATAAAATTTAGAAAGGATAGTTTATACATGCATAAGTGAAATGACAGAAACGAAATTAACTATTTGCACTCGACCTGCCTTAATATTTCCAAATAATTTCAGTTTCCATAAAATTTTCCAGTAAAATCCCTAAATAATATAGAAATAATACCTGAGTGTTAATTAAGATTTCATATGAGTTACGGTGATTCCCAATTAATTTCTGTTGCAATATGTTTATGTATCACATATATTTCGTTCTTAACTGTCAATGAGTACTTCCAATAAGCAGTTTTACGTAATTGAAATTATCGTAAATCTATTTTTATTATTGTCTCAATTCTTTGAAATTGTTACAAATTGCTACAAACGAATTGTCCTCTTGTCCATATGTTTTCGTATATTGACGAATACATTCATGGGTAGGTATGTATATGAATTTGGTGTATACGAACCTGCTACGTTACTTTATTGTTAGCTAAATATGACCGATGTGTTCTTTCTTCCCAGAAGGAACAAACTAATCGTCATTTTTATAATATCTTTTCTCAAAAATTAACTTGTTTTAAATAACTTATTTAATGTATCAAGATATTTTTTCAATCTATTTTATGTCTCCCATCTGGCTTATTTTAAATACTTATATGTAAACATAATATGATTAAAAATTCACGACATAAGATATAATGTATATCTGTGTATAAGCTTAATATAATTCAAAATTTACGATATAAGATACAATGATTAGAGACTTGATATAATATTGTCGACAATATTAGAACAAAGTAACCATACGCAAGTGATTAATGATTACATAAGGGAGATACTTCAATGGCATGAACCTCAATTCTAGGATTCTCATTAATGAACATTACCTACTACAGCATTACAAGCGATTACACACGTGTAGGAATTATATCTATTGACGAATAATTATATGTAATACAAGTAATATAGTAGAGAAGCAATTTTTACTGCCAACATAACTGTTAGCTATTGGTACAATAAACTCATCATTTGAAATTATTCGATAATAACAGTCATATTTTCTTAACGATAATTCTTATTGCTTAATAACGTCTATACATCTAGCTAACTAATCAATGACCATCGCACAATAGTTAAGAATTTCAAAATCAATTTTACGATTTATATAAATTGTTTCATTGAAGAAAAAAAGTAAAATTTTTAAAGAAATTTTATAAAATTAACAATATATACGTATATATACGAGTGTTGTGATTTTTCTTGCGATGACAAAATTATACAATCACTCATGATTATAGAATCTCAAACTCTGAACATATTTGATTATGATTAATGTCTAAAATCAGTGTTTTCTACTAGAATATTATTGCTTGCGTCATAAGAATTCCGGTTGCTCTTATCGATACTACACTGGGGATTCCTAACACTATATGGAAACCGTATCTAAATGAGCAAGGAAAACGTTGATACCAATACTTTTGCTTACTTTCACCATTGTGCAAAGAATAATTTATGTAACGATTTGTTTTGGTTAAAAGAGAAATTTCTTTTAGGCTAGACGATAATACGGCGATAAAACTTGGCAATAGATTATTATATGATTCTACATATTGTATAAATCATTAAATTTATATTAAACCAGATGTTTCTATGCTAACTTTCAATAGCGTAAATGTGGAGAAAAAATAATAATATGGAAACTAAGAAAAAAGTATTTAAAACTTCTAAGCGAATATAAACACCTTTGTCATGATGCCAGAAATACATTATTTACGTGAAATAATAAAACTAGACGAGATTTCTAACATTGTAATGCCTAACGTATTCCTCGCATTTTAATCCTTTTTTTCTTCTAAAATTCTTTGCACGCGCCGCTCGGTTCATCCTTGCGTAACAACGTCTGACAAAAATGCAATATTTCAATACTCGATAAATATCTACCTCTCAAAATACACAGAGCATATCTTAATATTGTCATATAAGTAAAAAAAATTCTTCGCTATTAATTGCATTACAAACATCTATCTTAAGTAAATATAATTTACAAAGAATCTTTATAAAATTGCTTACGAGTGAGAATTACTCGTATAAAGTTTCAAGATATACCCAACGATCTCTTGAAATGATATCTTACCTATTACAATAACGATAACATGACGTAAAATTTTTCAAGGATATGCTTCATAATGTATAATCCACAAACATTGAATACAAATAAAAAATAAAATTTCTCCTTTTATGAACTGGAATGAGGTGAATGAACAAGTGGCCACATATTAAGAATAATTATAACTTTCTCCTTTTCCTAATCAAAACATTTGCCATTTTTTTAAATAAAAAAGACTACTTGTTCTAGAATACTCGCCCCGCTATATTTATTACCAATTCTCCTAAAACTACCTAAAGCTACGTTGGCAGCTGAATGAAAGACATCATTTCACGCGAAATGGACAGCGTCTGCGTGGAATCTACGAAATCAAGAGCAGAGTAAATAAGTACTACAACCATCGTCGAGATATATTCTCCATACAAGAATATGTATTTTCACAACTCACCCGTGGGCTATTACTATACATCTGGTCATATTTTAATAGCGTCTGCTTGCAGTGGTTTGAGCTACTTTTGGAACACTTGATGAACTTCCGTTTTCCTTTCTTCTTTCCGATTTCTGAGAATAACATCGTCAAATTCTTCAAATAAATATTCGCGTTTTATTATTCATTATCAATACGTAGTTTTTAATTAATTATCAATCGATTTTTATAAATAGATCTCTATTAACCAAAATAGGAAAGGTGACATGATATTCCGATGATTCAATGTCACTTTGTGTTTGGATTTCTATATATAGACGAGTTGCTTACAACTGATAGATCATAAACCGTTATATAGTCGAATTAGGAAATGATGGTAGGTAGATAAATTAAAAACGTTTCATATAAATTCATCATTGATACTGACTTAATAATATAATATAATATAATACAGATAAAAATATTAGACAAGAAAATTGGTTTTCCTATAATAATTTAGTTATTTTTTATGATACCAATTTGAAATCTTTTTAATATATAGATTTGCTAACGGCATAGTAATTTCCTTTAGAAAATTTAGTTAATGAAATATTCGATTTTTATCATGTAATCCTTTATTTTATAATATGTTATAATTTAATGGACTTTAAATTTGAATCGAGTACCGCTCTTAACACACATGCGCAGTAAAGACAGCTATGAGACATGAAGATTCGCATAAAAACATCAAAACATAACCTTCTATCAACGTGTACAAGCTGTTAACGTGCAGTGAGCATTATTCGTTTTCGGTTTTTCTACCACGTATTTTTGTTGATACAAAGTAAAAATTTACAATTCTCCACAAAATTTATTGTGAATTAAAATGGAGGAAATGGATATAGGGAACGAAGAAAATAATGATAAGAGTTCACCTGAGGAATCAGTGGACAACGAAAAGAACAAATCAATAGAGATTAAAGATGAACCCGAAGAAGACATGGACAATGAGGTTGATGATGATCAGGAGTCTGAAGAGGACGACGAAGAGGATGCTGACGAAGCAGAGGTTAAAGCTTTGGAAACTTCTCTCGCTCAGAATCCGTATGATTACACGAGTCATGTAGCCCTTATCAACAAATTGCAAAAAATGGGCGAACTAGAACGATTACGTGCTGCTAGAAAAAATATGAGCACCAAATATCCATTGAGTTCTGAGCTCTGGTTGTCTTGGATGCGCGACGAAATTAAATTAGCTACCATACCAGAGCAAAAAGCTGAAGTAGTCAAACTATGTGAAAGAGCAGTCAAGGATTATCTCTGTAAGTTTTGCTTTCAATGTAATAAATTTATTACGTATATTTTACGAATTGATTGTACATTAAAGTACATTATACATTAAATTGTTTACTATAGGTGTGGAAGTATGGTTAGAATATTTGCAATTTAGTATTGGTAATATGGGTACTGAAAAAGATGCAGCAAAGAATGTTCGGCAGTTATTTGAACGAGCATTAACAGATGTTGGGCTACATACTATTAAAGGTGCAATAATATGGGAAGCGTTTCGTGAGTTCGAAGCTGTTTTATATGCATTGGTAAGTATAGAATAATAAAAAAAATTCTTAAGATTCTTTTGGGACATGTTTTACGCTTATGTTTTAAATATTTAGATTGATCCTTCAAATCAAACCGAAAGAAAAGAACAATTGGAACGTATTGGTAACCTATTCAAAAGACAATTAGCTTGTCCTCTTTTAGATATGGAAAAAACGTATGAAGAATATGAAGCATGGCGTTATGGAGATGGCGCAGAAGCTGTTATTGATGATAAGATTGTTAGTGGAGGATATGAAAGAGCGCTATCAAAGCTTAATCTGCGTTTACCATATGAGGAGAAAATTGTTTCCGCCCAAACTGAAGAAGAACTTCTAGATTCATATAAAATGTATTTATCATATGAGCAACAAAATGGAGATCCTGGACGAATAACTGTTTTGTATGAAAGAGCAATTACTGATCTCAGTTTAGAGATGTCAATTTGGCTTGATTATCTCAAGTATTTAGAAGAAAATATAAAAATTGAATCTGTCTTGGATCAAGTGTACCAAAGAGCTACAAGAAACGTTCCATGGTGTGCAAAGATATGGCAAAAATGGATAAAATCATATGAAAAATGGGACAAATCAATATTAGAAGTTCAAACATTGTTAGAAAATGCTTTAACGACTGGATTTTCTACTGCAGAAGAGTATCGAAATTTGTGGATGACATATTTAGAATATTTGCGGCGAAGACTTGATCGATGCTCTTCTGATGAAAAAAAGCAGTTAGATATATTACGTTATGCTTTTAATAGAGCTTGTGAACATTTGGCTAAATCATTTGGTTTAGATGGAGATCCCAATTGTATTATATTACAATATTGGGCAAGAACTGAAGCCATACATGCTAATAACATGGAAAAGGCTAGGTCATTATGGGCCGACATTTTATCACAAGGACATTCCACAACAGCATCTTACTGGTTAGAGTATATTTCATTAGAAAGGTAATTTCTTGTATTTATTTTTAGTGAGTCTAACAATTTATGATATGTTACATTCTACTTTGGATTTGATAATAAATTTTTTTTATGTAGATGTTACGGAGATACAAAACATTTAAGAAAATTATTTCAAAAAGCCT
Source organism: Bombus affinis (assembly GCF_024516045.1). NCBI lineage: Eukaryota > Metazoa > Arthropoda > Insecta > Hymenoptera > Apidae > Bombus > Bombus affinis. Next base: position 2,597,511 of record NC_066347.1, on the reverse strand, counting down.
TGTCGTCGGTAAAAGATTGGCCAGAAAGTATAGCGAATTCTTGGATAGATTTTGAACGAGACGAAGGAACACTAGAACAAATGGAACTATGTGAAATACGAACAAAAGAAAAATTAGATAAAGTTGCTGAAGAAAGACAGAAAACACAACAAATTTCTAATCTTGAATTATCACCATCACAAAACAAGAAAGCGTATAAAAGAAAACAAAAAGATACTGGTAAATGGAAGAATTTAGGAGCTTATCCGATAAAAATTATGAAAGTTGAAACACAGTTAAAACCGAAAATAAGAGAAAGCCATCTGAATTTCGAAAAGAAAGACGACGTTGATATTGAAGAAAAAGAAATTGCTGAAGTATCCAAAACGAAACTAAACATTCCTCCACCACCTGGTTTTAAAGCACCAGAAAGTGAACAAATGGAAATAGATTACGTACATGAAGTGGACGACAAAATCTCAGTTTTCATAAGTAATTTAGATTATAGTGTGACTGAAGAAGAAGTCAGAAATGCTTTAAATCCGGCTGGACCAATTACAATGCTTAAGATGATCAGAAGCTATAATGGACGTAGTAAAGGATATTGCTATGTGCAACTCAATTCCAAGGTGCAAATTATATTTTTTGTTAATAATAAAATTACGTAAGTATATATACAGAATGTTTAATTAAGAATATTACTTTTATAGGAAGCAGTTGATAAAGCTTTGGAGTTAGATAGAATTCCTATAAGAGGACGGCCAATGTTTGTTTCAAGATGCGACCCAAACAAAACAACACGAGAATCTGTTTTTAAATATAGTTGTTCCCTGGAAAAAAATAAGCTTTTCGTCAAAGGTAGGTAATATCTAACCCTCAGTTGATATTCTTGGAATATAGACGATCCACAACTATCTCAATCATTTATTTCTTGATTGCTAGTTATTAGCTCGATTTTTTAAAAATTGTATGGATGTAGTAAACGTTTTTATACTTGTGTTGAGATATTAATCATGTTTTGAATCCTACTTGTTAACTGTTTTAATCACATTTGGATTCAACATAACAATTGTGTTATTTCTTGAAGAATAAATAATGTTTAAAGTATCTAAAAATTTAACATCTACGAGATTCGTGGAGATCGAAAACAATTTATTAAATATGAGTAATGCTGAGATATTGACTGAATAAAAGTGATGAGATTTTCCATAATATTCAAATAAAAAGAGAACATCCCGATCATGATACTACAACAAAAATTGAAGCTGACAATGAAGAAATCTCTATTAAGGAAGAAGATAAAAGATATTTTTATGATTGTAACCACCTAAAATGGCATACTAAGATGTCTCCCATAAGTTCTCCTATAAGTTCTAGAATCTAAACTGAAGATACATATTAAAGGAAGGTTTGCAGTAAAGGAAGCTAACGAATTAAAAACCTAACTATATTTTTCACATCATTATGAGATACACACAGAGAGACTGTAATATTTATATAAAATTGATATAAAATTCATATAAAATATTCATATAAAATGAAAGAAGGACTATTCTCCTTATAATTATACAATTGTAGATAAAATAATGGTTGGATTTCATTCAGCGACACAGACTAAAAAATTTTACGCCTATGAGATTCTGAAACATATTTCATCAACTCTTTCTATATACTGGCAAGATTGTAAATCTAGAACAGTTTGGATTGGGTTTACTTTATCAGAAGAAATAAGAAAATAGTTTTCTTAGTTTTGTTTCTTCGTCCACAATCTTATGAAGCAAAAATTAATTGCTTATAAAAATTGCAATAAAAGAAAATGCAATAAAAAATATACTATGTATTCGTGCAATCGTAGAATTAAACGATATTCATTCACAATTTTTTATATCTTTCATATTGCTATAATCACATATTATTATGTTGATACAAATTTGAATATGAGAAGGAGACAATTTATACAAAAAACAAAATTTTTAATCTGGCCAAGAATCAAATAAAATAACATCATAATATTTTAATATCATAAGAGATTCCTCAAAAAATTAGAGAATTACTGAAAATTACAGATGATTCAATACATGAGGAAGTTCACCCAGCGAAAAGGCGACGCTGCAAAGAATGTTCAAGCAAGCTTGACAGAAAACATTCTACATGTTGCATGAAATGCAAAAAAACAATCTGTAAACAACATTCGTTGCAACCGATTTATTGTTTCACTTGCATCGAAAGTCTATAAAAGTTATCGTACTATATGCTAGTATTCCAAAAAAGATAATCCATCAATACCAAAGTGATCAGATTTATTAATAAAATTTTAGTTTATACTTGTTTGTATTTCTTTTTAAATATTATTTTCAGTCATGTACACCACATTATTTAGTAACAATGTAATAATGAAATTTTTGTAAAAAATCCGCTATATATCTCATGTATCCTACATGATTGACCATAAGAATTATGTTAGAAATGCTGTTCACTCCCCCTACAAAATAACCGGTCTTAATTGAACTTATAATAGCAGTTATCAATATATCATGATATCAACTGAGGGTTTAAATTAATGTTTAAAATTGTAATTTTATAAAAGTATATTTATTTTTATAATATGATTAGGACTTCCGGTAACAACGACAAAAGAAGATCTTGAAGAAATTTTCAAGGTTCACGGATCATTGAAGGAAGTCCGTATAGTCACTTACCGTAATGGCCATTCTAAAGGACTGGCTTACGTTGAATTTGTGGACGAAAACAGTGCTGGGAAGGCACTTCTGGCCATTGATGGAATGAAGATCGGTGACAAAATAATTAGTGTAGCCATAAGCCAACCGCCTGAACGCAAAAAGGATCCCATTAAGTCTCTAGGTGGTTCTACAGTAAGCAGAACTACATTTGGTACGCCTAAAACATTATTATCTATGGTACCTCGTACTGTAAAAACTGCTGCTACTAACGGTAGTGCAATTGCAACTGGAAATGGTGCCGTTCCAAAAATGAGCAATCAAGATTTTAGGAATATGTTATTGAATAAAAAATAATTTACTACAACGTCACTCATTTCCTCAATCCTTGTCTGTTTCAAGAACTCTCTATGCTTTAAAGAATGTGTATACATCACAAGAATATTAAAATTACGCATTATTTAAGCTATGATCTAGTGGAAAAAGATCTCTCGTGAATTGTTCTTTCTTTAATGTATTATTTAAGACATTATTTTGAAAAAGAAGATGTAAATGAAAGGAAGACTAGGAACCACAAATTCTTAGAAAATAAATATGTTTAATGTAAGAAAGTTTATATATACAGAATGAAAATGCGTGTGCAAGTGAGCGCGTATTACTCTAAACGCAAACGAGAACTTCCTCATCATGCATACATCACAGTGTCAAATATACATTTACCGTACAGATACGTACGACAGAAAAATCGTCCGAATTATTACAAGTGAAAAATCGAATAAGAAGGAAAGTTGTATCACAAGTAACAATAAATCAGGGTGACCATTTTTCTCAATATTAAACAAGAATTCTTCTTCTGTGTATCTTGTATATATATACCGTATAAAATTATATTAAAAGACATTGTAAAATGTTTTCAAAAGACAATGTATACAAAATTATTTTTTGGTCACCCTACATTGAAATACAAATATTCTTCTACAACTGCAATGGTGCATTGAACGTGTTGTGTTTTTTATGCCTCGGTGGAGCGACAGGTGGACTTTCAGGTGTCAGCAACCGCCTCGTCATAAGCCACTTTTTGGCTCGGCCAGAGTGATAATAGTACGAGTAAAGCAATGCCATAGCCGCCAGCACAACCAGCAGGCACGTACCAGCGATAATGATACTGAATAACCAATATGGCCCACTTGGTTCTGGCACCAATGTTGTGTCTGTTGGTGATTTTTCTTCTGGGATCGATTTCGTCGGTGGTTCTGCTGGTGGTCGAGGTGAAAGAGGCTCCACGTCATCTCCGATGCTAATATCAGCACAAGCACGAAATTCCTCTTGAGGACCACAACCCACGGCTCCTGTGCGGACATAGTCTTAGTATACTTTCATAGTTTAATATTTTATGTATTTTTTAATGGAATTATGTGCAACTTTTCCTTTATAATTCGTGTATTTGTCATTTTTATATATTTATTCTGTACTAAAATTATTTTGCAAATCTTATCCTCGTAATTCACGATGTATAATGGTATATTGTATAGGGTTTCAAGGTTTATTTGATTTTTCTGATCTGTTTCCGATACATTGAGATTTAATCGCAAATAATGTTGAAAGTAAAATTCTTAAATTACATCGTAATTATTGTGGATGTAAACTAACGTATTTAGGAAACCTAAATACGTTATTAATATATTAAAATATATTATTATATATATACATATATATATATATATATATATATATATATATATATATATATATATATATATATTAATATTAGAAATAAAGTTGAAATAATGTTTGTATATGAGATTTGAAGATAATAAAGTGGTTGCTTAAAAATGAACTTCATCGGGAATATTAATTGTTCTGAAGCAACCATTTAATGTGAATATTATGTAATATTTAGTAATTTAGTACGTACATGTATCTATTAATAGTTGAAACTTTCCATCGGTACTTCGATAGAATACTAATATTATTTACTTATGTAATAAGAATTAGCTTGACAAAATATTTAGCCTCAATACGAATTAAGAAATTGCTTGTAGTTATTCTTAAAAAGAAATACAAAATCTCTCGTTTATATAAATTCTCAGAAATGTTAACTTACAAAATATATATCTTTTCATATCAGTAATAGATTTTGCAAAATCCATTAAAGTTCTTTAAATGCGAATTATCATACCGATCACAAATAAGAGTATTTATTAGTATTAGCAATTTGGTAGTACGACTAGTAACAATCAATATGCACTTTAAAATATTTCCTAAATTAATGAATTTTCATATAAATAGCTTGATATAACTTATTTATCGATTAAAGCATGTATAATTCCATTTAAAATAACTTCAACCTTATGCGTTTTCTAGAAAAAGAAAATATTTTAGAAATTTTTTCTCGCGCTATTTATTGATGACTAAAAATATCGATTAATTTTACGTGCAAATTTGTTCTATTAAATTACGCCTTATATATAGCCGTAACATTTCTATTTGATTTCTTTAAAACATGAAAAAGTAATTCAATTTATCCTACTTTATTCTTCGTATAATTAACAATTTAATCGTTTTCGCCCCTCCGAACAAACGCTTCATTCAACAAACTTTTCTCAATAACCCTAAAATCCAATCTCTATGCACCGCTTCAACAACAATCTCTTCGATACCTACGTGAGGTCGAAGCTTTTGTCGCAAACGGCGTCTCTCGAATATGCATCCTGCCCGGTGGCTTGAACAAAACGCGGGTTAATGTTCGTCCCGGAATTACGTGGGACAGAGATTCGTTCCAGTGAAAAACTCGTGCCCAAGTACGGTTATTCAAAGATAGCGCGACAGCTATCTGCTCGCATTCGAATTTCGAGTGCGCGAGAAGCATCATGAATACAATATTGTCGACGAGTAAAACGCTGAAAACGTTGTACAATACCTGTTCCGTTTCCACAGTCGCCCCAATTATTTCCAGCCACGTATCTCCATTGAAAGACGCATTGGGCGCAAGTCAGGTCGTCTGGTAGTTTATAGAAAGCCTCGAAAATTTTGTTTCCAGGCCCGGGATAATATCTGATCGATTCGTTCTTCGAGCGTAGCAGGTGTTTGTCCAGACATTCCTGATCAACTTCCTTGCCCTTGTAGGTCATCGAGCACGTGCGAAACTCGAAGTAACCGTGATGATTGGCCGTAAGTTCCACGCGAACCGGTATCACCGAACCTGTTCGATATTTCCTTACTATCACTCCATTCCCGAATTTGCCACCGGTCTCGTGCAGACGAGGCTGTAACGATACAGTTTTCTTTTTTTTTTCAGGACCACTTCCAGATAGTTTTCTGAAACCTAATGATTCGTTGCGAATTGCTTTGGTCTTTGTTAGAGAAGATACGCGCTCTACGTGTACAAAGGAATTTCGATTACCTTTGGTTGTAATTAATTGTCGATTATCAATTTATATAACGTTTAATGTTTAATATTGACATAATTGTAGTATAATTATAATATTTAATTTGTATTTATCATATAATATTATATTTATATATTTATGTAATTATAACATTAAATAATTGTATCAAATATTATAATTATGTTTAATATAAGCAGAGCATGTACATGTACGTAGACACTTGATCCCTAAAGAAAACTTACTACTTTTACAAAATGTAAGATTATAGTTGCCCGAGTTACTTTTGGATCTTGATATAAGTTTGAACTTCATATTGAAGATTATAAATCTCCTGGAAGAAACTTTATATTATACGTGAAAAATGAATGATGCACGTAACACGTTACGAAGCCTAACTCTGCAAAGTTATGAGATACATCACAGTTTGGTGGAAGTAGTTACGAAAATACGATCGTAAAATTCCTAATAATTACGTTCTGTTATCCAGTTAACGAGATGTAAAGTTGGGGAAGAGTAAGTCGTAAAAGGTTTCTACGAAATTTAAGTGTGTTGATGTAATCGATTACAACAGTCGAAGGAATATCTTTTAGTCAATGTTGAATTCACAGGAGATTCGAATGAACATCTTTGAAAGATTTAAAGCGGTATTATATTATTATATTTACAATAGTACTATCGTTTGCAAACGTTTTTACCGTATTATATAATTTCTTAAATTTATGTTGAACTCCCTTTTATTTTGTAAGATTGAAGTATTATAATTTATTTTATTCATTTATCGAAAATATAGAAATTTGCAGTTGCAATTAACTATAAAAAGCCTATATATGCATATGTGCCAATATGTTAACTAACTATTACGTTTAACTACTTGATTTAGTCAACTTCCATCGTTATAATTAGAATTCCTTCAACTTCGGTGAAAATCGTTTCTTGTTTAACTTTCACATTTTATTCGTTGCATCGTCATATTTGTTCAAGCTACAGAACTTCTGTATAGTTAACTAAAAAAAAAAAAAAACTGTTTAAATCGCGGAAAACAAAATAAACCAAGTTTAAACGAATAAACCGCAGAATGTAAAGTAAAGCAATTTGCACGCGTTGAATGTAAAAAATTCGAATGCGAGTACAATCGTTTTTGTACAATTCATGCATATAAATTATCAAAAATAACCAAAAGCAAAGTATTTGTCGTGTCGTTTAATTAAAATAATCCCGATATTTAAATAAATAATTAAAACGTATACATTCTATACCACTTTATTCCCTCGAATTCTCGTCGAATAATACTTTTTTCCCTTTTATTTTCGCATTTGACAATTAAACAAGAAAATGTAAGCTTGTAGTTCTGTAAGGTATATATTTTCGGGGCTAGTGTTGAAACTCGTGGTATTGTTGCAGCGGGCGTATGTCCACCCGACAGACCGGAAAACCGCAAATAGTAATTTATTCTATGTCGCAAGAACGTTGCCAGGTGATAATTACACGAAACCTCACAATGGAATCGTCTCGTCCGATGCATCTGCCTTTCTTCTTTTTTACGATTTAATGCTATTTTTTATTCGATGTTACAATGGTTCACTTTTCTCTTTTATCTTTCTGTGTTAAGCGAACAATACGATAATCGAAAGATACAGGCAACGTTTACGTATTTCAACAATAAGTAACTTTCTTTCTTCCATTTCTCCGATTTAGTGCTATTTTCTTATTTGATGTTAGAGAGGTTTACTTTTCTATTCAATGTTTCCGTGAGTATGCGATACGTCGAGCAAAAGATACGCTGAAAGTTCTCATCTAATAATAAGTAAATGTTTGACTGTAATTACATTACTGTTAAGCCAACTTATTGCAAATGCATACAACGCATAACGAGTGTAAAGACATGCTGATTAATAAAGTCGGATAGTAATGAATTGATAGCGCGCGGTTGCGCTCGGGGAAACAGCGAATTCACGAGGAGAGGAAAGCTCTTTAAACAATTCAACTTTTTCCGCCGCCACCCTTCTTTTTTATGTTTGCAAGCAAAATAGAGGCATAGCTTGTCCCAGTTACGTGACTAACGCTTGTATATATTTAGCGGAATTTTTCGTCGCGAGGTTTAGGTAAACTAAAACCAGGTTTTCGACCAAAAAGTAGACAACGTTAACCGTTCGGATAGAATAAATTTACTTACTCTGAATATAATTATCTGTTCGCGAAACAGAATTTTGGACGAAAATGAAAGAAATCGTAATCAAAACTAGAATCAAATTTAAAGTTGGGTTGAAGTTTTAAGACGATAGGAAGACGAAAATTTAAACGAGAAAACGAAATTATTTCTTCTCTAACAAATCTGTTATATCTCTGTTATTTCATTTTCCACGTCGTTATTATATCGAATTAAAATTTCAATATGAGAAGAATACTAAATTTTAAGTGGAAACGTAAAATTATTAATTTTCTAATAAATTCTCTTCTCTTCCGTCTCCTAACGTTATTACATCGAATCAATTTAACGTGCCAAACAAATTTTAAGCAGAGATGGAGAGCACAGTGCGTGAAATTGATCGATGGCGCGCAATAACGATAAAAGTTGTTCGATCCTATGAGCGAGCATTTTTTCCAGCAGTTTTCAACGCCGTTACACGTCTGATACTCTGTGTCGTTATTTGGGTCATTTGGCCTGCCGATTCCGCGCTACGCTTCCTTATAAGAATTTCAAGCGCTTCAAATTTAATACAGTTAGGCTCCAGTTCGCGTAGGAGTTGAGGCTTCCTGGAAAAGTCCCGTTGGGTAAATTTCGATTCGACAACTGAAGTATCGTGTGGACAAAATGAGAACGGGGAGTTTGCCATTTTTGACATACCGACGAGATGTTTAAAATTTATTGAAATTCATTTTTAACATTATTATTCAAATTTATTTTTGTACGGGAATAGATTATCGTTCGAAACTTGAAAACTATATATGGAGATATCCTACCTAAAATTGACGCTGATTTGAAATTACAAAATGAGTAGCTCAAAAGTATAACAGGACAATCGTCATTCAAAATGTGTTGAGAGAATTTTCCGAGAATCGTTCATAGTATATATCTATATTATAATACATACATATATTTGCATATGTATCATAATTAGCTAAATATATATAATATAACAATGCGAAATTTATTTAGCTTCGTTGCATTTTGTGTACTTGTTAACTTTGTCAGTTAACAATTTTATATACAATTTTATATACCATATTAACGTGGATTATGTGTATTAGAATCGTCAATTTTAAATTAAAAGCAAACCATTTCATCGATCCAAAAAGTTCACTTTGAATCGTTCGTTTCCCTGTTATTGTCACACGTGGTATCTAACTACGTTTCATTTCCGAATATGACAAGTGGATTATATCTCACGGGGAATAAAACGATTTGAAATATTTGTAAAAGCTAGGTAATTATTATTACGTGATAATATATGTATAATAAATAAACAAAGATATTTAATTTATTTTATTTGTTATATACGAAGTTATTTTCCTTCTTTTTTTTTTAAAGAGAAATTAAAGCCAGAAGAAAATAATTATATTTTATCTACGCACTCGTAACTATCGTGCACCAAACTTAATTATTCGTCAACTACCATAACTTCACACATTTGTTGACGATAATATTCATTGTATCTTTTGCAATTATATTATATGAATTTTAAAGAAAAACTAAACGTGTACGTACATATGTCTCGGTATTCGTGAAAGAGATTTTATGACAACATGTTATTGCTACGCCCTTCCTTTTCTTTCACTTATGTGTACACTTTGTCGTACATTCTTATCATGCTATGACAGCTCCGTAAAAAATTCATCTCTTACCGTTGGCGCATCCCAAGCATCGCCGCATATTCCGCATTTTCCCTTATTTCGTTGCCACTGTCTGGTAAATCCTCCGCAATAGCATTCATGATCGTTGTAATCGTGCGGGGTATCGAAACCGTACCTCCACATCGAGGCTCTCGATGGTGGTTCTATCAGTCTTCCATGGGCTGAAACTTGCCGCACGACTAGCACGCTCACGAAAAATAGCAAACTGAATATCTGGAGACGCATCGTTGCAGTGACAAAATCTGGCCCCTGAAATATATATTGAATATCTTCGATATACACACACGTAAATTTCGTTGCGTCATTATCTGCCAAATTTTCGTAAATACAGCGGAAACTTGATTATTCGAATTAATCGTAACACACGCTGTTCGAATGATCGAATAACTTTGTCATCATATAAGACATCATTTACTTTGAGCTATCTTATAAATATTCGCTTTTAGTGAGAAGCCCTTTTTGAATAAACAATAGCTGAAATTACAGATCTCTGGTAATGTTTTAAAAAAATCACGTTCTTTCAGGTTAATTAACTATTCAGTTTGAAGTAGAAGAAATGAAAAGCTTGCGTACGTACTTTAAAACCTTCGTAATTAACATCTACAAGTGGCTACGGTAAAAAGTAATTTTCCATTTATGTGTATAAAACAAGTAGCTTTAAGTATATCGTTTGAATAGCCTGAAAAGTTTAAGAGTATTTAAGACAATGTTTAAAGACTTTTCACCGATCCTGATTTTCATTAAAAAAGTTAATGCAAATTAAATTTCTAAATTGTTCAAATTTTGAACAGCAATTCCAAAGATCAATGTTACTACTTCAGAAAATTCATATTCGATATCTACGATTAAGCGACATGTATAAAAAAAGTTAACGAACATTTGAACCCTCTAAATTCTCTTTAAAACGCTTTGGAAAAAGTCTGTTTCTGTCCTCTCGAAATTCGAACGAAACAACATTTGCTTTATTCCGTTTATTTTATTTCTCTACCATTCGTCCATTAGACGATCCAAGCGCGTTCTAACGAAAGCAGAAACACAATTTTTCCGAGACGAGCACTTTGCCTGACACGGATATTTAAACACGAGCAATAAATGAAATTTCATTCCACGAATGATCCGTGCAAAACAAATATTTGAAAAATAGACGATATTTAAATTCTTCCCCGTCAAATGTTTCTACAACCATAATTTCTCCGTACAGCTTCACTTTCGACGATGCGTGACGTTGCGATAATTTTACGTGCACAGTTGCCTCACGTTCAACGACTATAATATCCTCGTCGTAAATACGTTTCAACGAATAACGAGGGAACAATATTCCTAAAACAACATGCAGCAATATGGGACGCGAGAGGTAAGGACACAAAGTTACTGGAAAACGAGATTTTAACAAAGCTTTGAAGCTGAACTCGACTACATTTCGCTGGAATGTATCGAGTAAGCTGGAAGGCACCGAGCTACAGTCACAAAGGAGAAACTGGCAAACCGGTTGCCGCAACGCCCGCCATCGGTGTAAAGTATTGTAAACGCGTTATCAGAAGCAACGTGGATGTCGTGTGTAAAGATATCACCATGACAAAAGTTAATATCGCGAAACCTTTGTGGATAGCCTAGAGACGACGAAACTCGAGAGCCGCCGAATACGCGTTTTCTTTTTCTTCTTGCCGTTGTACAAAAATATTAGACAATTAATAATTTATATTATTTAATTTATAGATAATTTATAAATCTGTTGGCCGATTGTCGATATTTGTATCGCTGATTTATAACATTTTTATCGAAAATTAGTTGCTTGGAATTAATTGACAGAGGTTGTAACGATATGCTGAGATACGATTGAATTAAAAGCAGAGTAAGTTACGATCAAATACTTATGTGGAGAGTGAAAAACAAACAAAACGGTTGTAAATTGTAATGATGATTGCTTGGTTAAAGACTAAGCTTAAAGTAGCGTTTACGAACGGAATTGAACGGAGCTATTATTGTTCGAATCGATTTTTATTTATATTTTGAAGCGTTGATAGCTGTATAGGCGTTATAGGTGGTAGAATCTTTGTTTTTGATGTTTCTTTTCAAAAAGAAGGGCTTCTATTAAAACTCTGTATGCTTCTAGACGTGTTAAAACGTTATTATATTATCGATATTATAATATATTATAAATATGTTATATTATCCGACGTTTAAGAAGATATATTATATTATCTGCCATAGAAAATTGAAAATTTACGATAAAATTCTGTAAATGAATATGATTTATGATTTAATATAGAATATTATATATTCTTATTTTAGTTTCTTTATTTTATCCTCAATTTCATATTTGGAAAAATACATGTATATACCACTGTTCCAACGAATCCTTGATTCATTGCTATCCTTGAATGCTTCTCTAATTAGGTTTGCTACAAATTTATTATTGGAAATATTAATTTTATAGCAAGTTTTATCCTTTGTTCGCGTTACTTGAGTTATCGGCACATAATGTCTCGTATCGTGCGATACGACATGAAGCGAACGTCGACAGACAAGTTGAAAGTGCAAAACTTTCGACGTGGAAGTGAACTTTGATAATTTATCAGATGTGAATTTTAAATATCTAATTTTCTTCCTGCATAAAGTTTCTAAGATGGAAACTTTACGGGTTACGTTACGGGTTCTCGATTGCTCTTGTAAATTGTTCTTTATTCTAAGTTCAACTATAAAAAATGTTTATTACAACTGTGGTGTATGCGGAGAAAAAAAATCTAATGAAGCAGATTTCAGAAAATCGATACTTTTAAGAGAATGTTATTCAAACATCTATTCACATATAAAGTATTTATATATAAAGCGTTCTTTACTCAAAAAAAGAAAAGGAAAAAGTACATATATATAATATTACTTCTAAAAAGATCATACAAACTATATGCAGTAGAATGAACATAAAATTATACTCATTTCCGTAATTAATTACTGTTCTAATATATAATATGATAATTATTTAGATATTTTAAGGTACAGTATCACACTTGGTCAAATAAAAATCCTCTTACTCACTAAAATACTTTAACCCTCTGCATCTCGATAATTCTTATATCATGATCGATTACTTCGACTACGACGAAGCTTTTTACAGCCAAAAGTTTCGTTTTCTAAAGAAAAGTGTTATTAGAAACCTATATATTGATGCAACAAAAAATTTCTCTCATAAGAATTCTACTTAAATTAATAATAATAAATATACTATGAAACGATCCAATTAAATACATGTGGAATATTTAAAAAGTAGGTAGCCTGAACGCACGAGAAAGAAAGACACACGATCGATCTACGAAACACGGATCGAAATAGTAATCTAGAGTCTGAAGAGATAGACGCGGGGAAGAAGCGACGATCCGACTCTCCCAGAGAAGCATAGATTCGGAATACATTAAGTTTAATGAAAGATCTGAACCGCACAATATGATATCTCTTCTCGAAGTGAGAAAATTCGAAATCGTGGTCACAGGCCAGGATGAACGAACGCGACCTGCGTACGAATCGGTAGTTCGCGAGGCGAAAATTCACCGCCTGCGAGGAAAATGGAAATTTAGTAGCGCAAACTAGGTTCAAGGGAAAACAAGCAAACTGAAGTCTCCATCCGTGCAGACGTAGGCGGAGAGGGACGGAGGATAAGGATCGATAATGTAAAGCAGCTCGAGTTCTCGCTACCTGTGCCAGAAATTCGGCTTTCTGTGTTGGAATTAATTAAAAAGAAAAATCCGGAATATCGTTTGCCAAGCCAAGCGAAATCTGTTTTCAAAACGTTATACGTGGGAAATGTTTGCCGGTAATTAGAAGACACGGTGGAAAAACGAGTGGCAAGGTAAGATAAATTTATTGAACGAAGACTTCAGTGTCGATGGCGTCTGATGGAAGTTTGCTCTTTTACCTGTTTTAATTAATGGTCCAAGAAACTGACGAGCAGAGGTTGTATGGAAAACAGATATTTAGCGAACAAAGAAGAAAGTAGAAGATTCCTAGTTTTCATAAAGAGAAACGTCGAATGGTCCCGAGAACGTGGATCGATACAGTAAATCAATTCTAGTGCACCAGGTAACAATGCGTAATGTTTAATAGTAAGTTTCGAGTATCACGTTAGCTGGTATGTAGGTCAACGACGACGTACAACGAGAGTTAAAATCGTTTCTTTTTTTTTTTACTCGACTGTGCTCCGAGAACGAAGAGAAAAATACACGATATTCATTAGAATTTACGATTTAATGTAATTTGGAAATTTCGTGCGGATATAATTCTCATGAGAGAGATATATTGCTGTGGAATAACGTTATAATATTTTGCAAATATTATATATTTTCTGTACTTTATGTGCTAACCTGTCGCCTTACTCGTACAAGACACACGCCCTGTTTGCTCTTCTACGATGATAATCTAAAGTCAACAACCGTACAAAAATTAGAGATAAAAGTGAGTCGAAAGACCATATTTTCATGTTTGAAGATATCGGAAAAAAGAAATTAACCTGCTAGCTACTATTATATGGCTATGTAGGCAAATATTATGTGTTTCTATCTCTTCTGAGATTTACTTTTTATATAAAGGACTTATCATATTTCTAAGAGAGATTTTGCTAATGCGCCACTTTATAAAGCATTCCCCCTCCTTTGCTCTTCCCTTATTGTCCACTGTAATAGCATGGAAAGTTACTGTGTTAACGTTAAATTACTGCACTAATACACCATCCTGTTTATTTTCTTAAAACACTGCTAATAGGCCATTACACCGGTACACGACTTTTTAACATTCAACCATTCAATAACATTTTATATATTACCCTATTTCATAACTCTTTACCTACCATCTGTATATTCTACCTTGTTAATAATTAACTAACATGGTTGGCTACTTCACCAATAAAATACTCTGTTCGTACACCGTTTCGCAAACATTACTTTACCGCTAATTGCTGCACTGCTATATTACTGTATTACCTAAACCAATACATTACCCTATATCAACATACTCCTTAAACGATCCTCAATATGTTCTACATACGAGACTATTATTACATTCCGAAAGTCACTCTACCCATGCACTATGTTTCTTGCAATCCTTTCTCCCTGCACAATAAAACCCTGCGACTCGACTGTTTCAACCAACACAGTTCTATGGTAACCGGAACTCGACACCGAACCGGTATTCAGGGTCAAAAGTCTGGTTGTACACGTACTGTGTGCGCGAAAGGAACGAAGGCGCAGCTCTGTTTGTCAGGACGATACACGGCTCTGGCATCTGCCGTCGTTGAATCAGGCCCACGGAGAAGGCCCAGACTCCAGACCCCGGTCAGGCAACGACTGAACTCGACTTTACTCGCCGCGATCCACGGACCCTCAGCCACGTGGGAGTAGGTCATTAGAACGAGTCACTCGCCCGTATTCACGCCACGAATCGCCTCGATGATGCGGCCCGACACGCGAAACGTTCGCCTCTGGCACCGCGTTTCCAATCGCTTCCGCCTGAGGAAGGAAAATGCAGGAAAAGCTCTTTCCAAACGGAGTCTGTTGGACGAGAAAAATTTGAATTGCAAGCGATTTGGAGCGGAAGAGCATAAAACGAGATATACGGATGATGCTTAGATGGATATTTTATGGAAGTTTGTAGTTTTGTAAATACAATTTACAAGATAGAGGTTGGCTTGGAAAATCTTTCATACGTTACGTGTTGTAAATGGTAGCGTACACTTTGAAAGATTTGTGTTGCGAGGAATTTGGAGCATTGGAAGGGAGAGCGTAGGGCCAGATATACGCAGGTTACAGTTGAACTGTGGATATTTATGGAAGTTTGTATTTTTATAGTAAATAAAATTTACAAAACGGAATTTAAATAGAAAAATGTCTTGTGTATTAAATATTGTCAAGAGTACGGTATACTTTGAAAAGTTTGAATTGCGAGGAATTTGAAGCGTTAGAGCGTAAGGCGAGATATATAATTTATAGCGGATATTTATGCAAATTCGTATTTTTCCACTAAATATAATTTGCAAAATAGGATTTAGATGGAGAAATGGAGAAATTATATATCGAATATTGTAAAAGACATTTTAAGTATTTTATATATTTTTAAATACTATATGCATTTTTGTATCTTCAAACTTCCCATAAATTTATATATATCTAATGTCCTGTTCGACGTTTCTCGTTTCGAAGAGAAAATGAGTATAGTACAAATAGTGAAATTCCGGATACAGACGAGATTATCAAAGCAAAGAATGGTAATGAAGAAAAGTGTTCAATATATCGAGTGAAAGTTCCCGTAGCACGAAGCAATAAATTTGGTAAAGAAACGCACGAACAAGTTTCAGGCGTGGAATATGTGCATTGTACACTTTCGATGATAAATCAGCGTCTGCGTGCACTTTCAATAATTCTATGATTAAAAAGAAACTGATTTTGACGATACCGTGCGACAGCGAGTCGCGATAAGCAGAGTATATAGACGCAGATAAATTCCAATGAAACGTTAAAAAAAGTTGATTGACTTTATTTTTAAAACCGAAGCACAAACGCTAGTCGATGGGAGTTCTTGATGGCTTTCGGTAAATTGCATCGATACAAATTTTCCAATAGATTCTACAATTGAAGAATGAATTATTCTTGAGCAATACTTTTACAGTTCAAAGAATTTAAATCCCGAGCGATTTGTATAGAATAACGTAGCAAGAAAAGTTATTCTATGGAAAGAAAAAAATAGAAAAGAGAGAAGCAATTACAATAGTTGGTATCTATTATTTAAATCAGGTGAATTTCGATCGCGAATTAATCTCCGAAACAGATATCTTCCAATAGCTTTTAACACGATTGCAAGAAATATCACGTCCTAACGATAGGAACTCTTTGAGAGGACAGAAGATAAATTGATATCGAATATAGGTGAACTGAGACATATCAAAGGGATTTAAACGGCCCCTTTGGAAAAAAGAAATGTTGGAACTTTGCCCAACATTTGTTCCGCGAAAAGCTGCCTTCTCGACACATTTCCAATACCTTCTTTCGAACTTAAAATAAGATCCAACAGTTTCTGGAGATATTTCTTGCACGAAACTAAGAACTTCGCTTACTGGTAGGCTTTCTATAAAATATCTTGAAAAAGAACAATTTTAACACGTAGCTTTCACTGCAGAATTATCTAAACATATATAGAAGCTATGCTTATTTCCATTCATTTCCTCCGATATGTAGGACGAGAATTGACGGTCTAAACAAGTAATATTCGAGAAAAGAAGGTTACGATCGTAGAAAATGACGGACGTAAAATACGAAGTATCGAATGGTTTTGAGCGATCTTTTATGCAGAAAGAGAAACTAAATTATAATGTTTGGAATCTTTAAGTCCACGATTACGGACGATGACAAATGCGAAACGTTAAACAGTTATGTTAGAAAAATTTGATTGCCTCTTATTGCGAAATAGAAATTTTATACGTTAATATTTTCCTAATGTAATGTAAATGTGCGCTTCCAATTGCTTCTCTTTCTTGGAAGAGGAGTCAATGCCTCGAACGAACGTTTCTGGAGCGGGCAGATCCAAACCGGGCAGAGACACGTAGAGAGATTATTCAACTACCTGTATTAATTCGGTCGTTTATTCGACGATAAAAAGTAATATTTTTACAAACGATCATATTCCGCAGTTAATATTAATCAAATATTCAAGAAACAATATTCGTTGAAGTCAAGTTCTGAAGCAACTTTTCGATTTAATATCAGATAGATGCCAGAGCTTCTTCTGAATATTCTGTAACAGAATTACTGAAGCAGAAAACCGCAAGCATTTCACAAAGGAAATTAATTTTTTGCTATAAGAGATGAAAATAATAACAGTAAATTTTATAAAACGCGCAAGAAATTGTACAAGAGATTGTATTTCAAGACAGTGGTGCACAAAGGATACTTTTATTGTTTGCAAAAGACGCGAACTCGAAAGGAATATCGATAAAGACAACAAATAAAAATTAACACATATTCTTAATGAAAATATTATTAAAATCTTTAGTGACAAAATTGTCAAGCCGATTGGTAGAAAGATCGAGGCGGCTGTAAATAGGTTTCAGAAATCGAAATTCTAACGAAACAGAGCATAATCGAAATCATTTTAAATTGTTTCAATGTTGGTCATATAGCAACATTGAAAGTTAATGAGAATATCGTTATTCGTTAAAATTTCAACTGGCATTTGACATGGTCATATTAAACATAAAAATTTGATTTATTTGCTAATTTATTGGTCATTGATGTAACACAAAAGCGATCAAATCAAAATGAATGATTTATAGTCTCTAAAAAAATTACTCAAGACCGATACATTCTCCATTATAATTATTAGGTCATCCCATAAGTTCGTTCCGTTTTTCGAGCGGTTATATATGTTAAGATTGTTTACATACCTTTCAGTTTCATGAAAAAATCTAATCTCCCTCTCGTTGTATAACTTCTTCCCATTTTTCAAGTACATTGGTCCCTTATCACCGTATGTTTATAAATCGACACATGAAATGTATACACAAAAGTCGGCACGAACTTATGGGATGACCTAATACTATACATTTCTCGTAATTGATCAAATTTTATTTCTATCGAATCAAGTATTTTTTTCAAAATCTCAGTTTTAACTACTGTGATAGATATAAATTTACATTAATCGTGTACAGTTCTACTTTCGAGAATATTTGACGAAGAAATATACAATTGCAGAATAGAGATAAACGTACCTGTTGCATATTCTAAACGAACGTATTTCTAGGCTGAAGTGTTTCTTTGCCACTCGTAAAAGCGTCACTTTTTCTGCGACACGGAGCACGAAGATGGAGAAGGAGAAGAATGTCGGCCGTTTCAAACGCTTATGGTCGATTCTAGTCTGCTCGGTTTCCCAAAGACACGCTCTTTGAGCATTTGATATGCTCTTGTCGTTCTTGGTTTTCCGCGCGACGTAAATTTATTTGATGCCACCTTACTTCGTGGTTTCTGTCGAAATCGTTACTTCCCATTCAAATATTTGCCCCACTCCTCTCTTTTTATCGTGCAGCTGTCTAAATTCCACGATTCTTCCTTTGTTTCTTTTCTTCGCCAGTTTACACGAAAATAATGCAACATAAAATATGTTTATATCGAGTAATATTTGAAACAGTTAATTTTAATTTTTGAGAATTTACGAAACTTTGTAATTTGTCAAAAATTATCGCTTTATTCATTTTGACGTAAAATATTAGAATTATATTTGAAACAGGATAATTTCCAAAGAAGAAAAGAAAGTCAATGGCCTTATTTGGATGAAGTTTTAATATCGTTCTTAATCATCAAACAATCCGCAGTCGATCCACAACATTTTTCGAGTTATCGATAAAATTAGACAACAGATGTTCAGAAACAAACCTAAAGATTTACCAGAAGAAATCCACAGGAGAATTCGAGGGACACCTGTTTCAATTTTACGTTGAAATAAAAAACGACAACGCTTTCTTAACAATTATAAATTTTATTCAAAAACCAAATCTTCAGAGATCAACAAATTACGTTATGTTAAATTTATAATCTATTTTCGTTCTAAAGTATTGTTGGATTTGCGTAGGTAAATTATTAAATTATTATTCAAGACAGAGATTGAAAAATTCTAACCACCGCAAATACAACAAAACTATTGTATTTGTCGTAATCTCCTATTTCGCTGATATAATAAATTCGCAATAAAATAAATTAATTAAGTAACACGCCAGAATCGTTTTACTCGTGTTGTAAATCTATCCACGTCGCCCAAAATGATTTCCCTATCGATTTTAATTTAATCTCTCAATTTCTATGCAAACAATTTTATTTACGGATGAATTTTTCTTGTTTTAATAGCTTTGATACGTACAGAATGTTATTGTTTTCAGTTTATTATGCGCTAGTTTATCAGTATGTACTAAAATCGAATTAAGTAATCAAAATATGAAGTAACAGTTACCACGTTATTATCGTACTATAATCATATTGAAATCATTTTATACGATATTAAAACGGAAGGAAATTAAACGACGAAAATAAGAAATGAAAATTTATATGGTATCGATGATCCGTCTATAACACTCAAAGTTAAGAATAGTCGTGTTAAAGTGAAACAATCGAACGACGCAAATGTATAACAAAAGTTTCCATTAAATCTAGGATTCGATATTTTAATTTAAACTTATGCTCTTTGTGCGGAAGCTTCCGTTTCGAACGTTTATTCTTCGCATTATACGAAAACGAAACTCTAACATTGGATTCGAAAGACACACATCCCTTCAATTCTGCGTGCCAGCAGAACGAAGTTTCTGCAAAGAAGATACAGCGCAAACATTTGTAGAAAGAGAATCGTAACCCTCGACAAACTCTATAATTTTCGCAGATATTTCATTAATTTCGAATCGCTGAACTTCCTCCTGCGACCCGTGAACATGAATTTCTACGTCGAATATCCGGCTCTGGTGCTTACAAATGGCGCATACTATACAGTTCTCTCCATTATGTGCATATGCATATGAATACGGGCAAAATATCTCAATGTTATTGAACGTGATGCAATGAAACTTGCGTATTTTACATTAACTTACTTATATCGATGTTGACGTAAATGTAGTTAAGAAAAACAAGCTTCTTACTATCTCGTTAACAGTTTCTACTTGGTATTTACTTATTTATTCGTGACGATGACGATGAAATTTAATATTCATTATTAATCATAACGTATTCTAATCAGAATTCTTACAATGTCAATGGATTACACTGACTGCATTAAATACAACTTTTTAAATATGAAAAACTTGAGCATATAAAATATGTATTAATTCAGATACATACGCTAATGCATGAAGCTTTGAATTGCTATAAAATATGTTAATTTTGTTACTGCTACCTGGACCATACTACGTAGCAATGTAAATACTATTGCCTCGTTCTCGGGTAAAAAGTGAATGATCTCATACTGAAAGTAACGATGAAGGCGAACTGTTACATCGAAGCAAGGCTAACAGATCCTCGAGATAAAGTATACATACATCTATATCCTCCGTACTTCGTTATAAAATATTACAATATAAAAGGAACTCGTATTTCTCCTGATATAATGTTCTCTATTCTCAAGACTACAATCGAACTCTTGTAACTCGTGTAAAATAAAATTGTTCAACCATAAAGATTCCACTTACAAAAAAAATGTCCCACCGCAATTTATATAATATATTGTATAATATATATATAATATTATATAATATATTATAGATTCATAAACGAAATCACGAGATCATTTGTATGCACGAACAAGTCTAAATGCAGCCAGCGATCTATTGATATTGTATTCGATAGTAGTGCACTTTCGCGCGACACGCGATGGAAATTGAGCGGAAAGTACCTTACTCTTGAACAGGCAACGCGAACGCTGCAGAAAGGAAATTGCAAACGTTTCAGAGGTTGGTCCTGTCTGCGCGATTTCTCGCGAATTTCTAATCGACGTGGATCCACTCGATTTGTCGATAATACAGTGCTCGGTCGTTGCACTCCACCATGACACATTGCTCCGTGCATCCGGCTTAAATGGATGCACCCGATTAGTTTTCTATTACTGAATCAAGTATATAATATACACCGACTTCGTTCGAGAACCCCGCGATAAATTAAATTTGCTTCTAGATTTTCGATAATGAGTAACAAATTACTATTCTCTTTTCTTCTCGTTCTTTTAATAAAAATCGGATATACATTGACTTCCGAATCATTCGTATAAATCAGATAAAGTTTTGACGAACTAGAATCAAACCTACGTAGAAATATTACGTTGTGTACTAAAACAATTAAAAGCTGTAGTTATTAGTTGCGAATAGCGAATGATTGATTTGTCCCCGTCTTTCTCTTTCGTTCGAAGACGATTAAAGTTTCAAGAATACGAAAAGATCGAAATTTTAATAGTTCCAAGAATTAATATGATATTTCGTGGAAATTTTGTGTAATTAAGTTACTTTGCTGTCGCATTATACTGCGTCCAATACGCGGTGAGTTGTTATAACCCTGTTAAAAGCAGTTCCATTGTTGAGGGCACTTATTGTCGATATCCCGTGCAGAACCAATAACTTATCGTTCTTGGTTTGAAACTGATCGAAGTTTCTGAAACGTTCGTCCTTCCATTAGCGCGGATTAATCGTGCAAGTTGTTTCATCTTTTCCACTGAAGTTTCTATAACTTTTATTACACATAGAAGGATAATTCAGCTCAATCTTAAAGGGGAAATCGGATCTTGCAAAAAAGTAATATACTTCTAAATTTGATATCTTTAATTTTATGCGACATAAAATCGAACAAACGTTCAAATAAATTTTATTTCATTTTTATTTAGGTAAAATAATATTCGACATGTGCATTTTAACCATTCGTAAAAAATAAAGAATTTCTGCATGTTATTATGTACAATATATTCATCTAAATTTTTCTTTAAACGAGAAAGTAACTATGTATGTCGTTGAGGCTTCTACGAATTGCTTTAAATGGTCAAAGATCTCTGTACTGCCCCTGCTTTATTACTAGATTAATACTTATTCCGCATTAAACAGTATGTAAATTGAACAGTCCCATTTCTTCTTTCGTTATGTTACGTTGGAGAGCTCAATATGCTTTTCATGTGCATAATTCATACGTAGAGACATACTCGAATATTTACTCTACTCCGTTCAATTTCGATTTTTGGTCTGCCTCCAATTCCTGAATTGTTTGCGCAGAAAATGGTATTGAGGATGTTACATTAAGCTACCATTATTTATCTCAGCCATCAATTAATCGTTTTAGATAGAAAATTAATGAACAATTTATGTCAGAGTGCTGATAAAAGTAACGCGCCAAAAAGATTCTAATATTCAACAAAAATTCAATAATAATGTCTTTCGATTGTAACAAAAATCAAGAATAATGGAAACAGCCGCGAAATCTAATAAAATAATTATTAAACTTGGTCAATTTACGGGCATATTTTTTGCATAAATTACTACAGTGGAGGACAAAAGAAAGTTTAAAGGATAAGGTATAAAGAACATCAGAATTTTAGAAAACGGAATTACATTTGACAAAAACAATTCAACTATGAACAGATGTAATACATATCTCTAGGACTGTGTAATAAATAACTGTTATCGATATGGTAAAAAGAATTTAGTACAAAGTTACTATTAACGTAGTGTAGTTATTGTACACAAATATGAATTTTAAAATTTTCTTTTGTTTATCGTTATTTATAAATTTACTTTAACGTCTCATTTAATTTAACCGTCACGTTAATTTTATTATTAGCCACAATCGATCGAAATGTACTATGTAGCAACATCCAATTTTTACAAAATATTATATCGTATTTGCGCACTGTTTTCCAACTCGCGCTTCATCCAATTCGTTCGCGTTATTAAAAGTTTGTTGGTCCAAAAAAACTAAGTAAAACTTAACGTGACAGTCAACGTTAAAAAACGGCTATAAACTTTTGAAGCTCTGATAAAAATTCTTGAGACATCGCTTCTAGCAGATAAAAGCCCATCGTCGTGTCGAGACCATTTTTACTTTCGTCGAGCATCAGCGTGGCAATGTGGCTGCACGCTTTTCCTTTTAGCCAGACGGAATGATTCAACCGGATGACCGGTTCAGGAGGTTCGCCGTGACGGTGACGGTGACGGTGCATCCACGTAGCCATAAACGCCGCACTCGGCCAACACCCTCAAGGCAAAGACCGTCCGATCGATTTCTCACCGGGAACCCCGCTTTCTGCGGCTTCGTGCATCGCTCTTGCGTTTCGTTCCTGCCGTTCCCGGGTCAACTTAAAGCCAAACTGTCGAAACTCGAGACAAATCCACCGCTGATTCATTTAAAATAAGCATAATATAATCTTAGTTTTTAAAAAGATGAAATTTTATCGTGGAAGAATTAAGACGCTAAAAGTATTCAACCACGATATTCGATAATACGATCGAATAATACACGAAATTCAATAAGTAGATATAATTAAACGTGAAAGTTGAGTTTCATAAATGTAACAAACATAATATTCGAAAGACTACATCTTCAAGAAAAGTTTTAGAAATTTATTTAATTTACTAGTTTAAATTTAATTTCTACGCGAGATGAATCTCGAATGAATTGAATTAAATAGTAAAGTTATTAAAGTATGTAGATAATATGCTGATTGCTTGCTTTTACACGCAAATGCTTAAGAACCAATTAGATTTTTAAAGAACGAGAAAGTGCGAAACTCTTGAGCCGCTGTAGATAGAATTCGGAGAGACCATTAACTCTGCAAACGCGTTGTACCGGAAAACTGGGATTACCTATATTGATTTGACCCAATATCCTGATAATAATACAAAGTAGTATTAAAAGATGACACTTACCCCATATTTTTCCTGCCTTTATTTCATAGATCAGAGCTTAGATGATAATTGATAAATAAGTACTCATAATTCGATAGATAGCAATAAAACTTTATTTTTATTCTGCTTAATACAGTTTTTGAAATTCATTTCTTTTTCATTATTATTATTAAAATTATTATATATGGTGCCATTAATTAAACATTTTATGGTAGGATAAGGTGGTGAAAAATCAAAAAATCTTCAATTCATCTTCATCCATTTCATTTGTGTATAACTTGATTAAAATTAAAACATTCAGATAATAATATAATGGAAATTCAATCAAAGAGTTTTATCCTATATACGTATAAAAAGACAATAATCTTTTATGAGATAAATATTTATAGAACAAAAGAGTTTCTTTCGATATACTGTGACTTAAATATTAATACCGCTGAAAGAACCTTCACAACGAACGTTTATTGCTAGAAATAGCTCAGCTCCTTTCACAGAAGGAGTTAATACCGTTGATTAAATATTAATGTTTCCAATAGACTCTTCAGGATGAACGTATATTGCTGGAAATGTTCCAGCTTTCGACGATAAAAGATTGCTCGAGAAAAGACGACTACAAAGAGTATAATTTCGGAAGAAGAATCCTCCCTCTTTTGCATCGCGTGACACAGTCGAAAGGAAATTGCTTTCCCTCTCGCCTTTTTGTGTCAAGAATTCAGCTGAGCGAACGAGTACACGATGAACGTGTTCAATTGCGAGAAATAATCATTTTATGCTTCACGTATTTATTTATAATGCTTTGGTAAACCATTTAAATTGAAGATGATTTAAATTGAAGATGATGGGTCGAATTATGACAATTTTATAAAATATAACAGAAAAATAAGATATAATAAAAATAAGAATATAACAGAAAATCAGATGATAGGATAATGTGATTGCAATTAGACTGTTTTCCTCTGTAAGAAATTTCATTTACGCGGCAAACATTTACCAACCGAATATTAATCTTTGCGAGAAACATATTTTTTAAAATACATATTCATATTCTATCAACGATATAACTCATTGTCAGATATAAAACAGGAAAATATACCGTTCTCTTTTTTAATAAATATTCATGCATGGCTACTTGAGTCTGCTCGAATTAGCAACATCATGGTCACTGATATTAGAAATCGAATAATATTTCCAGTCACATATTTGTATGTATTTGTATACTCAAGGAACAACGATTGCCGCATTATAATCACATCAAGCGCGTCGTTGTTCAAGAATTTTCATAGTGAGGTAACTGTTGTCATCTTATTTACTTGCACTCTTTTGAAGAGAAAAAGAGACAGACAGAGAGAGATACTTACATAAGAAAATTGAAAATATAATAAGGAAAAGAGGAAACGTCTCTCCTTCGTTCCAATTTAAAATGCATATAAAATTGTATTCAGGAGTTTTTCACCTAAATAATTTATGCGCGAAATACATCATTGATAGAAAAAAGAAAATAACAAAGAAAGAAATAAAAACTTCGGATCTTAAAACAAAGGAGCAAACAATAAATGTTACATCAATAGTATTTTATGAATTTTATGAAAATATTAAATTGTTTATGTATACTATACATATTACATCATCTTTCGTATAAACTTAGCTTTGTAGTTCCGAGTAAACTCAAATTCAAGTGAAATTATCATTGCTTTTGTTCTATTTAGTATAAAAAGCACGGCAGCTATTTAAAAAAGTTATACTTTATGGTTCGAGTGTAATAAATCAAAAGAGCAGGTGATTTGTTTCCTACAAAGTATTAGAACGAAAATTTACTTACAAAACAGTAACATAAAGTTTCCTTTAAAATTCATGTATGTGCATAATTTATCTTCGAACAGAAACCGAATGGAAATGTAGAAGTTGAAAACTTAGAGACAGAGAAAGATGAAAGTGTTCTTTTCAGTATAAACGTATGGGAAACTCATACCTAAACGTGTTTTTTATGAGGCATGAACACTTAAACGATCTTTTTTACGTACAAAAGAACAATAAAAAATTTTTCA
Organism: Bombus affinis; assembly: GCF_024516045.1. Taxonomy (NCBI): domain Eukaryota; kingdom Metazoa; phylum Arthropoda; class Insecta; order Hymenoptera; family Apidae; genus Bombus; species Bombus affinis. The sequence goes on along the minus strand of NC_066347.1, from coordinate 2,571,179 downwards.
CTGTATATACGTAAATTCTCACAGAGAATTACCGTACAGGTTGCATAGTTTAAACCTCGAACAATAGAAAAGTAAGAGGATTTAGACATTAGATACATTAAGTTAGAAGATTAACACGTCTTCATTACGGTTGGCTTAACTTGCTCCGCAGGGAGAAAATCACTTACGGATTATCCGAAGCTGCAAGACCGTCCTATGCGTGCTTAAGCAATTCAGCTTCTAATGGCGATACGATCATTAACCACATGATCAAAGTTAGTTTTAAACGGCAACTAAGTAACCTGGCGAGAAAGGACCACCTCTCGTCTCGACCAAGATCACTCGTTCAAATCGAAGAAAATATGCATTGCGAAAAGAGATTTGCATATCTTTTAAAAGCGAAGGATAAACTGTATCTTCGACTCATCCTCCTCGTTTAAACTATATTTCACACGATCAACCACTCGAAAGACGCGCGAATGAATAAGGTCTTGAATGAGAGAACGGACGAAGTCCTCGTTAAGTACTCGATCGTCATTACTCGTCATCTCCACCATTGGATGGAATTCCTCGCAAGAGACTGTAGTGTTCCCTTTGACAGAAAGTTTGACGCGATATTCAATGGCTGAGTAGTGTAATCTGAATTAAATCGTCTGTGAAACGTTATTTATTTCGGCTTCTTTTAAATTAAACTTTCATTAACGTATTTGTGATTAAAATAATTTCTCTGATTCAAATAAAAACAAACACGATATAGTTTAAATTATGTTCATAGTTGCTGCTCTATGATTGAACGCGATGTTAAAAACACTTATCGGCAAAGTGAGCAGTAGAGCAGGAAAGTTCACAACTAAAGCCTCAGAATGTGCTAGTATATACTGTATAAACAAGCATCTGCTTTTCGTGAAGGTTCTTCGATTCTTCATTTGAATTAGCCATCGTTTTGTATAGCAGAGATTATATTTACAGATACAAAAATGTCTTTAACAAAGTTTAACGAACAACCGAGGTGTTTAGTCACGCAAGATACAATTGACAATGTTCTTGGGTTCGATAACGAATCCACGGTCAACGGGATAACTCTTTACTAAACGTAGAATGTTTTTTAAACACAAATACAATTGCTGGGACGCTCGGTATAAACAACTCGATGTGTAACTTTCCAAGGCGATCACACGAATATAATAATAGACTGATAAAAATTTTCCTCGCTTTACAATTGCGTTCGTTTGTCAAATACTCGTTAGAAACATCGAGAAAGTTCCAATCGCCGTTGCTAGGCAGTTTCTGCCTGGAGTTTGATTATTAATACAACGTGTCCCATTATATTGGCACCTCCGAGATAAAATCACACGTGGTTAGGCCCGTTCTCGAGGCCGTATGCCGCCACAACCACATTTCTAGGAAGAACTACACAACCACTCCATATCTCCACCAGGCAAAACGTCCATCCCGTGACCGCGGCTACGTTCAGCAACCAGGTGTGTCACCTCGAGCCCAATCTCACCAAAATTTCGAAGGAAAGGCTCCAATTTCCTTTCATCTCCGACATATGTATACTGGGTCTGAGAATTGCATTACTGGTCACTCCAAAATATTCTTGTTTTATCCTTTTATCGCAGATTAACGTTCCAGAGACGAATACACAGTACCGAGGAAACGGGCAAGATCGATTCATAAGTCGAAACAGATTTAGGCGAAGCAGTGTAAATTTGTCACAGTAGTCGAATCGCGACAGTAATGAGGTCGATATCGGTATAGCGATATAGAAAGTACTAACATACTCTAGAAAGTCGAATATGCAAATCGGATTATTAAACGCCTGAAAAAGCCTGACCTGGCGATCAACATCGAAGATCAAGGACAAAAAGCAACGAATGATCAAGGAACATAATTATTTATTTTCTACCCAAGCTTAAGAACATGGACTTCAATTTCAAAACAGGAATAAGAATTCTCTATTAGAACCCAAGAAGTCTTCTAAGAGGTGAAGGAGAAACTCATAAAATCGTATACGATATAGACATTTTTGTTTGTGTTCTTGAAGCGGATTTCAATTTTGCGGAATTTAATTCAGCCTTAGAATTACCTTCACAACTCCGATTCATTTCCCGATCTAAATGGTATAAATCTTCGGATTATGAAAATTACTTGTTATATTACATGAAATGTACAGTACAGGAGATTTTCCTAAAGACGAGAAGCAGAAACAAACTTGTATTTAATTTGTTAGTAAATCTGATGGTAATAACTTTCATCCAATTGCTTTAACGTCTTGTTCGTGTAAATTATTTGAATTAATTATTCAAAATAAATTGTAATGGTAGATTAAGTTTTAAAACAATTTATCTAAAAATCAAGGTGGCTTCCGCAAAGGGCAGTTATTTATTGATAATACATTGAATTTAACATTATATCTCTATTATACAACAAGCTCTGAGAGATAAAAAATATTCATGTCTATATAAATATCCTTAAGGTACTTTTACTTATTTCCATTATTCTATAATCTTTCTGTTGTCTTAATTAATCTTCTATGTTCCTTTGATTAATTGCAATGCTAATTGCAATTGAAGATGCTAATTGAATCGGTCGTGCGAGCCACAGAATCCTGGAATTATTTAAAATTTAAAAATATGCAATTGGAATTTTGTAAACTTCTCATGCCCACCAAGCTGATTTTTTGAAGCAACTTTCTTTGTAATCAATTATTTCTTGTTATTTGGGTTTATTTAAAGAAATTTAAAAGCAATTTACGAGATATCTTTATTTAGTGCATATGTTTCCAGCACATTTTTTAATAAATGCCGTTGTTTTGTTAGAATACGGTGGGCGCAATCGGTGGACAAAATTTATTTTAAACATTTATTTTATAAAATATTTGTACTATTTTCAAGTAGCACAACATAATATTCAATTTTCATTCGCATTTTTATCAAGTTTTGTTTTTGACTGACCCGTTTTTTTTTACATTATATTGTACTGGATCTGAGCTTTATTCTCCATTTTGTTCAAACCGTGTAACTTATTTTTGAACGCATTTTACCCGTAACTCAATTTTACATTCCCAACAGTTTTTCAACGATTGCAGAGTCGCTATAAAATTTAGACCTGCTACAAATTTTTAATAAACTCTTGGTTTGGAAATATATTATTTATTTAAAAAAAGTATTATACAAAATATATATCAAGGAGAATTTTTACCTCAGTAAGAACCTGTACATATTTTTTTTATGCGAACGTGTATATTTATGCGCGTACAAAAAAACAGACAAGCGAAATAGTAGCACGATTTCTCGAATTTTATAGCAATGACGAATTTATACGAACGAAAAGCAATCAACTGCGGATGCAGCAAACATATTTTCTTTTTTTAAACAGCAGTTTATAAAATCGCAGAGAGCTTAAAGTAAAAAAAAGCAGATTTTCCGTTCTAACCAGGTATTGTAGACTTCTTTCTCTGCATGTTCTAGCCTCCCTTTCGCCCTGAGGAAACCTCTTCAAAGCCATTTCGTGCAAAACTCTTCGCAATAAAAGCACTGAAAAAACGGCTGTAGCAAGCAATGCATATGTACATACATATATACGTATGTGTATATATATATTAAAATATCAAGACCTTCGAAAATAATTTAATATCGATTATTATAAAATATTTAATTTTAAAAGAGAAGCGTTGAGACGGCACGTCTTAATTTTTAAATAAATACTTGCAGCAAATACTTTTATTTAATTTCTTAATTACAGTCATAAATACGACCACTTTCATAATTTATTAATTTCAGAAGCAATTATTTTCATTTTAATATTTCTCACGTAGCTCTTCTCTGAAGTTTAATTTAAATTACAGAAGCATTTATTTTCACTTTAATGCTTTTCCCACAAATCTCTTCTTTAAAATTTCAATGCCACAGAAAACCCAATTTCAAAGATTAATCCTATACAGGTTTACTAAAAAGATTTCCTGAAGCCTGGAATCTAGAGACTAATATTATAGTCTCCCTAAATCTTGTATCACCTGATATGGAATTTCACATTAAAGAGAGAATAAATACCAGTTCAAACTAAGTCTCAACAAACACCTCGAATTATAACATTATAAAATCGCCCTTTAAATGTCTGTATCTCTATAATATATAATTATATATTATAAGTACGTATTACTCTTCATCAGAGAAAATCACTGTAAGCTTCGTAATACGATGAACAGAAGCCACAAGACACAAAAAAATCATTTTACTCTAATTAAAAGCCCGAGTTTTAATTCGTCGAGGAATCTTCAGCACGTAGTCACCTCATTTTCAGTCGCGAATCCCTTTGGTGTACTCGTGTGACCTAGAAAGTCGTACGCACCCAGGTATCACGAGAAAAATCGCGCGTTTCGGGTCGTTCAAATGATATCAACTCACAATATCGGACCTTCTGGTAAATAAATAACAGGCGGTTACACGGGCAAGAATTTTTCATCAAGGAAATGGCCCGGTCGTTCTACACGACGGTCGGCCGCTAATCAAAGGGTCTCTAAGGCCACTGTACTCTGGCTGATGGTAACAGGAAATGAGTAATTGATTAGGCTGCTTCACGATTCAGCTGACCTCATACCAGACATTTTTAGACTATACCGAACAGTCTTGGTTTTCCTTTTTTGATAAAAAGAAGAAAAATATTGCATTTTGTATTATATTATATTATAGTTTTTGAAATTCTGATGAAATTGTTATTAAGAAAAATTTACTTTAAAGATATATTAAAAGGTTGATAATGTATTTCTTCTTTATTAATTTTTGAAATATATACAATATTTAATCCTGTAAGAAAAAATACTATTTGTAAAAATACCTTGTAGTACCTATATTACACTGTTTTTATATCATTACTAAATAATGTTTTAAGGATTCAAAAAATAAATAAAAACATTACTGGAGACTAAAGAGATGCTAATTTTGGCTAACTTTAACATGAAACCAGATTTAGTTCTAAATTGATAAAAATCGAATTAAAAACGGAAAGAAAAATTCGTCAAATTATTACTTAAAAGGTAACCGCCGATAATGGAATTTGCAAAGTAACATACAGATAACCGTTTTAAATGCATGATTCATGGTTTAGCCATTCAAGACCGGACACCTCATAGACACGTATTCTTTCTGAGAATTTGTTCATTTCATAATAATTATGTTAAAATAGGACTTCAACCAAAAAATTAATATTTCTGGCGCTCAACTTTATTTTCTACTTTAACTAACTACATTGTACTATTTAAATAAAATTATTAAATATTAATCATATCTTTCTACTATCTCACATCATAAAGAAACAAAGGTTTTAAACAGGACCATAGAAAAAAGTTCTCATTAATGATTTGCTATGGAGTTAACAATTTATTAGGTAATAGCGTGATAAATATCTAAAAAGATACAATTTTTGTCGTGTTATTTAATTTTGTATAACATACATCGAAATGTTTGAGCAATCGTGTATAATACAATGGTAAACGATTGATAAATTTCAACGCTCGGTTCGGACTATGTACTACTTAATTCCAGTCTGAAAAATTAAAACAAATACTTTTGTGGAGCTTCTAATATATTGCTCTTATTTATTAGAAATGAAATACTCTTACCCTAAAATTGAATGAGAAACTTCAACAAATAACAATAATTGATCAAAATTACCAAAAATATTGCATTAATATTTTATTGCATACCATTTCCATTAATATAACTACTGAGATATAATTATTATAACTAATCATTATAATTAATATAGTTATCCATATTAATCAGATAAATGTGACTTAATTGATTATTAACGAATACAGACTGGAATCGAAATTGTACAATTTTTACGAACCACATGAACGCGTATTCCATGAATAAACAATAAAGAAGTTGTTTTTAATAATGATCGATTAACCATATTCATATTGTGTCTAAGCGTGCAACATGCATTAAAGTTTCATTTGTAACATTTGTAGAAACACATATGCAAGGCTTTTAATTAAAAACGCAGCTCATTCTATCGCATTCTATATATTTAGTTATTCGCGGCTGTACAAACTACAAATTCCAATTTATTATTCCAAAATACCATTCGACTATTTTTTTGTCGGGAGTATATGAAATATTTAAATATAAATAATTCTTTTAACAGTTCACAAAAGAGAAACGAAACTTTCTTTAATAATTTGAAAAAGCGAACAAGTGATAAAAACTTGCTACGTTTTTAACCAAGTCCCTTTACATAATTACAATATTCTTTTTTATTTTCCTCCCTACTATTTTTTTTTTCTCTTGCACAGTTACGACTAGTCGTGTCGATTTTAAATAAAGAACTAATGAACGTTTCTTTCCTTTTAGAAATATCACGAGTAAAAAGGTGAAATAGATCGTCGAAAATCGTGAAAATGTGATATGTAGACTATACATACAGAAAAGCAGATGCTCTGAAATCTGCGTCCAATTACACGGAAATGAAACGGTAGATATATATATATACATATATATTATGTTTATTTAATGCTAATTGACCAAAGTGTTTTTGGCACGTTTCGAATGTGTTCCAGACCATTTTTCTCTTCACTTACTTTCTACATCTATTCTAAAAAACAATTTTAACGAGTATTAAACTATCGATCAAACAATCAAAGTCACGCGTTTTCAAGAATTAACATTTCACGATTGTTGTGTAATTAATTTTGTAAAAACGTATTTCTCACAAGCAATATTTAAACTCGATTTTGTCCCATTCTAAATCTCTGCAACATTAAAATATCAAAAGATGTATTTACCTTTCGTATTGCATCTTTATAGCGTGCAAATATAAAGAAATTCGCTTATTTTTCCAAAAATGAAATAATTAATTCGGAAGTCAGTTTCGCGCCTTCGCGGCGAAATTGAAATCACAATCATTGAAATTTTGAACGATGTGCATCAAACGATGTTCATCGTAGTATCGAAACGAAGGTAATATTAAAAATTCACGATCGATGTAATGCACCATTGTGACTTATGAAAAGAGTTATAATTTCATTTTTATTACCGCGTGCTACAACAATAAAAATATAACACGTGACTGTGACTGATATCACTACCGAACATGTATGTGTACGTGTATGCATCGATATACTTCCGATATAGACCAGATCTAATTGCTTAGATAAAGGCTAGAGGTCAATCTAGAAGTTGATTTATATTTTCAGTTAATACGTTGCCTGTAGAGCAATTGAAACTAGATACACGATTGATTAACTGAAATATAAATGAACTCTGATAAACGTGCGAGTCACTGAGTATCACAAATATCTTTTTTCTTTCTGAATCATTAGTATTGACTTAGAGGAGTTTCTCATAAAGAGTGATTACATTTAATAGGTAATCGACTTGCTTTAAATTTGAAGAAAACTGCTTTTTATGTGAACAGCTAGCAACTTTATGATCATGAAACTCAGTTACTCCATTCAAGAAAATGCCACGTGAACGCTCACAGATTTTCTTGTTCTTATCTGCTTTTTAAAACATGAAAAAGAAAGAAAATGAAGAGCAATTAACAGTAAGATAAAAATACAATGTGACATGTATTAATTACATTAAGACTTATAACTGCAAACTAAATTTATAATTAACTTGCACAAATTCCATATTATGAAGAGGACTAAAACATTTTCTTGAAATGCACGTAATTGACCAATCAAGATGTATAAAAGTGTGCTTGTTGTGCTTATATATTACTAAATAACAGACTTTTTGATTTACATACATCATAGTAAAGTGTAAGTCCAACACAGTTCACGTAGTTCATAGAATGCACATCTGTGTCTTAAGGCAATTTCATTTTTCATACTTTAATATATGCAACTGGCTTTGCATATTTCTCCCTTTATTCCTTGTGTCATAAAATATGCTTGCCACTTTTCCTACTCTATACACATACATATATATACAATAAAATTTATTTAATAAAAACAGAAATTTATAAAATCATAACAAGTGTCACTTATGTATACATAAGTCATTCCTTAAAATAATGAAATTATTTATTGATTATAAAGAGTAAACTTTTCAGTTGTATATATTTTGAATGTAAGAATAATTTAACTATTGTTGCAGGAAATACTTCAACTACATACAGGGTGATTATAGTAAATACACGATAGTTATACGTTGTTCACAATGCAAAAAGTATAATTTTGCATAATTAAATATTATCAGAAATTTACTTGCTCTTTTTCCTTTTGTATGAAAACATATTAATTAATTTATACAATTTGATTATATAACAAATACAAAGAAGTAAAATTCTTAATCACTTACAAAAGATTTAATGAGAGTATCATATAGATTTTTGAAAGAATATAATAATAAAATGTAACTGAATATAGTTGCTTTTAAACATAGATATTATCATGCTGTCACTCAGTATATAAGTATTATAGATGTATATTCACAGTTCTACATCCTAATTGATATAAATAGAATTTGGCACTATAATCATGAATTCTACATAGATGATAAGTTATAAAATATTTTTTAAATTTTGATTTTCATTATTTAAAAACTTTTCAAATATCATAATAACTTAAATTATTTCATAACTTAAGCTTGTTCTTTAATAAATTTTGCAAAATATAATTAAAACTATAATTTATTATGTACATTTAATATAAATGTATCATAAATGTAATTATATAATTAAACATTGATCCATTTCATATTTGTCTAAAAAGGAAAATATTTTCAAATCTTATTTGTTCCATTGTTTTCCATGGATATACAAGCATATAAATTGGCCCCCAATAACTCACTTACATAGGAAGTTAAATAAATTATTTGTCGACAATATCTGTTGATCCCATACTATTTATGAAGTAATAAGGTCAAAAAATAAATTATTATAATAATAACGAATCAATCACATAGGTATATAATTCATATAACTAATATGCATTAGCTATTATATACAAATATATCAAAACATTTAAAAGATAACTTCAATATACTTTATAACTTAGTCTTTCTCAAATCTTCTCAAATGTTTATGGCAAGACAAATTTTCATTGGAAGATGTTGTAGTATTAGCCGCCTTTGTAAAAATTGCAATTAAATTATTTTGATATTATTAAACTATATATCATTGTCCAACATATAATTTTTTATATCTATTACTGCACCATAACATAGATTAAATGATTATATTTACTAGAAGTGCCTTGTAATAAATACATGTTATAAATTAATTGGAAAACATTTGAAATTTAAGGTCATAGAGGCTGATGATTTTATTAATTAGTAAATTAGAATAAAGACAAAATCTTTGTTTGCCTATTATTTTTCTTCTGAATATTATTTTGTTGATACTAATAACACTGGATATTGAATTTTCTAAAACAACATAATATGCATCATAGTACTTTTATAATACATTCTACTAATATCGCTATAGTGCCTACAAAAAATTTGTGATTTAAGGGAATTTATAAATTAAATTAAATATAACTGAGGAAATAATTGAAAAAATAACTAATGTTCCAATCTTATTTTAATTGTGGATTTTTATTTTGTCCTACTATTTTATTGCGCAATAAATTAAAATGTCCATGTACCTGAGACAATTGTGCTTTAAGAGAATCTGAAAGTTGCTTTTGTAACTGCTGGACTTCCAATATTTCTTGCCGAAGATTCTGATAATCTTTTGTAACTTGATGAACAGACCGTAATAGACGAAGCACAGAGATCTGTTAGAAGCATAAAAAAAAGACAAAAATAAAAAAAGCAATTTAAATGTCAAATTTAATAACCACCAAGCAAATAAGGTGAATTATAATTTTTTCTAACCAAATCATTGTCTATCAGTTAAACGATTGATGTTCGAACGAAAAATGTAATTTTTTACACTAGCTACTGATTTTTAAATGAATCGAGTCTAATAAACAACTGACAAAGAAACATATATTTCGAACAGTGTTTTGAACAAAACATACCTCGCTTTCTGGATCTTCAAATTCTTTTTCGAAAGCATCAATTTTCCATGCGATCATGTCCAGCTTTCCATCAGCTTCTTGTACCTATAACATCAACCAATTCATAAAATACTAACTTATTATACGTAAAAAAATAATACTTAACATTTGACATTTATTTGATCAAGTCCGGTATTTATGAAAAATTTCAAATGATAATCAGGATGAACAAGTAAAAAATAATAAAAAACAGCACTTACACTTTGTTCAAGATGAACAATAGCAGAGTCCATGTTATCTATTAATTGTAACAGATTATTTCAAACGAACAAGACGTAACTGACAAACAGCTCGTACAAAGCCGATGGTTAACTTTCTCGTGCTGGAATCGATATGCGCTCACTGGAACATTTGAAAAGCGGTGAACCAACGGTTAACATTTCTGTTTAAATATTCTACCGCACAGGGGCAGCACCTACTGTGTGCATCATTTTTTTATCATTTGAAACTGATATAAATTGAAACTGTTTTATCGTCATCAAGTAGCAAGGATAGACCATTGACTAAATATAAAATAGATTTGATACTCAATACTTTTTTGTGTATTACATTTTGGTCACTCTTATTATTTTATATACTATTCTATATACATGCGATATTATTTAGTTAGTATTTAGTCAATGGTAGTTGTTGAATTTTATAAACCACAGACGAGATCCTGTATTTGTCAATGACAATACCTACAAGAATTTTGTTGAATAATGAAAATTATTTTGAGGATTAAACTCTTCCAAGTATGAAGAAGCATTACTTCATTATGCACTACCAAATTAAATAAGTTAAATTCATTAAATTAATGAAACGTAGACTTAAAACTAAAGTACGTTTATTTGACTTATTTAGGTTAAACTATAAAAAAAAGACTTACAGGCGCTTTGCTAAATCAGCTGTATTATTTAATAGACGAGGAGGATTAGAGGAAGTATTATTTTCTGTTATAAATTAAACAATGTACCTTCGTATTAAATATACGCGCAATAATCTTAATTTAAATAAAGATTACAGCGCCAATGAAACGGTGAAATATGGAATTAAATATCGCAGTATTCAATCATAATCGATATAATTTCTTATAATCGATCTATCATATTAGGATGTAACATAATAGTGCCAGTTTTAAGCGGGAAACATACCAAGAAGAAACATGAACAATTCATCCAGAAGTTATTAGGTAATCAGTAGATTGCATTCTTAGATTTACTTTTGCATTATCAAATTTGTCTACAATCCGAACGTTGTTTTAAATAGTTATTACATATAATCACCGAAATTGGTTAAGGGTGAATATATTTTCGCAAAAATATTTCGACAGTTATCATAGAAAACTTTTATGTGTATACTATGTACAATCGTATAAAGTATTTTGCATTAACACCATGATGATACGTAACTATCGCGATTATATTTGTTAAATTTGGTACCAATCTGAAAATGTATATAGAAATTAAAAAATATTTACTGTAAACATATATTTAATAAAAATTAGTATACGATATGGACAGTCATCTTAAATATAAAATAATGAGTGGCTTAATATAGTGAATAGGTAATTGAATATGCAAATACTTTGGTGATCTTTGCAAATTGTATTGAATTTGATTAATTCTAGTTGACTAAATTAAATTAGCGCATAGTCATTTAAATATTCATATATAAATGTATAGGATATTTGAAATGGTCAATGTTGAGAAATATTTTCGTAAAACATTTCGTTTCTCTGGAAAATCAACTGAATCCTATTCGTGTAAGTTCGTACCTCATCCCACAAAATTAGTCCGAGATGCGTCCCTGTTACGCGGGAATTTGATTCTTCAAAATCGTAGCATTAAGATGTATCATTTCAGATGGCTATTATTAATTACATTAACTTTGTTGCTACTGTTGACTACTGTTAATTTTACTTAATTAACGAACGTTTTTATTCAATGTTTTATATTATTATAATTTGTAACTAAATTATTTCTTTTCCTTCAATCGTCTCCTTGATTGTTTTGCATTTATTGGAAGGTCGTGTTATGAGTTTTCAAAACGACATCGAACCTTGATCATGGTTCATTCGTATATAATTTATTCCTTTTAAACATTTATTTAAAAGTTTTGATTTTTTGTACAGATTATTGGTTGATCGCGAGAGAAATTTTTTTAACATAATAAATACGTAATATAACAAAATAATTTCACAGTTTATTAAGAATACTAAGATGAAAATAGACAAGATTATAAATTATCTTTTTTTATTTCGAATATACTAGATTATTTTTTATTTTAAAGAAATTAAACGAATTGTTTAATATCAATTTGTTGCAGATCCTGTAGATTTTGTTTCACTTAATTAAGAAATTGAAATAACTTTTACATTTTGTTCCATTTTCATGAATAATTGAATTGAATTCGAATTGAATTGGATATTGTCATTAAAATAAAGATATATGTTTCATTATTTCAAACTTTTCAAATAATTAACTCAGAGAACAAATTATAATATTCTATGCTTTGTTTCAGATTTCTTCCAGCCTTCACTTCTTCCATGAAGTTCGGTGATTTCTATGTAATGATGGCTTCACGATGACTTTCTGTAGGCCGCGATAATATCGATAACAGCGTTCTTCGCATCTAATCGTGAGTTGCATGCATTTTTGTTCCTCCAGTCACTCAATCATGTCATAGAACGAAATGTCCGAATCGACATGGGTAACTGCTTATATTATGTAAAACTTTTAACGAGCATTGTGACCGCAGGTATTCATTATACCCGCGAGTAGTGACACCTCCTTTTTTTTATTATTTTATTTATTATTAGTTCAGGATAGGTTTCTAATTATATTAAAAAAATTTTCGAATTTCGCGGTTGTGATCGCGAGTAGATTTCGAAACGAACGTTTATGTGTTGCTTAAGCACGCACATGCGGGTAGACAGTGATCACTATGATCGTTGATCGACCGTGTTCACATCCAAAGTCCAGAATATAGAAAGTCATTTTCACTACTACTTTGTCACTATGCTCTTAATATTTGTAATTGTAGTTGGCCCATGTACATGTCGTCCCACTATCATATAGAACAAATCACGGCTTTTCTTATTAATGTTACAAGAGATTAATTACGGCCTGAATTAGAGTTATAGAGAAGTTTTGCAGCTCTTTATTAGTGTTGCAAGAAACTGATTACGGTTTGAATTAGAGTTGCGAGAAAACGATAATCATGTTTGCTTTAGTGTTACGAATTATGACTCTGTGATTGTTTTTAACAATTTTGATTATAAATTGTCAGAATATTTTTGAAAGTAATTTGTAGTATCGCAGTATTTGAAGTAGCTTTTTGCTCATATATAGATAGTTATTTTTATGAAATTTTTTTTTAAGAGTAAGAATAGTCTTCCATCGCGAATGTTTTAATTATTTCTCCAGGTAGAATTGCGCAATGAATAATCGCGTTTTTCAAAGTAGTGTTGCGTTTATATTATGCCCAATCTTTTTCCACTGATCTGTGAAAGCACATTCATGCCTCTGGTTCATCTGATACCAACCATCCATATGGTTGCACTAAACATCTCGTCGCAATCTCTCTTAATTATTATAGTGTTCATTAATGGAAACACTGGTATGTTTATTTGTTAATAATGTACATTTTTCTAATATTTTAATAGTTTTTTAATAGTGTAACATATTGTACACTTCCAATTTATTTTTAACGCTTTTTTTTTGTGCAACAGTCAAAGGGTTGAACACATCAAAAGGAGAATTTATTAAAATTTGTTTACACAAAATTAGTAAATTTTTGCATAAAAGCAGGATGTATAAAGAAGATCTCTGGCAATCAGTATTATTTGATATACAGTTACTAATTGCATCATTTTACATGATATAATTATGAATTGTATAACAAATAATGAACTGATTGGTTACCATTATGATTATGTTGAAGAAATTAATAAACTTTACTTAATAAACTTAATAAACTTAATAAAGTAATTAATAAACGAATAATAAAGGTCAATGTGAAACGTAATTTATTTTAAATTCAATATTTAATTTTCTTGCTAATTATAACATGGCTAATTATATCGCGTCGCCGGTAAGACGCTTTCTTTCTTTCCGATTGTTCCTTTAGTAAGAAGACATTTCATATGAAAGTTGTTTTATATAATCTACCGTTTACTTAGCAATTAATCTATATATTTAACGCAAATAGGCATTGTGATATGCGTATAAATAATCAAGCGTAACGGTGTAAAGGTAAGAAAAGGTATAAATGTACTTACTAAATAGGAATAATAATTGTACACGAGCCAAGTTATCTACACGTTCTTAGCTGCACGTTGTTCACACAATTCCTCTGAACACACTCTGAGATCACGCTTTCTCCCCTAGTTGACTCCCCTCTTTTTGTTTAACACATGACTTATACTGCGTTAATCAATTCGGTTTTCAATAAAATCAAAGTAGAAAAAGAAAAATCAGAAAAATATTTTCAAATATTACTTGTATACATACGCATGTATATGTATAAAAAGAAAGATAGAAATGCTTTTATTTTTCGTTTAAATGTTTCTATTAAGTTTTTCTTAAACATCCGAAACAATTTTTTCTCTTGTTGAGTGATATTGTCGAGCAAAAGTTTCTCCAACAAGTAGTGGGAATACCAGAGATGCTTCTGCATAAATCTAAAATATTAGTGAATGTTAAATTAATTTATTATTTAAGTAATACATTTCAATATGATAAGGAATGTTCTTACTTTAACTGGTTTCGCATCCATTCGAATTTTACCCCACGAAACAGCTTCATCTGGACGAGCACCACTATCACTGCCATCAAATTCTGAAGATGTATTTATAAATACTGCATAGTCAGCACCATTTCTCTGGAATATAAATCATTTTAAATCAATTTATTATCAAAATCATTTCTATTTGAGATTTTCTCTTATTACCATGAGATTTGCATTGCATATGTGATGTTTTACAACACCACCTCCTATGATGATCATGCCACTATTTATTGCTTTCATAGCCATTGTATTTAAGCGTCTAAGATCTGTAAAATAATCGACATAATTTTACTTAATAAATTATATATATATAAATTACACAAAACTTCAAACCTTATTTTACAAGTGCAAACCTGATACTATGTCAACAATTAGACCTGGATTCTTAAAGGAATGAAAATACATCATATCACCAAGGCTGCCATCTGTCAGAGCAGGACTAAATACAGGAATATTATTTTTTGCAGCCCAATAATATATTGAATCCTCATTATTAATTTCTACACCAAGTCTTGCTATTACTTTAGATGGTGTCCAAATCGTACCCTAAAAATTCATGTATATTCAAGAACTTAATTTCTTAAAAGAGAATGTTTGGCTTCTTTTTTAAATCATACTCTTTCTTTCTGTTCAGCCAACATTGTGTCTAATATAGGCATAACCCAATCTTCAAATAGACAGTAATTATTATTAGGTACTAACAAATTTCCTGTTCTATTAATACCACGTTCCCTAAGACTTCTTCCTTCTAAATGGAAATCTCCTATGTATGTTGGTGCTAAGCATTTTATGAAATCTTCCTCTACACCACCTGCTGTAGTTACGATACAGTCAACCTACAACACAAGTCTATATTTAAATTGTCAATAAAATTCAGGATTAAGATTTCCAAATGTTTTAACAGACCATTTTATGTTGCACAAGAAACCTTATAGTATCCCGAATTCCACATGAAGCCATATTTGATGTATATCCTAGGAATATTGTACATGAAGATTTTCTTTCAATAAACTTATCTTCTTCCAAATTATCAATTTGGTCATCTTTAAGAGGAATGTTTCTAGCATTTATCATTCGCTGAATTTCATTCACTGCTAAACCAAAGTTTGTGGCTTGAAAGCCAGAATTTTTATATGTTTTAAATAAAGCATGATAGTCAATTCCCTTGTTCCAATCATACCCTGAAATATATTAATATCATTTAATATTGTAGTCATATTTAATTGCTGACTATATTCTAAAGCTTGATTTTCTTATATTTTGATGAAGCTACACAACCTTCCACAATAGGTGTTTCAACTGGAATGGGAGAACTGTTTACCAATACAGCATTTTTTACGATTTCTGGAACTTCATCATGTGAATTTTGTTTACTGTCGTTCATTTTTATATGAGTTTTATTAATATATTTTTTAAACTATATTATTTATATTATCCTTCTGACGGAATATGTGCTTATGTATATACACGATGTTTACAAGCAAACATAACCTAAAATGAAAATACGATTCAAAATAGTTTTTCCGTACATACTAAAAATATTATAATTATTATAAATACGATATTATAAATTATTATATGTAAATTCATAATTTATTATTAAATTGTTTATTTCATATAAAGATTTATTTATTAATAATACATTTTTTATATATATAGAAATTTTACTAATTTTTTACATCATTTTCAATTTATATAAAATATCTAAAAAATATTATGTAAGTTAGTATTTTTCTGTTAATAAATAATATGGTTTTAATTATCAATTTCCAATCCAAATTTACACTTGGGTAAATGTATTTAAATACTTAAGCTTTTGCTTTTTTATTGGTTCTGAGCGATTAAGCGATCGGACAAGAAGGTAGATACGAAGAGGATAATGTAAATTGTACAATATGAATTCAAAAGAATAATGGTCAATCATGAAAAATTTATTTGTATGTAGTATGCACATCGTATATACTCAGTCAACAGATGAATGTAATATAATTTAGAGAAGTTCTTATTTTAAGTATTGAACTTAATTTTCACTTAAAAGGCACTTTAAATAAAATTCAAATAAAATCAAGAAATTAATGTAGTAAGAATTACATTTTAGTAACAAGTGTAAAAGAAACGAAAATTATATAGAAATAAATTGTACGCAGAAAATGTATCATTCTCTTTTGTAATATAATAATGTTAAAGTTATAAAATAAATATTGAAATTATTTTTAATGACCATTATTTACGAGAATTTGAACAATATCACAAATTATAAGATGTTGAAAATGTCTATATGTTTTGAGGTGGGTTTAAAATAAAAAGACACAATAGATACCCTCCACAGTGTATTTGGTGACCTAGATTACAATGAAAATATTAGATATAACATCGATGTACGAGATACTTTTCAATACGTTACTTATATCTATAATATATAAGATATTTATTTTGTATAAGTAGATGACATAATTATTACGAATTCATAATATTCGACTCATTTACTAACAAACAACATTTAATATGTATTTTTACTTTGTTTTTTTTTTATTTTTTATTTTTTGCTTCTTTTTATACACGTAGAATATTATAACGACATTGACAATATATATAATATATATATCTGCTTTTTATCCGTTACAGAATATAATAACGCGTGCGTAATTCGAATGTCACGAAATCTGTTCACGATCTGTTAAACTATCTTTATCTGTATTTTGTCCTGTACCTTTTTCAACTGACTTTACCCAATAGGTTAGCGTAATACATGCCGACCGCATTCTCTCCAAGATTGTCGTAAATCTTCAGAGTTTCTTCTATTTTTTCGCCAGAAGTTTCGATGAAACATACGTTAAACACTCTTCGTCGCATCATCTAATCCTAGACAGAACGAACATAAAGGCGAGGAAAAGAGTGAAAGGATAGCGCAAAAGGTTAAAATAGAAAGTGTGAAAGCAGGAAGAATAGCGGCGATCGTTCGTAGCTTGCTTCTTTAGAAACACGACAATCGATGAAGAGAATCGATAGTGATCGACAGCAGCGTGATCCTGAGAAATAGGTTTTATCGTAAAACACAATCTATATCCCTCAGCTTCTCCATATTCGAGATTAAAACACATTGTTAAAATTTCATATCGATTGAAAATCACGTGAAAACGTACCAATTATCGCGACTAGTTAAAATTCAGTTGATTCGATTTCAAGGTTTATATTTTTTCAAATAAAAACATAAAATTATACAGAAGCTGCGCGATCGTATTTTGTGTTTTGAGCTTTCGAAATGTTTTTTGAGTCTTTCTCCATTCGTTCCCCCATCCTCACTGTCGATGATAATGTTCTCATGCCGGCAACGGTAATCGACGTTGACGATGTTCGACGAATGATCTAATTGTCTAATCCTTATTGATGTCTAATGATTATTTAATACGCGTGGTTCGCGACGAAAAGCGCTGCGTTACCAGCAGCTCCCGCCACGCCACCAGCGTATTTGCCGAGTGCCGATTCGCTGTTAGCCTATAAATACAAGAATATATTTTAGACAAACTTTATATTAATACACTACTCCACAAAATTAAAAGATCACTGAAAACTGGAGAGTTATCGATTTTGAATTGCTATAATTTCGTGAAAGAAAATCATACAACGGTCTACCTGGATTCATTTTAAAGGGTAAAGCTTCTACTTTCCCTTCTCTGAACTGAATTTCTCAAAAATCCTTTCATATATTATATCACTTATATCATAAAACAGAATGGAAAACTAAAGTTGCTTTTTTCTTTTTTGATTTGACAAATTCGAATGACTCTACAAAGTTTAGAAAATCTTTTTTGCAACGATATCTAAAAAAGTGTGTTACCGACAATTTTTTGGTCAACATTTATTTTGTGGACATAATTTTGTGGAGTGTATAATAATTAATTAACAGTAACTTACAATTAGAAACGATAATTAATAACAATATGTATTTAAATACACTTAATGTTATCAGTATATACATATAATATGAACCTATAGAAAAGCAAATATATACAGAACTTATCTACGATACTTACTATGGAAACATGTCTCAGAAAAAGAAGAGAGTTTAGTAGGCATGAGATTTCACATAGAGAGAGGCATTTGCAGCTGCACTAGCAATGCTACCAGCAGAATATTTGGCTAGGCTGGCTAGACTATTTGCCTAAACAATCACACATTATACATACATGCAAAAAGAAACGATAAAAAGAAAGTAGAGATTAAATAAAACAGTAATAATTAAACCTAACAAAATAAACTAGAATAGCATCTAAATATAAAAGAAATAAAAACTATAGTATATGTGTACATAAGATGTAAAAATGTAAAAAGATAGGACTATATAAAGATGAAAAGGAAAGTTTCTAAGTGTTAATAAGAAAAAGCTAAAAATGCAATAGCTAGAGAAAAAAAGAAGTGATAGCAAAATACATGTAGAGAAGAAAGGTAATAGTCAGATTCCCCTAAATAGCACATAGAAAGAAAAAAGATATTTTAGTAAACTTTTGTACACAAAATTATATACAGAAAAAAACATAGATAAGTCAAACTAAGTTAGTCACAATAATAAAAAAGAAGTAAAAAAAATTTATTCTACTGACATAGCAGCACACATCAAAGAGTAAGAGAGATGCTTCGAAATTACAAAACATAAAGAAGGAAATTTGAAATAGGATAACATAGCCTGAGAGTTACCTTAGCCCTCTTGAGAAGTTCTTCCTGGCCTGCAGCAATTTGTTCCTTCTTGCCTCCCCATGCACGGAGAACAGAAGCTTGAAGAGCACGACCGTAGCTGAAGGTCAGTGCCCAAGGTTTGTTCGCTGGGAACTTGTTGATTGCGTCCAAGTTCACGGATGCCTCCTCTTCTGATTGTCCACCACTGAGGAAGGTGATTCCAGGTACTGCAGGTGGCACGGTGCGCAGTAAAGCGGTCACGGTAGCACCTGCGATCTCTTGAGGAGATGCCTTCTTCGGGCAGCTCTGTCCTGGTGTTACCATATTCGGCTTCAGAAGGGTTCCTTCGAGGTACACATGATGATCAGAGAGTGCCTGAAACGTCAAATATGATGAAATTTCAACTTCTCAATAAAAAGAAGAAATGAAATCTCTACAATTAAATAACTGGGCACAAAAAAGCGTCAAACTAAAGTTGATTACTTTCAAATTCTTCATATTTCTATAGTGAAAACAAGAGTCATAAGCAATATGTCTAACAGATTGCTAGTATGGCTAACGCTACATTTAAATAATATAATTTCGTAAATTTATATTTTTAAAATTGATGTTTCGATAGAAATATTATAGCATTTATTTTACAGAAAACAGAAAATATTGGATAATAGACTCCATTCTAGGAGAAAAGTATATATATAGTGTGCAACTTACACGACCAATACCACAACGTAAAAGACTCTAAAACCATCCTATCTTGCCCTATGGCATTTCCTTCTATTTTCAATCAAATATCTATAATCGATTCCAATTATACTAACGACTCTGTGCATTGCTATTGCTTCTATCTATCGAATAAACGAGGCAAGACGCCAGTATCCCTGCACGAAACAAATCAGATCAATATGCAGATTCCCCTCACCTTGTACACAGCGGCCAGGACCTCTTCCGTGACTTGTTGGCAACGGGCAAGGTCATGATCACCGTCAGGCAAGATCTCGGGCTCGACAATTGGCACGATCCTAGCACTCTGACAGATGGAAGCGTAACGAGCCAAGACGTTAGCGTTCTCCAAAATGGCGAGCTTGCTAGGACAGTCCTTCTTGATCTTCAACACGCATCTCCACTTAGCGAATTGGCATCCATCCTTTTTGTATTGGATGCAACGGGCCTGGAGACCGTCGAGACCCTGAGTGGTGCATTCGTCGTCGGTGCCGAATAATGGTACCACACCCGTGTCGACTTTGATACCTGGCAAGATGCCACGTTGCTTCAAGAGCTCAACGAATGGTGTTCCATCGTCGGCCTTCTGGTAAAGAGTCTCGTGGAACAGGATAACACCAGAGATGTGCTGGCCGATGGTGTCCTGTAAAAGATAAATAAAATAGATTATTGAAGAAAAATTAAACGAATATACTTGGTATATAAATTTTACACGCTGATGATATAGAAGGGCAAAGTATTTAAATATATATTTAACAACGTTTGAAAGTAGCAGATAGAATATTTCCAAAGTATTCGAAGGATATAATTTAGAGTATAACATTAGGCTTCAATCGTTGATCGATTGTTTGTTTCTTCTTTTAAATTTATGGTTTAAAAGATACGATAAATCACAAATTTGAGAAAAATGAGAGAAATGTAAGAGAAGAAATATCAGAAGCATTCCTGAGTTGCAAAGATCTTTTCTTCGTAGAATGATTGCCCTGCCAATGAAATGAATTAACTTCCATCTTCTTGAGTTTAAAATATCTACGAAGTCATCGCCGATATATATCTCTTTACTAATCTGAGAAATCAGAAAGGATTGAAAGAACTGCGCATCGATTTCTTGTAAGTTTGACAACATTCGAATACTGGTAACTATCAGTACTTAAACAAAGTCAAATTTTTTCCTAAATAATAAGATAGGAAATAATTGAATAAATAGATAGAAATTATACCTTAGCGCTGGTGAAAAGAAGTTGTCTGTAAGCTCGGCGGTTGTCCTCGGTATTCTCAACGTTGATGTCCTTAAGACGCTTGCCGATGGTTGTTGTCGATTCATCTGCAGCGAGAATTCCTTTTCCAGGTGCGACGATCTGCTGGGCGATTTTTCTCAATTCCTCTTTCAGCTCAGGTTCGAGCTTATCGTATTTTTCCGCAACCATTTTCTACGGAAGAGATGCAATGTAAAAAGATGAAAATTCGAGGAAAATTCAAGAAAGGTATAGCGTCGTTTGAAAGGTGCCATAAATAATTTTTCTTAGGATTAAAGATTAGAAGATAGAAGTTTCTGATTAATGAGTTCGTATAATGAGCTGCAAGAGATAAAGACCTCTTCGAAATATAATTAATAATTCGGCAGTGATTAATGGAGAAGCCATTAGTCTTTTTAAATTAATTATGATCCTAATTAAATAACAGTGTTTTTGTCACATCCGATAATAGCTTTAATATTTATATGATACTTGTTGGCAGACAATACATTTGCTAAGTTGTTCGATAGAGTCACATATGTATATATAACGCGTTCAGTCACTGACGTAAAATTACATCATTTTCTGAAATAACAGAAAGATATAAGGAAACAATACTGAGTTATAGAAAAATTTAGATATTTTTTCTTTATGGGGTATTTTCTTCTTAATTTCAAATAACAAGTAATCGCAAGTATAACATCTTATAAGAAATTTTATTATTCGTATCCTTTGGTCAATCACGGAAATCCCAATCAATCGTAGATCTACTCTTTTTAATTATAATTTTAATTTTAGTTAAAGTGATTTTCAACTTCATGAATGTAAGGAAATTACCAATCGCGATAGAATCAAGTTATGTTTGGTATATAAATCTTACACGTTGGTAATATAGAGAAAAAGATGGTTTGAAAACATTGAAAGATAACGCGCAACATCCTTTCGCCCGTAATCCTTCTGCAAAGGCCAATTATTTGTTGGATCTGCGTGGGAGGAGGGTAGAATTTCAAGTGCAAAGACCCCTCCTAGGACGCTTTCATTTCTCTTTTAAAATGTGCCTTTCGATACGTCGCATCGCGCCATAGGCATTGTGCACATGAAATATCAAATGTCCACTAAGGCTTCCGCAGCGTAATTGAATTTCACAATGTCCCATCAACGTCAATATTTCATAAAAAGAAAATGTTAGTTTGACCCATTTCTGCGTCTTCATTCGCTCCACCGCTTTCACATCAAGCTAATAGACCGCTATATTCCTAACTAATACGAGAGGGTCATCGATATACCATACGTATATTTATAGTTATATTAAAGGAATCCATGGTGCCTATTCTCATGGTTCATCTTGATTGAACTTCGCGGAGAAGTTTGTTATTGCCGATAAGTAATTCTCTATTTTGTGCTTGCCGGCGAAGAAATATTAATGCTACTTTGTTCTACAACATTGTCTTATAATAATTATACGACTATGCTAATGTATAGACTGCAGATTTTTGTTCATTTGTAGGAAATTTAAAATTTAAAAAAAAGGTAGATTTAATAATATTTATTTATATAAATAGATTTATATAAGTAGTAAAAATGGAAAAAATACAGGCAATGTGCAAACATATATAAAATACCCGAAGTATAGTAATTTCTATAATATACGATGGATGAAATAAAATTTCTACTTAGAGTCCACTTGTTTATTAATTAGATTCGTAAAAATACAAATTTCCATAACAATTCTCAGTTTACTAGTACCAACTATAATGATCGACCGAGATAAATATTTTCGTTCGTAGCAAATAAATATCATTATAAATTTCAAGTCATGATTAAAATTTTGAAGAATCATAAGCATCGTGCATGTATACGATTGGACTATTAATTGCTTTCGTTGCAATTACGTCAATTTGTAGCTCGTTACCGCGAGTGCTGTACTCGAGAGTTGTACAAACGCCTTTATACGGGTAAACATTTTTAAAGAGGTCCGGAAGGAGGTTAACTCGTGAACCTTTACGAACATTTATTATGCTTTATACTTGTTATTTTTAATTAGAGACTCTTGTAATTGTACATACGCGACACAAGCTGCACAGAGTGCTACAATTATAATTTATATGAATAATTTACGGTACCAGTCTCAGAATAGGAGATAAAGGAACAATCTGTTAGATAAATAAATATCTCAACAATTCAGCCAACATTATAAGCTGTTATCATAATATTTAGATATATTCGACTGAATCACGAGTTTCTACAATCATAAATGGATAAGAGTAATCCGAAGGTCGCTGAAAATTTTTCCAATCAACGACAGATCTTAATTAACGTATCCAATATTCTCGAAAAACAACAACAGCGACAAACATCTTGTTTACCTTGTCTTCATCTTCATCTACGCTACTCTACACGTAAGAGGCGCTCCAACCACCAATAGAACAACCATTTATCTCACTACAACGTAACGTGCAATATGTTGAACATGAATCTTTATCCAGCAGAGATAGCGTCCGAAGATTCAATGCGCGAGGACAGGCGAATGGAGAAATTGCGAGGTTTGTTGCAAAGAATGGACACATAGATACTCGTTGATAAATAGAACATACTAGAAGTAAGCTTGGTGATAAGTTTGCGACTTTATGGCAGCTCGACAGGCCAACAAAGTATCGGTGTAAATATAACAGGATATATACAGCCGATTATTGTGAGATCGTTGCTCTACGTTGTGGTCAAATTGAAAAAACCATGATCGATACAGTGAGAAATACGACCGACTTTTCTTATTGGAACAATACTGAATGCTTCGAGGACAATTCGAAAATTCCTCCGTTAATTGTCGTGGCTGTGAAAACTGCGGATCAGCGGATAACAGGATCATCGCGCTCCATTGTGTTATGCTGTTACCTAAATAAACGATAAACTGGAAAGAACGTGAAATAGAAGAGCTTTTTTTATGAATCGGAAAACTACATATTTCAGCTATCCTCGAAATTATTGAATAACTAAATTAAGGATAATGATTTTCGAACGAAGCTCTATATAACTTCGTCATAATTATTTTAGAAATAAAAATTCTTTATTCTAGATCAATGATTCTCCACTTGGGCTACGCGACAAGATTTTCAAAAGTACGCCGTAACCATTTCCTTGATTGCTTATTAAAGCTTTTATAATTTTGTAAGTTCTGTTAAACGTTTATGTCATTTTTCATGTATATAAGTTATCATGTATCATGTATATGATGTATTATGTATAATAGTGTATATAATTTAAGTATACAAAATTTAATGCGTACATAAGTACATCTTTTATTTTAATCTCACTACTGTACTACATAATTAATAATACATAATAATACCACATACTATAACTATAGTCTTATTTATCTTCACGAGGGATATGTTATTTTTATACATTTCACGGAGGTGCACGAACAATAATAGGTTGAGAATCCTACCACTAGATAAGAAATAAAAGATTAAAGTATTTCTGGCAATAGTTGGGAACGTTAAAAAAATATATGATTACTGTTATTAAGATCGATATATCTAATAAATTAAAACGTGGCAGAATGACAGACAGATAAAGTATGGAATAAAAGGATTAAAAATTACGCAAGCAGATAAGTCACAGATCTTTAGAAGTGTATCATATATGGAATTATCGTAAATTGATTTTTCTCAAGCTTCAAGAAGACAGTATGAAATATGTATGTTTGCTCACAAATATATCGCAAAAAAACATTCGAAAATATTCCACTATGCTACGGACTGCAGAAATTTCACGAATCTTATCGTCACTACACTTACCAGTATCATTTTACATTCTACTCTGAAATTAGGAAATCTCCATAGTAGACAAAGTAAGAATACCTTAACAACAAAGAGTGTAGACGTTAGAAGTGTTTTAAACATGTGTTCGTAATTGCTTTTCTTAGTTATTGGAAAGTATAATGGAAACTTTTGTCTTTTTTATATAAGAACGAAATAACAAATTAATACTTTACCAAGAAAAAAAATACAGAGAACATAAAATTACACCAAAGAACTCGAAGCTTAAGAAAGGAAAAATTATCAACGAAGGGCTTTAAACTTTGCAAAAATGAGGAGTCAATAATGCCTTTACGGTACTTTAAACGACGTAATCTTCAAGAGATAATTTGTAAGCGGACATCTGCATCGTTCTTGATACACGCAACTCGTACTTTTAGAAGAAAATACGATCACAGAGAATGCCGAGTCGTTTTAAACTTAAGAGCGCGAACATTCGAAGAGCATAGCAGTCTCGTTTTGTCCCCGCTTAACGATACGAAATAAAAACCGGCTGTGTCATCCGAATCACAAAGACAGAAAGGCCTAGATCTGTCTCGTTTAGTACGTCGTATATTTCTTTTTCAGCAACCACATAAAATCGTACTTTTCTATCCGAATTTCAAGCAAAACTTCCCTTTCCTTCCGACGCACACCCGTATCATCGCAGATGCATCGAGGGCTGTAAAGTAAATGATGCAGACGCGAGTTACAAGATCGATAAAACAGCTACAATGAAAGTCTCCATTCAGCAGTCACCGTAAACAAGCGTCGCGGCGCGCGTGCACAAAGCTGTAAATTATCATAACAACATTGCATCTCAATTAACAAGATATGGATTGTCGACTCCCTCGAATCGAATCGAATGAACCAATTTTCCCTCTCTCTACGTGGCCTTACGAACAAAGTGAATGCACGCAGATGCATACAAAGTGATGCATACAGATGCATCGTCAGGTATGCAATAATAATAGAAAAAGAAAAAGAGATCTCGTTATCAGGATGAATAATCCGAGAAAGATATAAAAATGAAATCAAATAAGAACGAAACGTGATAAGACTGAAATCCAATAAGAACGGTTTATCTAACCAGTACCGTGGAATTAATGTAGTTGAAGACCTTTAAACGACATTTTTGTAGCAACGACTCGTACAGGAGAAGAGTAGGTCTTTCTTTCTCAAGAAACAGATCCGGATTTCGTTCGGTCGATTGATTTTCTAAAAGTCGACGCTATGCTGCGAAGTTCAGAGGAAACAAAATGAGAAGTGAAGAGAGAGATATGAATAAGATCGCGTGAGTAGGGAGATTAAAATCGATAAAACGGTACACAAAACCTAATGTTAGTTGCTTGCTACTTCTACTTTTCCTACCCTGCTTGCTACCATAACTTGTTATCTTTGCCTGTTCCAATCGTCTTCGTTTCGAACGAAGTGTCCCAACCGCACGTTGCAGGTATAATGCATCGAAGCGATAACGTTTTCTTGACGTACAATGCAATAACATCAAGAGAAAGTCTCTTACATGGCCTGTTAGTCATCGTGATAACGATAAAAAATGACGCTAATAGTGTTATCTATATGAACGTGCCAGACGTGAGTATCGAATCGTGAAAATGTAAGTCGACAGGTTTTTGATAATTCATTGGAAATAGTTTACAATACACCCTTTTTCATATCGATAACAGATTCGAAAGTCCTCTCGAAGGCGCTGCATCAAGTCAGCTGATGATTAGATATAAACTGATAATTGCAATTCTCACGGCGGCACGTTGCACAAACACATAATCGCGTCATCCTTTGTACGAATGCGATCGTTATCTATTAACAATAGAAAGCTTTTCCAATAAAGAAAGAAGATTATATCACTATGCACGTTGTTATTTTGAACGAATAAAGATATGGAATAACGATGAAATATCTACGCGAAGATCATGGTTCGATGAACCTCTTGGATCTCTCTGAATCTCTTACCTGTTCCACCGAATATCGGTTTGATGCAGGTCCAGTTCAGATCGTAAATAAATCGTTGGATCTCGCGACTCGCGTATTACGAACACACGTACATACAAGGATAATAAATATAATATAACGATGATAATAATAATAATGACAATAATAATAATAATGATAATAATAATAACAACAACGATAATACGTTTCCTTTACTGTTAGTTCGCTAATTATCGGTTCGATTTGAAATTAATTTCGGTTTTGTTACTTTCCCTTTCTGTTATCGTTTCTCTGCTTTCCTCGGTTCCTCTTACGTTTGGCGTTTCACGGGTTTTATTTGAAATACACCATAAAACCACCGATAACACCGGTAGGTCTGACAGATAGATAAAAGTGACTGAGAAGATAAAAATAAACCGATCGTTGCGACACAACGTTCTCGGCTGACGAAACGTTGGTCTTCCGCTGGGCCCAGCCGAGAGGACCCAAATATTCTTTTCGACTACATCTTTGCGGTTCGTCGGATAGAAAACTATGCCGAGGCGCGTGTCTCGTCCGAACACGAGACG
Organism: Bombus affinis; assembly: GCF_024516045.1. Lineage (NCBI taxonomy): Eukaryota > Metazoa > Arthropoda > Insecta > Hymenoptera > Apidae > Bombus > Bombus affinis. The sequence continues at coordinate 2,543,467 of NC_066347.1, read as the reverse complement.
ACGACTGGCTTTATCCGGCTAGTTCGCCCCCATCCAAGAGGCGGCAGGGGTACCTGGCTGCAGTGCAGTGTCGTAACTGCAAAACAGGGGGGTAGTTGCTACATTCCCTCTCTCCCTCTTTCCCTACCTCTCTTCACAGTCTCTATCATCCTTCTCATTCGCCTCTCTTCTTCCTACACGTTTGTACACCGCATCTTTCTCGTACTCGCCTACATTCCCACATTTACCTTCTCCCTTCCCTTTCGTCGAACCTCCCCCTATTCGCATTGTCTTGCCCGCACTAACCAACTATCTTTTTCTTCTTTCCATCGGCTTTCTCTTTCTCTCTCTCTCTCTCTCTCTTTCTCTCCTTCGTCCTAATCTACCGTCTTGCTTTTACACAGTATCACCCCACTCCTTTCAATCTCCTGACTCGATCGCTATCTCGCTTCCAGCCACGCTTCAGCCACCCCTGTCTTTATCCTGTCTACAGCCTGCCGCCTATACAGCACGAAACGAGGGAGTGGGCTAGCCGCAATGCAGCACGCGCAGACGTTCTCGAGGCTACGCCTGTATTATCCCCCTGCACACCCTGAATCCGTGACCTGAGACATCGGCACACGAAATACGCGGGACCTGTGCTCTCTTGCATCCTGTTCGCCATTAGTAGTAGACGCTCCTCTCGTCTACGACGAGTACAGAGCGGGCAGTTAACAAACGGTAGAGAGAGCAATAAGGAGGAAGCTAGAATTGAGAATTCAGGGTCTCTAGTTGCGATTCATGAAAATGGTTGTACATTGCCAGCCATAAATCACCGGACACTTTATATGCTTAGTAATGTAATTACAAAATAAAGATGACGCTGAATGTTAATGTAACAAAGTTGTACGTGTTTTAAAGATCTTATTATAAATTCAGACTGATTCATTAATGTCATGAATGCGAAATATTTCGTTAATAACATAGCGTAGAACTAAACGGAAAGACATTTCTATCGCTATGTGACAATATAAAATTTATTGCAAAAATAAAATCATTTATATAGTTTGGTAGAATAGTAACACACGAAGCTTAGAAAATAATAAACGCAAACGATCTGCATGGTTGAAAATTGATCCAGCCTTTTGAAGATTAATGAACATCAAAAGCAGCAAATATCCGGTATACTTATGGACGAGAATATAATTACACGAGGCGGAATTACATGTCGGATTTTCCCAAGCCTGGATGAATTTCCAACTTCCATTCATCTCGTAGATGAATTTTCTCCGAGGAAGATCGTCTTTGGTAATGAAGCTGTAGCGATAGCAAACTTCTAACACGGCTAAGCCTGTTCGTCGTTGAATAATCGACACGTGGTTCGCTCAGTCACGTCCCCCGCCATTTACAATTTCGAGCAATCTCCGATCGTCGGCGCGATTACGTAAAACCTAGCGAAAATGAATCGCTCGCGATTGATGGGGGAATTGATCACCGCAATTTGCGCAAGTCACGATCGAATTTTCGTTAATTTCTCGACCAGCGAACGGTCGGTGAACACGCCCATTGGAAATTAGTCGGGAAGATCGAGATTTAACGAAATTGAATGCGAATCGATGGATTCTATAAATAATCGACGGAGTTCTCGCGCGGCGTGAGTAGGAGGAACATTCAGACAACTCGTTAGCCAAATGAAGGTACCAACGGTAGTTGCACGAAACTCTAAGCAAGTTGTAGGCAACTACAAAGTTACGTGTTACAGCTATTTCCCGAGAAACCACGTTAATATCTTAATCAACATTAATTCTTTTCCCTCGAACCTGACTTTTAAAGGTATCACTAAGCTCGTGATTAAGATTATAAAGAAAAGCCGTCTTTCCGAATTAGATAAAGGGATCGTTATCGGTAGATTACGAGTTTATAAAAAATGCAAAAATACATAAAGTACCAGAAATAGAGCACTCGTCTAATTGTTAGTAAGAAAAATTATGAAACAGACCTCTGTTTAAATTTTATTTCCTTGCTTGTATTCATAAAAATCCGCGGTCTAATTAATAGTAGTACGTTCTTTCATTTCTGAGGAAACCGATTGTAATGCTGACCAGCGAACATTGGGATTTTATTCTTGTGGAATGCAGCTTACTTCCGAAAGCCTTGTACACAGTGGACCCGCGGTAAGGTTAATCGCAACAATGCTATGCTCAACTGTTGTAAGTCAGATAATTCTAAACGCGAACAAATTTTTAACGAGAGAATTTCCTGTTATCGGAATTTCCGGCTAGACGCGAAAGAACACGAACAATCGTGAGAGAAAACGAGCGTGACAAAACTCTTTTAAGCTTGCAGCATCTTTTCCTGTCTCTCTTCTTGTTTTTCTCCTTTAAAACGATTTTTAGACGACCAACGTGGGAAAAAAGTCGCTTCTTATTTCGGAAAGCATTTACGACTTACCCAAGCGCTATAGATAAAGCCCCTGAAGAATGCATGGAAATGAAAGTCACGCTTTGGGAGAAATACGACAACGAGGCGTGTGGGTGAAAGCTTTTTGGTCGTATAAATGATATAAAAAGCCACTCGACGCTGCGGGTTGGGCCTTTAAATTTCACGAAGCTGGGAAGGAGCTTTTCTAACCCGATAAGGAACAAATACTTAGACTGTGCGACGAAGTACGTTGGCATTTGTCGAATTAGAGAATTATCGTTTACAGTGTTTCTTGCAACTGTCGAGAATGTTATTTGTTGTTATTGGTTATTTTTGCCCGAGCTGTGGTTTAATATCTTCAATAGCGATCAGTATTTTATTCCAATTAATTCGTATTCGATGAATATGATTTTTAAAAACCATTTATATTTTAATTGTATTTTTATACTCTCGTAATTATGCGAAACTAAATTCGTGTATTTTGATTACGTTATAAAATAATATATCACACACACATTACGCATTAAAATCGAAAGTGGTCGACGAAAATGGAACCAGTTAAGCTCGATATAGGACCTCAAAAGGGATAAACTCGATCTACAAATGATTGAAGAGTTACGTTAGCACATATTACGCAATAGTGGAATCTAAATGTGGAATTTGTATTTGTGTTCCTTTAGAGGACAGTAATAATGATCTAGACATGATATAGATTCTACGTAACAAAATGTAAGTAAACATGTTAACAAGACTTTATATAACTGAACTATATTTATTCAGTCGATAAAACTTCCGTCTCTGATCAAATTTCAGCGTACGGGAAACAAAAACAAATTTGCAATTTTACTTCTTTACGTTCATACGCATAAATTTGCGATAGACGCGTTTATTTTTCCGTATTTCGATTCACCGTGTTAATAAAATTAATTAGTTATCTTTCGCATGGTTTCGTTCCTACTAAAAATAACTGTCATATATTAATATTACTATTAACGTTATTCTGATGTTTACTGTGAGATATGAATAAATAATGCAACGATTTGACGAGCGGTTGCAATATTTTGAAGGCGCATGACGGAGACGCAATTTGTGCTTAAAATGCATTCCGTTACCTCATACTTGGCATAAGCTAAGTTAGAGCTAGTAACGTAATTGTTCTTGAAATTTCTGCGCAGAATAAAATTTAGTCTTTTACGATCTTATTGCTTACAAGAAACACACCAATGAATCAGAAGAGAATATTGCTTGTATTCTTATATAAATGTTCATTAAGCTACCGATGGTAACTTTTAGACGTTTTTATTCGAAATATATTTCATGCAGTGCTTTTTAAATGAAATGCCTTCCGCGTCACATAATACGAATAAAATTTAAATCCTTTACAAAGAATTTACACATTGATGAATTTCCTACAAAAAGAACGGAAAAATCCAATTAACGCGTTCATTTTTGCACGACGCCGTAGAATTATTTGAATTATTCCCCTAGCGATATAGTCGAGGATTTTTATGTCGCGGCTCTGCTGCCCACCTAAAATAACATCAAAATCGGATCAACGTTGAAGAACAATCCTCGATCTTTCGAGTCGAGGGTCTAGAATTATTGGATGAATCGCAGTGCGCGATATTTTTACGTCTATCCAATGAAAAGTTTTAGAACTATTGAAAACAACTGTAATAAAATAGCGTAATAAAGCTATAGAATTCACCGTTTTGTAGTGCATTAAATTATTGTTCCACGTTTGGATATTTTAGATAATTCTTCTGAGGAAATAAAATCGTATTGGACACTGAATAGTAACAAAACAGGGAAAACGAAAACTTTAAATTGAACATTTATATTACTTAGATATTACTATTTTAATAATATTTAATTAATTATTGTATTAAGATAATAGAAAGATAATCTTGTAACTTAAAATACTTGAAGTTACTTAAGTCTTGATATTTTATAATGTTTTAAATTATAGAAAAAAATTATTCACATCGTAGATAATAACAAAGTATTAGTCTTACGATTAGACACAACACAGGCTATAAATTAATATAAATTCCAAATACTAGTCTAGCATCAAAATAAACGCAACAGTGTTGCGTCAATTTTGTTGCATCTCTCTAAAACACAATACTAAAACTTTTCCACCCGATCCCGCCATGAATCTATCGTCGGTATTTTCGATATTTTCGCAAGATCACATTTCGACGATAATGTGATTTTCGCAATCGCATGTAAATACCGTGTTATCGCAGCACAGCGTGATAAAGCTGTTTACGAAGGAGGAACGGAATTGTCGGGGAAATGCAATCTCGTTTCTTGATGAAAAGTGTCCCACACGTACTACTATTGTATCATCAATAGCGATTCATTGAACCGTATCTTGAAGTCTCAAAGCCAACTTGGTTATCTTGTAGCTAACCACCAATACAAGTTCGATTTCATCAAACTAGAAATATTTCCCTTAAACGCTTTGCAAATCAACGATGTGGGGTATAACTTGACTACAACACATTCTTACGACTAAAATAAATTTGCCGAGATCGATAAGTTCGTTAATTACCTTTATTCGATCATACGCAGAATAGTTTCCCAGAATAAATTTTCTAATTATTACTCTGGTTCGTAAAGGTAAAAGTACTCAACGTAGGCTAATTGTAACGTAACTGATTTGACACAGACAAGTGTTCTGTTTGTAGAAGCTATTTTGCCTGAGATTAATTGGAATGATCGATTAATGCTTTCGAGTGTCGATAAACAAATTCCACGTAATAATGAATATTTATTGTAATTTGATAAGCTTATATAAATTGTAAACGATGGTTATGGATAAAGGAGAAGTATTTTTTACAATAATTTGATATTGTGATTTTTTCTTACAATATTATCTGAAAATTTACTTGAGTTTTGCAGAATTTTTTGAACAATAAATTCTTTGTATAATAAACAAAAAATAAACACGTGTGAAACAAAATATAAGTAAAAATGTGCATGTAGAATAAGAAAAGACCTCCGTTATGTAAATGGTACAATGGGAAATGTACGGAACATACTACATATTGTGACAAACAACCCATTTCATAGCTTAGCAATTGTAGGTAATATCCGTAAAAATATTCGTGAACCGTTTTCTTGTGTCGGTCGATACATGAATCGTATAACGCGGGATCTATTCGCGCAGACGCAAATTGAATTTTTAACCATTGAATTTCGTAAAATTTTCCAATAAAGCTACGCATGTCGAAAAGAAGCAGTTGATGTAGAAATCTGTCGAATTGATTTGAAAAATCTTATAGAAGTATAAGAGAGTTTCACAAATTACCAACATTTCATATAACAGTATTTAACATAATGTCAATATTCCTAGTTTGTAAAACAGTTATATATTTAAAATTTCAAAGTATAATATTTTAATTTATTACGTATAACGTAAACTATCCGTATTTCTATAGTGAATTTAAACCTAATAATAGAATTATATCTATGAGATTACATAGGCGGGATATTCAAATGAAATCCCTAGAACTCCCAACCCTCGAGAAAAAAAGTTCCGCTCCAGTATAATTAAATTTTCGTTGTAATTGCTGATTTATTAGATTAAGAAATAAATTAGGTAAAAACGTAAAAAATACAGAATTACAAGCTATCATAATCATATACAGTCATCTTTTACATCTTTTTCCATTCTGAGCTGAACCTAAATTACTAAAAACAAACAGTTTTAAGGAATTTATAATACTACGCTGTATACTGTATAGTATGAAAATCAAAAGTTTGTGAATGGTTTTTTGAGAAATTTATGCACCTAACCAATCCTCTAATCCCAGCAAATAAAAAAATCATCTGCGCAACGACTCTATCTTGTTGGTGGACGGTCAATAACGTCAGCATAATTTTGCTGTGGTTTAATCGGTAACGGATAAGCAAAGACGCCTGCGCGACGCGTGTCCACTCTGTCTAACCCGTGACATTCAAAAGAGGTGAACGTCACACGGAGCGCACCTGGCGGTGATTCTCGACACGAACCTACGAACCTCCTAACGCGCAATGCAGTGCGTAAAGTGAGTTCTTCGAGTCTTTGTGTTATACATACGAAGCTCTAATAGCTAGTTTGCAGATTTTTATGCAAATTCATATTGTAAAGAATATAATTAAAAAAGCAGATTGCTTTACCTACTAAGTATTATAGAAAGCAGTTGGATATTTTATATATTTTTCATATATATGCATTCTGTGCAATTTTGTACTTTTGCTATAAATGCATAAAAATCTGCAGTGTATTGATAACGGAGGTAATTAGTGTGGACTGAAGAAGATAGAAAGAAAACAATCATAAAATCGACCACTCGATTCGTGCTGAGGATTAATTGAAAGGTGACGTCAAAGTGCCGCGACTCAGTTGTAACGCACCGGTCGAAGATATTAACACATACTGTTGACTTGGAATATGTAGTGATCGGTAATCTTGAATCATGTAATTTAACATTAAGATGACTTGACATTAAGATTAAAGATCACGAGTTATCGTATATTCATGATGATTAACCCTTGCAAAAAATTCATTCTTCTTTGTATCGTGTAAAATAAAATAATACTGAGATAAATAATAATAAGCGTATTGAGAAGAGAAGATAGGGCAGATAGTCTACATAATGGATACTTTAGAATTCTTTCTTTGGAAAATAAAAAATACTCTGACCGTATAATAAGGGGTTATCATACCGGAGTTGATTAGCTACGTGAATTCTGTTGAGTGCGTTCTCCTTTATCTTCCCATTTTTCCGTTTCTTTCAGATTGTTAGTTCTTTGTGAATGGTTATTCATGGAAATTTATGGTCATGGGTAGATAAATTGCTTATGAACATATTATGTATCGTATTAAAACTTTATGACGATTGTTAGAAAATGAAGAAATTTCAAAGCAAGCAATGACAATATCATTTAAAACATGAAACAGGATAAAACAAACTATACAGTGAAAGTTCGAAAGCGATGGAAGAACTCAGTAAAAGTTTGTGCAAAATAATTTGTATAATTGTATTAGCGGGATGAGACAATAACAATCATGACAATTAATGTTGCATTTAATATATTTCACATGCGTTGTAAAAGAATTTAAGTTACAAGTTATTAGTATAGTAATTATTATACATGTACAAATAACTTATTTATTATTTAATAGCATTTAAACATTATAATATATAGCACTTTCATAGATAAAATGAAGTTATGAATTGAATGAATTCAATAAAATAGACAATTTTTTAAATATAAATTAGCTTGTTCTTATAAGCAAAATATTAATGGCGTTATACGTAGTTAGTATGTAGTTAATAAATATTTTCATTTCACTTTTTCATTATCGATTTCTCATAAAAACATGTCTCATAAATGTACGTGAAAGCTATGAGTAATTGTAAACAGTGAAAGTTAATTAATTATTAGTCATCAATCATCATTCACAACATACCAATCTGTATTAATCTGTATTATATTTTATATTTAATACTTTATCACGCGAGAGGAACGACAATTTTTCAAATACTCCATTCGTAAATTTAAATACTTCATTTCGTTAAGAACAAGATTCAACACAAGAGGGCGCTAAAAGTGCATGCGAAACGTCGAAATTGATCATTAGCCAAAATTTTATCCGTATTACGAGACGAAAGAATTTATGATGACGTGACATATTCAGGAAAAAACTGACACGTGTGCATCCGGCTGCAATAGTGTGCGTGGACAACAGATGTATCTCGATTCAGAGTCACGTATTCATCACTGCTAATTTTTCGTCTTACACGTAACATGTAACAGTATTGTCAAAAGGATCATAGCACGTAGTGGTCACGTATAGTGCTATAGGTTGTGCATGTTTCGTATTGCGTAAGCTCTCGCAAAGATTGTACAATGCTTGTAAACGACCGATCTAATTCCATCCATCTACGAGCATCATTGATCGCAATATTGATTACATATATTAAATGCAACTAAATTAGACCATCATTGGCAAGTAATAAAGATAGGCATTGAAAAGCGGCGACGAAAAATTAGACGCAATTCTAGTGTGATAATTTATTAGATGTTCTTTTTATACAATGTGTTATGTATCTGCATGCACTTAGAACCATGAAAAACTCTTCACAAATAATATGCAACATGTAAATTATGTATATACATAAATGTAACGAAAATTGGAATTTTATTAATCTTATATAATTTCTATTTCTCTAACGAGAGTAACTTTTAAATTCCAGTTCTTCTTCCCGTACCATATTGTATGAAAAGAGAATTTATTACAATAGCTGAAAAGATACAAATATTTCCACTGTTATGACAGACATATGTATGTTATCGGTTATAGGTTATATTGATAAGCAATGTGAAGCAACTTATATTCTTTCTCTCTTTAAAATTAACTGTTAAGCTCAAATTATATATAAAATATTTCCATACATAAATTCGAAGAGTTTTGATGTTTCAGATTATAAAATACACGAATTGTCATCGTTATCGAGCACTAAGTGTTGCGCACTTTAAAATGTTCTTTCGAAGTCACGCGTTAATAGATCACGTGACGAAAGGTGATTTAAGCGAAAGTAACTTTTTTTTGCTATTCACTTAAACGTAATTTATTTTTCTTAAAACTAATATCCCTTTCAATTTATTTAAGAATTGAAGTAAAAATAATTTCGTTCTTCAAGCGAAATTTAATTACTTTATAGATATCAAAAACGTAATTATGAACAAATTCTGTACAGCGCTCGTTTAAAGCATAAATTCAAAATGTTAAGTCGTTAATTTTGTTACTTTTAAGATTTGTAAAACAATAGCTATATACATATAACTTGAACTTGACTTGTACATCTATACATTATCGTATGATCGTACGATATCACATTACAATATGAAAACATGTAGCTCCTTAGAAATTTGCGTATGCGATGTACAATAAAATATCGAGCGATGCTTTCAGTATAGGCCCATACTATTTCAAGATACAAAGTGTTTGACTGGGTGTAGACTAAATGTCAGTCAAGGTCGAATCTCATTGCAGGTCAAACATCAGCGTTTGCATCAGTTTTTCGGTATGAAGTAATCAATAAAAATTTATAAAAACGCATGACACTTTTCATTTCAACTTTCAATAAATTATTCATTCAAGAATACGTACAAACATAACTTACCTTATATTGACGAGATGATTTCTAACTCGAAACGTGTGTCTACGTATATCGTACGATTTGCTGGTTGGAAAGCGACTGAGGTAAACCTAGGGTATTCGTTGGTTTCAAAGACTGAACAAGAATGATATTGGCGCAAGCGCATTCTCTATAATCGTAGAGGTTCTCAACATTGGCTCGACTAACCGTTGTTATAACCAAAATAACGTACGTAGGTACGTAAATATAGAATTAAACACCACGGATATTTCAGTGGCAAAAGTACGTTATTACGAGTTTGAAAATAGAATGGTTTTTTTATACAGAAAAAATATTATTTGAAATAATTTTGTAAATGAAAAAATTTGCTTTGTTTTTTCTAGTAATATGTGGTATGCAGAGTATTTTGAGTGCTATAGTTACTTTACATAAATGCGCATCACATGAAACATTTAAAATTAGATTATAGTTATACAATAGATGCTTGAAATAAAATTATTCGAGCACGGTAAACAATAAAGATCCAAATTTAAGATAACAAAATATTGCATTGAAGCTTTTCTTTAAACTTCTTTCAATGATCCCAACAACTTAGAAATACACAGAGATAAATACGTATAAATGCAATTAAAAGTAAATAATAAGTAAATATAATTAAGATCATTCACAATAAAATAAGAATTAATGTTATTCTGTTTACATATTATCCGCCATGTGTATATCGAAAAAATGTATATATACAAATAAAGATACTTCCTCGAATAAACTAAAGTACCACATGTGTTCGTTTAAAATCTTTGTATTTATTTTTTACATGGTTCTATTGTTTGTTTTCCAAGACAACGAATTAAAAATAAATGTGTCCAAGTGGGATATCATATTTAATAATTGTTTCATAGCTACGACACTGCCAAGCATACGTGCTGATGATCCCGTCCATAAAGCCTAAAAGGATAAGGGGGACATGGGAATTGGTGGGGATTCATGGAAATGACGATGTATCGACCCTTAAGTAACGGACCAAATTCTCGGACGTTATACGACTCAACTCGCACGTACCGTCGCGGAAGCCTTCAATTGAGAGTCTCTGGTTTAGAGGTCAGTCAAGGGCACCTTTCGTGACATTCGTCGAATTTATTAACGAAATTTTTCGATGTAAGGTTGACGTACCCTCACACACACATTATGAAACGTCTTTATCATTACGCGATATAGTTTATTGATAAGATGTATTCATGAGATGTCATTTCATGATGACGTAGTCATGATCTGACGTTCAAGGTGTTCGAGTGAATTGATAAGCAATCACATGTAATTGGAATTTGCATGATGCAACTGAAGATTGAATATTGAAAAGAATTCTGATATTCGTTTCCACACAGGTATAATTATAACTTTGTAACTTTTAATTGGATATTTGTTAACTGATCGATAATTTTAACGAGAATTCCTAGTGCACACACCGTTTTCAGGTTCTAATTCTCCTAACGAAGCTTGGGAGCAGAGCTTCGCTCTTTCTAAAAATGCTGCTTGAGCATCTTGCACTTTATCTGGATTTCCTCTCCACGTTTTCAATGCTGCATTCTTTGAAAAGTAAGATTATTGGGAGAACTATCGTATTTTATAAATAAATGAACTGTGAAATTATGAGAAAGTTTTCAATTCTAATAGGAGTTAGGATATTTGAAGATACTTGTAAAGCACGTCCGTAACAAAACGTAAGAGGCCAAGGCTTTCTCCCTTCGTAAGCGTTAATAGCATTTAAATTTAACACAGCATTTTCATCCGATTGTCCTCCGCTTAGAAATATAACCGCTGGTACTGCTGGCGGCACTGTCCTCTGTAAAGCTGCTAACGTATGTTCGGCAATAATCTGTACATATGTTTTAATAATTTGTAATTAAAAAATACCAAATATTTTTATGCTAATAAAATATTTGGTATAATTATTTTTATGCTAGTAGAATATCGCGTTAGATATTGCAGAATTCAGTAGAAATTCGAACTAAAATACGTAGTTAACAATCGCGTACAAAATTATACGATACGAAACTTTATATAACAATTGAAATTGTTGAACAGATATTGTATAAGTAAAGTAGATATTGTACCTGCGGTGAACAATTGGTAGAATTTTTTATTCCCGACAAAACCATCGCTACCTTTAGGATCATACCTTCAAGGTAGATACGATGCTCTTGTAAAATACGAAATAAAATCGACAGTACTTCTTCGTGAACTTCTAACGCTCTATTTATTCCATGGGTACAGTTTAATATTTCGGGTTCTATTATAGGTACCATTCGTGCACTCTGACATATACTGGCATATCTGCGAAAAATAAATTGTCTAGTTATATTACATAAATATATATTTGAAGTACTTACGAGTTTTGTCAGTAAAATTTATTATATTGATATACAGGGCGTTCAACGAAATGGTGTGCACGATTTTTCAAGCAGTTCCGAGAGTATAACAAAAAGATATTTCAAACAAAAGTTAATCTGTTTTGAATCTGATCCTTTATAGAAATAAGCGATTATAAAAGCATTGGAATTTGTAGCTGATTCAAAACAGATTAACTTTTGTTTGAAATACTTTTGTTATTAGTTACATTGTTATAATATTATTATTTATAAAATATTATTTTGTCAAAAGTTACTTCGACTTTTTTAAATCTCGTGATGTATGTTTGATTTCATGGCATTGTAGCTGATGCCAAGACGAGTTTGACGACCTATAATAGAATGACCTTCAGATGATCTTGAGTTCAGAAATCTTGAATTTACTAATTCATGGGAATCGATCAGAGGTTTGCAATAATGTTTGTCTTGTCAACAAATTGCAAAAAATTACCAAAATACTTTTCATTCAACAAAGGATAAGTGCTATTTTAACTTTTCTACATGGAATTGTATATTGGATCTCCTATCCGTATATTTGTGCTTATAATAAATGTTCAAATTGCGTGTCACTTTCCGTGATATAAAGTTTCACTCTTTTCAGTAAATTTTAAATAAATTAATCAAAACGGATTAACTTTTGTTTGAAATGAAAAATCGTGCACACCATTTCGCTGAATACCCTATAGACTCGAATGTATAGAAAATAATTTGTACAATTAATAATAAAGTTAATTTATTTGCAGAAGAAGCAAAAAATGTATCCAGTTAAGATACCGATAATGTATGTACGTATGTCACGATTGATCATGTCGAATCATTTAAAAGTTTGTAATTATAACGTTAGATTGATGATGTGACGCAAATAAGTATGTACTTTCTTTCTTAATGCCACTGTCTATCGTAAAAATCGAATGGATCAAAGTGCAAGAATGGAGATTCTCCTTTAGCGGTTGACTTGTTTTAATAGAAATATTAACATTACTATTTTCAAATTAACAGTTTTCTGAATGCAACTTATGTTGAAAAAAACCATTATATTGAACAGAATATGTTAAAAAAATGCACACATAAAGAAATAACAAAAATCTTGTTTCTTCAATTTCAAAAGTGCAATTTGATTAACTTTCTTCGATACAGAAAGGGACGTAGGCATCTAACAATTCGGGTCACTTTCCTTAGGTTTGTTAGGTAAATAAAGAAAGAAAATAGAATTTGCATCTTTGCAGTTAATCGATTCTGTTGCAATTAAAATGGTAACGTGTGTTCATCAAAATTGAACCTTGCAAGGACGTTCGCATTCGTAACCATGGCCAGTTGACTCGGCGTGGTCTCTGAGATTGTGAATGTGCATCTCCATTTGGTGAAGTGACAGCCATCTCGTTTATATTGAATGCATCTCTCTTGCAAATTGTCCAAGCCTTCCGTAGTATTCTCGTCCTTCGAACTAAATAATGGGACCAGGCCCTTATCGACCTTAATGCCGGGTACGACATCTCTCTGACGTAGCAATTCGATCAATTCGACGTCATCGGATGTTTTTTGATAAACTGTCTCGTGATGCAGAATAACAGCACTTATGTATTTTGAAAATTGAGACTGCGGTAAAAAAACGTAAATACAAGCGAATCAAATTTTCATTGCGATAAGATACCGTAAAGTACAAGAATTGAAGGTGATTAAATAGCTATCATATTATATTTCATGATATCCGATTTATAGGTTAGATAAGCAAGTAAAATCTGCAGATTACGGTATAATGAGTTCACCTTATCTGCGGTGAACAACATTTGTCGATAATCGCGACGATTAATTTCGGTATTTTCCACGCCGATCTCGTCGAATCGTTCTTGAAAAGTTGAAGGAGACTCGTCACAAGCTAGCAGTCCTTTTCCTGGTACTACGATCGCGTCTACGATTTTGCGCAACTCTTGGCAAAGAGCTGGTTCTAACTCCGTGTATTTAGTAATGGGCGATGATATCTGATTAATAAATATATAACAATTTTTGACGAAATTTTATGTGACTTTAAAATAAAGTTAAATTAACATTAATATCCTAATTCATTCATATTATAATGTATGGTTGTATCGTAATTGTAAGTAAACGATATTTCTAAAGTGATATTACATTTTTCAAGCAAAATAGTTAAAAGAAAAACATGGTGTTTCGAAATTAAATTATGTGCAAGAAGTTAATGGAATTGATACAATTATCATTTGTTGAGCAAATGATTTCTTGATACGTATATTAAAGAATCGAAAACAAAATATAATTAAAATAATTTTTGTAACACTAGAAAGAAAAGAGTGAAATTTTTCATAACTTCAGGACTATGAACGAAGTTGGAAAGGTCAACAACCGTGTTGGCACTCGGACAAGTTATATTTAATTTCGAGCAACAATCATTGAGCGTTCTAATCCTATAATTTCGTAGCGAACGACAGACATTTATTTAGTACGACTCTTACACTTTCTAAGGGTAATAATCATTATCAAACATTGATATAACGGCAACAAAGTCCAATGACGATATAAAATATTATACCGTAATCACAATTACGCTTTTAAACTGTTGATTTCTTTTTAAGTTTAGATAATTTAACGTTGGTAAACATTTTTTGAGCGTGTTAGTAATAAATTAATCGTTTTACGTCTACATATTTATTATTTGCACACAGAGGAGTTAATATTTTTTTAAAGAGAAGGTTTCATTATAAAATTGAGATTTTTCTTGTTAATGCTAAATTGTATATCATGAAATAGGTCCAATACGATTTTTATGAAATTTTTATTTTGTACTTTTTACTACTGGTAAAATTTGGTAGTGATTTAAAAAAGTATTTTCATAGTGAAGAAGATAATAATAATAATAGTAGGTTAATGACTTACTTTGTCTCTGCAGTTACATTTATCCCCCAAACGCTTCATTATTTCAAGTACGTAAATAACGCCAAGAATTTTAGAAAGATAATAAAAATTAAGTGTATTTTTATTTTAATATAGGAACCATATTGATAGAAATTTTAATAAAAATTTGATACTGAAGTGAAAAAAGATAAAACAATTGAAAATTTATTATCTATATAAGAGTAGAATACAGGTTTTTTGCAAGAATCAAAATGCGGTAATAAGAAAATCAAGAACCTTTTTCTAAAGAGTTACAGTAATATTTAGTCATGGAAAGTAATAAATATGTTTAAGAAATAAATTTTAATAAGAAAAAAGTTACGGTCAGTTGTTAAATTAAAGATTAAAATATTTCATTTACGTGATGTTTGTAAATCAAGCGCCTAATTATAGGAACTAATGAACCATTGCCAATGGATGAAAATGTAGTAACAAAAAAACCCTAAATATCTTACGTCACTATATCATGAAAAATTGCCTTAAGTTTTGACAAATTTTTGAAATGGAAATCGATGAAGGAGACTTTTGTAATTTGTTAGATCGAGGTTAGTTACGTGCTAGCGGGATGTACTAGAATATTGATAGTGTATATGCATTTAAAAACTATTTTATGGTATTTTATTATTAACGTATCCGCTTATATGTGGTTCTTATATATTATTTCGTATGAGAACACTTCGTAGTAAAAAACCTTCGATTATAATGTAGGAGGTTAATCATAGATGCGATTAAACGGTAAATAAATGTTAAAAGACATAATATCTAAGTTGACATAATAATAAGACATAATATCTACGAATTTAATTGATTTAGAGAATTAATAGTACGTTACGATGAGTAATAGAGAAAAAGATGATTTACGACCAGAACAATGTTTAAAATCGAAAGACGAAAAAGAGAGGAAACAATCAGTATCCTCACAGAGTGATGATTCTGATTCTAAGAAAAAAAGACGTAACACTTGCAGTAAGGACAAAAGGAAAAAGTCAAAACATAGGAGTAGTTCTAGCAGCTCCAGTTCATCTAGTGTTTCCAGCCACGAGGTTAAGCACCAAAACGATAGGGAAAAGAGAAGCGACAAGTGGGATAAAAGATATGAAAATGGTGTTAGACCATATCGACAGAATCCAAGGGAAGGCAGGGGATATTATAAAGGGCGGAGTGGATACTTGGATAATCGTAAACGTCCTTTTGGGTATCGACCTTACAAACATTCTGGATTTTATGATAGAAATAGACACAATAATTCGCAATATAATAGGTATAATAATGAAAGGAGAGGTAATAGATTTTTAAATCATAATAGTAGAAGACCACCGTATGATAGGTCTAGAAGCAGAAGCACTATGGATCATGATTATCAAAGAAACATAAAGGATTCTAGTGAACAATCTAGGGAGAGTGAATCGAAGGAAAGATATGTGAAACAAACTAGTGCTGAAAAAGCAGAGTCAAAAAGGAAAGATACAGACGAAACTCATATAAAGGGAAAAGAAAAGAAGAAAGATGAAGACATACAAGATAAAGCTGACCACATTCGCAAGAAATCAAAGAGGAAAAGATCTTTGTCATCCTCAAGTTCCTCAAGCATTAGCAGTAGTACTGACAGTACTAGCAGCAGTTCTAGTAGTAACAGTAGCAGCAGTAGTTGTAGTAGTAGCAGTACAGATACTTCTGAGGATGAGAAAAAACGCAAAAAAGCAAGAAGAAAAGCTAAAAAACTAAAAAAGGCTATGAAAAAGCGTAGGAAGAAGAAAAGGATGAAGAAAAAATTGAAGAAGAAATTGAAAAAATCTAAGAAAAAAACACGAAATACTGACAAATCCAAAGAAAGTGTTTCTAAGGATAATTCACAAGAAATATCTGAAAAGTCAAAGGCAATGGCACCAATGACAAAAGAGGAATGGGAAAAAAAGCAGAGTGTAATACGTAGAGTTTATGATGAAGAAACTGGAAGATACAGGTATTTTTAATAAAAAATGTAAATATATTAACAATATGTAAATAAAAAATATATATTTATATGTAACTTAATGCTTTCACAGGTTAATTAAAGGTGATGGAGAAGTCTTAGAAGAACTAGTAAGTAGGGAACGTCATAAAGAGATAAATAAGCAAGCAACTAAAGGTGATGGAGAGTACTTCCAAGCACGCTTGAAAGCCAGTGTTTTATGAACTATTTTTCTATGTATGCTAAAAAAATACCCTTATATAATAATTACTTTATTGTCAGTGTTAAAGTCCTGTATGACAATATGTTTTGTAATGTCACAGAGAAAATACTTATATGTTGTACATCAATGAAACCAGTTTACAGTGTGATTTTAATTATATTACATGCACACAACGTTTTATCTAGAACGTTAATGACCAAATGTTAAAATATAATCAGCAACGAATATAATTTAGATTCTAAGCCAGTTTCATATAGTTATATTTTTTTCACACTATGACAATTTGTGTTCATTATCATGTATGGCATAAAAAGATCACACCTTTGAATACTTTATATCGACGCTAAACATAATGTAATAATATGTATGAAGAAAATTTGTAATTATTCATTATTTCGATGAACCACTTACATTATTTTCATAAATAAATAATTAATTAATAATTGGTAAATCACTTTCAAGATATAAATTTTATTTTCTTATATGAATAATTTTCTTGTTTCGTATATACAAGTTATATTACACATCTCTTAAATTTATATAACCTTCCGATATTATTTTTTTAATTATCGAAATATAAAGATTACTTTTTTTCTATGGATATCAGGATAACTGATAAATGATTAATGTAAAGATAACATTATTATAAAGCATTTAAAAAAGTTTCGTTTTATGTATATTAAATGCTTAATACAAATTCTTATTGAGTACAATTAGTAGTGAAAAAATACAATTTCATATACTATATATGAAAGTCAATACAGCTGAACAAGAAGGCTTGTATGACCATCTCGATACAAAAGATCATCTGCGATTATTGCTCGGCATAATGGGCACGAATATTCTTGATTCAACCAAGTTAAAACACATGTTTCACAAAAAATATGCTTACATTGCAATCTCACGGGCATTGAATATTGATCGTGACAAATTGCACAAATTCCACCGGATGCTATTAATTGTTCTTTCGATGGCGATACTCCTAAATTCTGTAATTCAGTTAATTATTAATTTCGTTTTATAAATTTATATTCTTTTATTTACTAGGAAGTATGAAACATACCACATTTTGAAATAGCTTCCAAATAGCAGTTTGAAATAATTTTATACACGAAAATAAATCAGTTCCTTTGCTTACTATATACAATAAAGAAAGTAATACTCCAAAGATCTTTTCTGAACCTTGATAACTTTCAAAAAAATAATATAACCATGGTTGAATAGGTGCAACACACCGGGAAAGTTGAGATGATGCCTCCACCATAACAAAATATTTTCCCTAAAATTACATTGTCATTTGATTTCCTAATTAATTAATAATATTTAATAACCATAGTAGAACTTACCCTTTTTCGAAGAGCCAAAAGTTTTGAAGGCAAACATGTTAAAAAAACTTTAAAAATAATGGTAATCAATTTCAAAACAAGATCTTTTATTAAAACTGACCACAGTAATTCCCAAATGCTAAGAGATTGTGTATATGAAGAAAATAGATATGTATCATATTCAAAATGAATAAAAACTATACATCCAATAATATAACACGTAATAACTAAGAGTGATAGCCAACTTTTATTGTTTTGTTTTGCAATTTCACGTTTTACAACGTTATTAGTATAATTAAATACAACAACTAATACTATAAAGTTTAATATATTGGCTCTGTGATCATACAGGCCTTTGGCAAAAAGAATAAGAACAAAAGGAATATATCTTTTAAGTCCTTTAAAGAATGCACGTGTTTGTGAATTAATTCGCACTGCCTCTGCTGTAGTGTCTTCTATATCATTGTTATTATTATTGTTATTATGATTAATAACATTATTACTATTATTATTTTGGCTTTCACCCACAACTTCATTAGCAGCCTCACGGATATTATTTAAAAAATTGTCTGTTGCAGTTGTTTGATGATGATGATGATTATCATGAACTGAAACATCATTCATTGATTGATCTTCAACATCAATGATATAATTATCAGATGAAAGAGGTACTGGCTCTGTAGGAGTTTGAACTCTTTGAATGTTCAATAATGTGCTTAATGAAATGCCTGGTTGCTGCAAGTATAAATAATTAAATTAATATTATGTTTGTATAAAAATTTGTAAGATACATATTAAAAATACATTTGTAATACATTTTCTATAAGAGGCCTAATTTCATCTATAGTAGAAGATATATTATTTGAAAATATTCTAGAATGTTCCATTGTTGTGTTTCTGAAATTTAAATCTTTTATACAAATAGATGGTATAGATTGACGTAAATACAAAAATTATTATCAACGTGTACAGCATGAAAAATATATACATACAGTATAGAACTTTTTCATTACGCTTTCTTTAGGAAGCATCGATTAACGTCAAGATAAATTATCTTAAGTTCTTAGAAATATAATTATATAATTAGTATTAACACATTTGATAAACTGCAGAGTAGGAGAAAAAGCATCTTCGTATATTAAAAATCTAATATTAGGACGTATAACCACAAAAAGGAACCGACATACTAGAGATTTGTATCAAATTCATTTCATAATTGAATATTTAATATAAAACTCATTACAAAACATTAACTTTTATACTTTTTACATTACTGTACTTTCATAGATAATTTTAAAAGTTTGATTCATAATTTTTGACGTAGGAAGATATCGAATTGCGCCATTTTCTTTAAGATTATTCTTAACCGATACGTATGTACCATCAGAGCTATGAATATACACACGTATAAGCGCCAAGTTTAAAATTATAACTTGTTAATTAATTCGTTCAATAAGTACTTCATTCATAGGTATAAAATATATATGGGTAACTTCGTTAAATTTCACATTATCTGCTTTTCATCATTTACTATAAATTAAAGTAAATTTCAGTTTTGTGGTCGTTCAATGATTAAACAAAAATTTCTATAGACTTGAAATATTTTAAATAATTAATAATAAGATATACTACATTAAAGTTTGATAAAAATTCACGTAATTTATGTATAATATAATAATTTATACACACATACATTATGTTTAATACTGTATATGACAAATGTCGTTGCTTTAATATTGTTGGCAAAAATTTAAGAAACTTTATTTTCGAATATTTTTTGTATGCTTTCCCCGTTTACGTTTTCCTCTTGTCCCTTGGATAGAATTTAAATAAGAATAAGTACATTTGGATGTTGGTTGTTCAACCGAAGCATTAACAGCTCTTGTCCAAATGATCGATGCAACTGCACCCAAAGCCCGCGACATGCACAGTAATATTTGATTGAATTCCATGTCTTTCAGCCCATAGAACTTACACAATAAATGTAGAATAAATTACAATCATAGTATAAATAGGTGAAAATTAAAATAAAATTGTTATTATACTTGAAAAATAGGTGCAGCGATTGCATTTTGTTCGGGATAAATATTTTTTCCTTTTGCAGATTTCATCATTGTAGAAAGAATTTTAGTGATGGTTTGTGACAACTAGAGATAAGAATATAACTATAAAATTTTTGCTTAGTAACTCAGAGAGGTAAAAGAAGTAAAATTAAAAGATACAAGTTTGAGTAAGAAGTTCATAGACTTAAATCCTACGTATTCGAGAAGAACTATGAATAAAATTAAAGATACTTAATAGGTATACATTACACGTGTATACCTTTACACCAGTATCATTTGGTAAATGTTCTCTTGCATAATTTTCCAATACGGTGTATTTCGGATCGCAAATCTCTGCTTCTTTGTAACCAGTTAATTTATCCCTTTGAATTATAGTGGTTATATAGTTCCTTAACTTTTCTTCCTTCGATTCTTGGCCAAGAAGGCGCTGTATTTTTCTTTGGAATTCCATATACTAGTTCATTAAGGTAATAATTATTCACGAGTAGTTATATGTTTTATATCGATAATAATTCTTGTAATTATTGTAGAAATTATTCAATTAATCGAAATCGAAAACGTCATTACTTCTGAAATTGTGCCGCTTTTAGGTTCCTCGGTATATGCTAAAGCTCCTGCTGCAAGAGCCTGGTTGACGTATGATTGAGAAGCACCGAGTATTTCTGTAACATGAACGCCAGGTATTCCGCCATTTTCATCTCTATAAAAGTATTTTGTGATATAAATTCTATAAATGGAAAGATGTATATAGCGATAAAAGGAAATTTTTTAAATTCTAATTTAAGTAGTTTATGGAACATTTCTGTAATATGAACGCCAACATTTCTGTTATTTTCATTGTATATAAGGATATGTAATTTACTTACGCGTTCAGAACAATGTATAATCGAAGGAAGTCCATCAACGATTTCTTATGGTTTTTCGAAATGTCAAATGCGTTACATAAACATTCTGATAAAAATTGTATCCAGTCGCCGTTCTCTTCTTCCAAGTTCTTCAATTCGCCTTTAGCAATTAGACCGACTATTGCCGGTAGCGTTGCTAGTAACTCCATACTATCTTCATACATGTACTTGAAGCATAAATAATAAACCTCATAAAGGAAATTTCAACTTTCAACAAATTCAATCAAATATTTTAATCCGACTTGGTTACTCAAATCTTTTATAGTTTGTCGTTTCCTAGCTTTAAAGCATATCCCATTTAATTCTTTTCTTAACTCGTTAAATAGGAAGGAAAGTAATGCAAGGACAATTAGTTGTTAATTCTGACTACAAAAGCGTAATTATATAGTATTCATAGTATCTGGTGTACGCTAAAGAGCCCGTCTTTAAATTTAAGTCTACTATAAAAACATTGTCAGTTAGATATTAAAACTCACTTCCCAATGAGTATAACTCAAGGCTCCATTTTTTAAAGCTTCATTCATGTGATTGCGAGAATCAAAAACGGTAAGAGCCACTGACAGTTTTCCGAGAGGAGACGTTGTTTTTGGTAACGTTTGAAGAACGGAACCGACGATTCCACCACCTGGTCCTGACCACCAATCTTTCTTCTTTTCACGTCGTGCAGACCAATCAGCGATTAGCGATGCTGTTTGTTCTTGCGTTGGAACATCCCCGGTTAAAAGCAACCAAAATACAGATTCCGCACTTGGTGACTTTCCTTCTCGAGGTAACAGCGTAACAACTTCCGGTATTGTTAATCCCCTATATCTAATCTGTACAAAATGAAATTTTTCACTTTTAATTCTGTATTAAATGTTGTTAATTTCGTTTAGAAAGAAATGTGTTATAGTATAAAAACGTCACCCCATATTTTGGATCAATCTCAGAAGTTTCTCTAACCATAGTGTTCACTCCATTCAATCCTTGATAAATATTTTCCACGGTGATCTGACTGATCACCGACGATCCATGTTCTTGACGGATATTTCTCAATATATCATAGTGTATGGGAATCTTTTCGCACAAAGCCTCCTTCAAGTTTACGCTTGTGCTAGGAACACCTCTCGTTGTACTCACCTTAACATTTAATTCATTTTTTTCATATCCTTGCAAAAGTATAATATGTTCTTGTAATAATGGTAAAAAATATATTATTGTTTTTTCCTTTCTGTTTTTTTAGAATAACGGTTAACAAATTTATTTGTCAAGTGGCATATAACAAACCAAATAAAGGCAAATCTTTATCTATGCGGAGAAGAAACTTTAAGATAATTTATTACCAGTAAAGAGATATTTTTATATAATTGAAAGCATAAATGGTATCATATTCCCTTTCTATTTATAGACCTTCAAATTATCAATATTGCAGATAGCGATAAAAATTTTGAAAAGCAAATTGGCTGCGAGTAACCTCGTACATCGGTAAATCAATTCCAACCGTCAATACGTGTCGTTGTCCGTGGAAATTAATGTCGCTGTAATTCTTCATATTTTTTAGAATCACCGTTCGCACGAGGAATCGCAGTCCTCTCCAAGGCTGAAGCATCTTTCCCAAATTCGTCTTCTAAGATCCTCAAACGTAAATTTTCATCATTTTTGTAATGAAAGATCGTTAGAACGTTAAGAGGAGACTGGTCAATGTCATTATATGTTTACTGTTTTTTAGTCTTAGCCTTACGTAAATTTATTTCTGCAAAATATAGTGTGAAATTTAGTCATTGCTTCGTTCCAAATTAAGAAAACAGAGGTCGAATTACAATGGTATTTTTTGTTGCAATATTTAGGCGGTGATAGTCTTTTGTTTACTTCTTGTTTCCTGCGCGTTTGCTATCATGAAGTTTTATGCCCATATGTAGATATTATTCTGCCTTTGAAAACGCAAAACATTAAACATTAATCATCGATACCTATTGTTGGTAACAGCTTTTAATGATACTTAGAGGAGTATTTTTAATTATCAGTATCTCCATTTTTTTTCTTTTTTTTTTCGATATTAAAGTAATATATTTGCAGTGTAATTTTCTAGAATCTAACAAAACGCAAACCAGGAAATGAATGAAAAGATCAAAACGTGTTTTATTTTTGCTTTTGTTTCTTTTTTTTTATTGCATTACTCCTGCATACAAAATAACGCGTGATATTTTGTATGTAAAACAACGCTTATTCGACACACTCTCGATGACTGTACAAATTCGCGTCGAAATTTCTGTACCTTGTCTAGAATCACTATTTCGATACAAAGATTTTTTTTTACCAACGAACACATGTTTGTATGTTATGTAATGTACAGTTTGTATGTCGCTCTATTCGGTATATTCAACATTTACGTATATTCATTCTGCGTGGCCTACGCGTATACTGGACAACAAATTGATCGTGGAAATGAAATAACAATCGATTGTTCGTGTATCGTTTTCGATTTTGGCAATTATCATAAAATATTCATAAACGATCGTACAACGAGCGTCGAACTTCGTTAAACGGGAGAATCGGTTTCCTTGTCAATCGCTTAATTATTGAGCCAATAATATTATGTTCTTACGTTAAAATACGTACAAACGACAACAACAGATAACACGTACTTTTCAGAGATCTGCATACGTATAGGTGCACGGTATTTCACAATATGAATAGCTACGCTTACGGCTAGTGATTAATTCCTTAACAGTATAGTAAAATATATGTATATTGTATACACTATTGCTTGATCTGAGGTAACTCTCAATAACACGCTATTATTACATTTATTTCTTCGCTATTATCATCATTTTTATTATTAATATTAATATTAATATTATTATTATTGTTACTATTATTGTTATTATTATTATTATTATTATTATTATTATTATTATTATTATTTTTATTATTATTAGGCCGAATGCATTATTGGAAAGTGAACTAAAAATATTAATTTCGTATACTCGAGGTTCAATATAATAATAGAGCAACAAACTATAGAATAAAATATATCACAGAAAAATAGAGCGAACTTTATTGCGTTTGCAATTACAATAGATCTCTTAATTTTTCATCAAAATATAAGTTCTAGAGGTGTATATAGAATAACTAATTCTAATCTATAAATAAATTTATCTCTGGTACATATATTCTGAATGAAGAATTTCTAAAAATGAAAGTAGTATTTCAATTTTATGTAATTACGCATGTTAAACTATTTGAAATCTTATGTAGGAATTTGAAAAAGTGAGATAAATTCATTTATAAATTTCGTTTGTACAGAATAGAAGAAATTCATGATATATTTACAGAGCGAATTATAAAGTAAATCGTAGAAATTAAATTGTACATAGAGGGATTCGGCAGTCGGTTACGTACATACATACGTATTTGCAATCTTTCCGTCGATCTCGACGCGAAAGTGCAGTTGTACAACATGATTGCATTATTTTTCAGTGTTAAAGTTACACGATGAGCAGTTTCGGTGGGAATATTCACAGACGAGATCCGAAGGTTCTTCGATTCGCAAAGTATATTCGGTATTTCCTTCGTTACCAACTTCATACTCTCGTAATACTGATAATTCATGAGCTTTGAGAGATCTTTCACGAAAAGCGATCGAATGATAATTACAATTTTAAAATTGTTAAAAAAATAACAGTGAAATTATTCCTCACTCGCTTCAGTTTGTACTTACAGCATTAAATTTACGAAAGACACAAGAAAAACTGTACTAAATCTAGAATCTTTGTCATTTATGCGCAAAAGGTGGCCGTGCTTTCCATGAAAAATCTCGATGTCTCCAACAATCACAATACTGCATTCTGCATTGTCGATTAATGAACCACAAAAGGCTCCTGAGTGGACTCCTGATTCGGATTACAACTCGACTAGAGGGATATTGAGAATAATTTGGGAGTTTGCGTGCATTTGAGCTTTTGCATGGAGGATCTTTTGACAACGTTTGTTTTTCGTGTCCGCTTCGAGTAAACTACGACCCTGTGTCATGGTATAGATAGAAGCAACTTCTTTTGATGATGTGGTCGCAGAAATCGAGCACGTTGATTTTCTGGCTTCAATGTCAGAGAAGAATACATTTTTCGCTGGTGTCGTGCGAGTGAGATCGTAGAGGTTGCGAGGGTGCTGGCGTGGGAGAAGGTGGTCTACCTTCCACGGCTTGAATACTCTTCATCAGTTCACGAAATACCTGTTAGACGCGTAAAAAGTGTACTTTAATTCATGAAAATAATTTTTCTATGTTATTCTTAAAATATAACAATACAAATTTTCTCATGATGGGAATTTGTAAAATTATATTAAAAAATTGTATTATTAATATCTTTTACTCAGATAAATAAAGTTTAAGGTTAAAATACTTTAATAAATTCATATACAATTGGAACCGTTAATGGTTAAATATTAAAGTAGTTTAATTTTGATCAGTGGTTTATTTATTGCATTAGCAGACAAATACGTTTGCAAATTAACATAACCAAGTTATGAATGTATTTTCAATTATAAAAGATTTTAATGAGCAGTTTCATTTTCACATTATAGGGGGCGAAAATTTCTCGAAGTAGCGAAAATTTCTAATTTTATTAGGTTATGGTAGATTGTTTACGTCGCATACGCATAATTTGAAACGCGAGATGAGGTTTCAAAATGTAATTCTCTTATCGTTTCGATTAATTAAGTAATGTATGTATGTAAATCTATTACTATACCTTCTATTCACAGGTAAATGTTCTTAAATTATAATCAATAAGTAATTTCAAAGTATGATATATTCATATGTTTTGTCAATGTACAATGTATATTTGTAGTTCTTTTATACAATATGACGATTTATATTTGTAGCGATAAAAGAATAAAGATAAAAAGACATGGATGTAACTGTTTTGTTTTAGGAAAAGAAGTTTTGTAAACAAAATTATTTCATTGACATCAATTACATTGATAGCGATGAGACAGTTTTTAGTGGGTTAATACATAATAAATATTCATGTAATACAACAACAAATTTTAATACAATGAATGATATATATATTTTCATGGGAAAAAATTCAAATATGGAAAATAATAATGTACATTATAAGATGCAAAAACATGACATTAAAAGACACATAGGCACATTTGAAAAAAATAGTAAGGATAAAGGAAGGAGAGATGATAATCAAAAAGGTGATATAAATATGATTGATAGTAGTAGCAGCATAAGGAATAAAGTAAAACAAGTTCAAGATAATATGAGAAAACACAAAAAAAGTGAAAAAGTGAGACTTGATAAACAAAAAAAAAAGTATAGTAAAATAGAATATTATACTCGTGATTTAAATTCATCCGCACCCATTGCTCTGCAGCAAAGTGAACAGAAAAATAAAGCGATGCAGAAGATTGTTCAAAATTTTAAACCTTATATTAGAAGAAAAGCAGAAGAGCTAAAAGATAAACTTTTAGAATATCAGTTCCACATAATTAAGATACAATCAAACTATACTACAGAAGATATAGTAACATTGCAGGATGCTAATCATACAGTATTCATTTTCAATAGTATTATGAGCAAATTAAAAGAGGAACTATCTCAACTACAAGAAGAATTAAAAGATTCTTATATTGAGTGGATTAGGATCATTAATAGTTGTAATCGTACTGTTTCAAATGAACAGAATAAATTGGCTATTAATAGTAATGATCTGAAAATAGTAGAAAGTGAAACAAGTTCGGAAAATAGCAGTTGCAATGAAATATTTTCAACAAATGCTTATAAAAAACAATCATCAAACATAAATAAAAGTTCAGAGAAGAACATTTGGGAGAGAAATAAAAATACTATACTTCAGCAGAATATTAAACATGGTAAGAATAATGAAATATCATCAAACACAATGGGTACTAACATCATAAATACAAAGCAGACCTCAAACCAAGCTGGTAACAACAATGATACTTTACAAAGTGGACAAAATCCATCATCCACGTCCAATAAATTAAAAAATACTAACGCAACTAAAGTACTTGGAACATATTTTACAGTGGGGAAAAAAAGTACAAATTACACGCTAAATAAAAATTCATCAAGTCAAAATATTACAGATACATTGAAGCAATTAGGTGGTCATGAACGAGTTTTAGCTGAAAAGGAGCCAATAACAAAGAAAAGACGGTTAACAGATTATGACAGTGATATAAGTAATAAGCATGGTATAGTGTCTTTGTATAGTTCAAGACATATGCGTACACAAGACATTAAACAGATAAATAAGGTGATACATGTAAGTGAAGACACATATTCTGAGGACTCTGGAAGTTTAATTTTTGAACCTATCCCATTCAATAATTCAGAAGTTCTAACACCAAGATCTGATTCAAATGAAAGAGATACCTTCCGATCTAACAAAATACCTAATTTTAATATACATTTTAAAGCTAAAAGTAACCATGATTCTCAAATTGTATCGAAAAAACCTGTAGCTCTTTTAAACACAAACAATTCAAAAGGGAAGTATTGGGTAGAATCCATTCAAGATAAAATGTTTAATATAAACGGAAGTTCAGTAAATCAAATTGAACCTAATATGGATAAAAAGTTACAAATGATATGCCGAGTGGTACTACATAAATACATACAGTAATTAAGTTAATATTGATAATTACGATTTTTTGTGTTTTATTTTTGTCTCTTAACTCCTTAAGTGGAGAACAAAATGCTTGTAAGTCATTCGTATAGTAGAAGTATAAAATGTTCTTACTGTTTACTGGCGGATATATAGGTTGGACCCAATTAACAATTAACCGAAGCCGATGTCTGCTTTACCCGCTTAGGGGATCAATTCGTACCGTTGAAGCATAGCTGCTATGATAATTTGTGTTAAGAAATTATCCATATTTATTTTTGATTTTTATTTTGTAATTTATATAAAGTTCACATAAAAATGAATATTATATAAGAAGTTTATTTTATATATTAATGTACAAATATTTTTTTATATGACTTATTGCGTAATTTGATTTACGTAATAAATTTATGTTACTATACAAATGTATTATGTATGAAGAACCTAACACTTTAATTTTATCTTCGTGAGTAGTTCAAGATCATTGTTTAGGATCTGTCAATCTAAACCTGTAAGATCATCAAATTTCGAAATTTTCGAATTCCAAAGTTTTCATACATACATATATATATTTATCTTTTTTATTCAATTATTCTGTTTTTATTACATTTTCTTTCGAGCAATTATTCTGAAATTTTGTACATATCATTCTCTTCCCAAGTGTCACAATATAGGCGAGTAAAACTAACAAAAATATCGTAGGTAAGAAAGTAAAGACTACTGATCGCCATAACAGTCAACGTATTAATAATATACATTTATATCATACGTACCTGTACAACACGGCAGTTAAATCTGGCGCTACATTCGACGTAGCCGCATCGCCAGTGCTTCCGAACGAGATTAACGATGTCCCTGTAGCGAGTTCCGGAAGCAGCCGCAGGCGATAATTCGTCTTGCTTGTTCCCGACTACCAATAACGGTATGCCCCTCATATCCCGCGCTTCGTAGATTTGTTCTCGTAACGTCCTAATATACTGTCGTGTCATAAATGAAAGTGTTTTAATATAGATATATAAATAATATCTATCATATTTTATAGTATCGGATATATATTATTAGGTTGTGAGTTTTTATACATTTATGGGAAATGTAAAATTGTAAAGACGCATACAATGCATATAACACGTAAAGATATGTAAAATATGTAAAGTATAATACTAGTTAAGATATTTAATAATTGAAACAAATCTCTGTCTAAATGTTATCTTTCTAATTGCGTTTATAAAAATATAAATTTGCATAAATATCCGCAGTCTATATATCGATACAATTTGGGTTACAGTAGTCATAAAAGTATTGTAATATATAATGTGTTAATAAATATTCGAGATACCTGAAATGTCTGAGATCTTCAGACAGGTTCAGTTCCAGACGTCGAAACAAACGCGAAACTTGTTATGCAAAAATATGATTCCGAGTTACAAACAACTTAATTTTGGACGAAATATCCTTGCACATAGGTTAGGAGGGCTCTGTTGCATAATAATTTACTAATAGTAGTAATGATTTAACCACCACATAGTCTAATTATTGAGTTTCACAAACGAAAGAATCGAACTTTCTTGCATAATTTTCGCGAAAATCAAGCAAATCAACCGAAACTGGACGACGTTTAGCATTTAGAGCGTATATGAAAAATATAATTTAAAATACCAGGTGCAGAAGATTCAAGCATTATTATACGTAAATGTTGATTTGTGTATTCAACTGGACAACCCTACTCAGAATATCGCGAGATTTATTCTAAAAACTGATAAAATTATTTTTTTTTGACTCGGTAAATTCATTAAAATGCTAAGCGCAATAATAAATTAAAAGAATATCGTAACGAGAATCTTCGATAGTTCTTTTTTTCAAGTTTTTGCATATTTTTCATCTCGCTGTAGAGAGAGTATAAAGAAGAACGATAATCGCAACAAAGATCGAATAAGGAAAGTTTCCACCCCTCTGTTAAGCATAAAGAAAGGCCTCTAATGAAATGAGGGTGTCTGGAGGCAATTGGGATGAAAAAAATCTTTTTAAAAACATTCTCAGGGATAAACACGTTTATTCGAAGCTTTTAAAATGCAATGTTTGCAGACGAAGGAAACGAAATTGACAACTGTAAAGTAGCTTTGTGCTAAATGTAATAAATCTTTAATAATATATTGATATAGAAAGAACGACTTTATTCTTTATTAGAGCTATCGTAGAATATTACGACACGATAAAATTTATTTTTGGAAGTTAATATAATAAAGAGGATATCTTGGGATTTATAAGTGTCGAGCAGTCGCACTATGGAACAACTTTATATTTAAGAAGTTTATACGTACACAGCTTGTCTGTTTATCAAGCTATAGATAGTATAGAAAAGAATCTTCCGTATTGATTGACAGACTATACCGATTGCTTCCAATAATAATATTTCGATTAATAATAACGAGAAGATACTGTTTATAAATATTGCTTTTGGTCATCAGTCAACCATCAATTCATATATTTTTTAGTAACAATCAAGTCTTGTTGATAAAAATCTACCAGAATGTTCACGGTAATTATAGGAATACAGGAAAACAAATATGTTTTCACGAGTACGATTCTGAACAACTTTTTTCTATAGGTACGTGTAATCGTCACTTGACTTTGTTTCCGAAATATTCATAAAAATATTTTTGCTACGTTTTATCTCAGTGTGAGTTAGTTTTGGCTTAGCTTTATGTACGGACATGATATTATATGCGTATCCATGGTTCTCGCGTAGCTTAATTAATTGCAAGTCTCTTTCCTTTTGTTTCTTTCTTATCTTCCCGTGTTTAGAAGTTGAAACGTGAGACGTACGAACGAACGAATCGCGGTACGAACACATCTAACGTACGTATTGGGAAAAGCTGTTTACAGCGTTAACTTAAACGACGTATTTGAAAATCATAGAAATCGGCGAGGTGTACGGAAGTCATCTTATAAATGCAGGCTTAGTAGTGACCGGATGGCTCGTTTTTTGTAATCATTACAATATATGTATTTGCGTATTTATATACGTACCTGAAACGTGTCCTGATTACTGAGATCGAACACGAGAACGTAAGCGTTCGCACTTCGTAGTCCGTAATAACGGAAGTCCGTCCATTCGAGGTGCGAGCTGACCGGAAAATACGGGATCATCGGTAGATCCGTGATTTTTAGTTCGTACAATCGATCGGCGAGTACCACGCTCGGATAGAAAGTCTCTCTGCGCTCGGTCGGTTTGTATTCCTCGCAGAATTCGCTCCACACGAATTGCTGGAACCATAAACGAGTACTAACACTGGTGTCGGTTTACGATTTAGATCGTCGTTCTCGTTAACGGGAATAAATGGTGAGAACCCTGGAACTTCATGGGGAACTCGAAAGTTATCAACTGGTTTGAAGTGCTGTACGCAATCGACGATTCGTTCGACTTATCAAGGAGTAGATTTAGATTTGCCCCGAGTGAGAGAGAGAGAGAGAGAGAGAGAGAGAGAGAGATGGTATTTTATATGGGTTTAAATTAATTTCATTATTGACTGTAGCAGTAGCTATGTTGATTTTTAAATATCTAGAGATTAAATAATTCTAGAAATTTATAAATAAATATTGAAGAGATTTAAAAAGTTAATTATAATATTATACTTAAATATTCTTAGTGATTTCATGCGACTTAAACGATGTTTTAATGTTTTAATTAAGGTAATGTTTTAAAAATAATTCCCATGTACATTTTCCATCTGTTGGAATGTAACGATAAGTTAAAGTACCCACGATCTACTGCTGTATAAATTATAATTAAAATAAGATACAGTGACTAATGTACAGTGACTCACGCTGAAAGTATCATATCTGGACATTTACTACAACAAATTTTTATTACTATTTTTATTACTAATTTTTATACTATGGGTATATTATCTACGTGATACAAAACTTTTCGAATTTTATTAGAACTATAATAAGGAATATAGCTAAAAATCACACTAATACAACGCAGTATATACGTATTATGCTATAATGCTATTCTGCTAGTTTAAATTAAGCTTTTGCATTGATACAAGAAGGGCAATATCACTAAAAATTTATCTCAACTATTTTTATATATTCATTCATTTTTGTAAGAATTTTTACAATGTAATCTATAAATACATGTAGAATATACAGTAAACTAGATGATTTTTACACCTGTATTTTAAAGGGAGAAGAAATATATAGAATTACAAGTAATTTCATTGCAAGAAGATAAAAATTTATGGGAAGATATGTATTGTGAGGTAATCGCTTGGAATTATAGGCGGCTATAAAATTAAATGAGCAATTTAAGATAAAGAAGCAAATAAAATTTATTGCTGCCTGGATGAGAACCTCTGATTTAAAGGAGTATTGCTTCATGGAAATTGCAAAACGATTTATCGAATGGACTATGCTATTGTGTTGGGATATATTGGATACTAGAAAAATATATACGGTAAAGTATGAAATGTATGGGAGTCCGATGGGATAAAGTGTCCAAGTCTTGGAATTTCTATATGTACTTTCGAAATACAATATTGTCGCGTGTGTGTAATGTGTAGTGTATATGCCTTGTTATATAGTATAGCTTGCCTGTTGCATCGCTATACTTGTCGATATAACACAAGAATGGTATATGAGGAAGGATCCTATATATTTACACATACCACTTGTCAACTTGTCCCACTTGTTGAATTTTTAATAACGTCATGCTAGTATCAATAAATTTTTCAAATACAATTTCGCAAATACAATTATCTAAAATAATCACACAATCAAATATATGATATTTTGTAGCATAGTATACGATATTTTTTGAATAGCGAATATATTATAAAATAAATTTGGAAAACGTATTAAGCATTTATAGCTTTATTTTGCTTATGCGATTGAATGCATGCAGTTAAAAAAGTATAGTTAAAAAGATATTCATTCGTTTATAATTCAAGATGGTAAAGAAAGAAAAAGAGAAACGTTTTTATTATCTACGAAGTTTTAATAAATTCGCGTCACTCGAACCACACGCGAGATTCGAATAGTAATCGCATATCAAAAAAAAATAACTATAAAAATTAAGAGAAACAACTTTATCGTATTTTTATTGCTTCTGTATTTAAATAAATAATATTCTTAAAATCGAGAAACGAAAAGAATCTTATTTAGAGGAGGAAAGTTTATATATGGAACTGCAATTTAATAAAAAATCTTGTATTTGACACATTTCCCGATTCAGTCTCCCCTTTTCAACGACTTTCAATTTCCTCAAGAGGCGACAGGTAACCGGAAAATGGCCTCGGAAATGAGCGGAAGTCATTCGCATCTTGTAAAGTGATGTTCGTCACAGTTGAACCGAAAAGCTGAACCTCTTGCTAGTTTTATCGACTGCACAAATGTCGATATTATGCACATGTGGTAAACTTGTATTTTTCCTTCTCGATTTTTCAATATTCACTGGAAAATATTATAGCTTCTTACTCGTACTTTTTCAATAATACTCAAATTGCATAAAAATAAATCGATATCAGTTCCTGGAAAACTTAACGATCTATTTATTATCGAGCTCATTTATCTAATTCCAAATTAATTTAAAAAATTAAATATAGATCTCAGAATGAAAATATTATGAATTTTTAGCTAACAATTTAATTGAATAACTTAATTTATTATTTTTTCATATTGCTTGTAATTAGTAATCCTATCGTGTTTGTTTAAATCCTGTTATTTCCATACAGATTTCGCTACAAAATCAATTTTATTATTTTCTTAAATAAACTCATACATTTTTTATTTTCTCTATCATTTTTCATGGTATAGTTCCTTATGTTACATAAAATTCTATCAACTATTACATTCGTCTGGAGGATTGATAAAAAATGTAGTCACGCGTGACTTCTTTCAGTCCCCAGTGGGCTTTTACGAACATCGATCGTGGTCTTTAACAGGTTAAAGCGTTAACAGGTCTCGTTTTTCCACTTTCTTATTTTCAGGACCTTCCCTCGAGTAGTATGTGTAAATTTTATTCTTCGCAGTTTCGACACCTTAAATTTTCCCATGTATCCATAAAACAAAAGGAAATATTAAATTTCATCGTAATTCTATCAAAAGATGAATAATAACAGAAATTATACTACTTTGCCTTTTCCTGCTATTTTCAATTTATTTAACTTGTTATTACTAATTGATTTGTTTAATAAAAGATTACCAAACAAAAGTTAGAAAACCGCTAGCGAAGTTCTAGATAATAATAATAGTAAATTTTTGGTATTTTTTGTATTAATGGATTTTGATATTAAATCTTCACACGCTAAAATGAAATGTATCTTGACGAAATAATGATCTATTGAAAAATAAAAATCCACTGTATAAAACAAATCGAATAATTTCAATGTAAGAAAATACGGAGGGAAAGGAGAAGAAAGAAACGGATAAAATAATTCAAGAAAAGAGTTCGTGCTGCCTTAGTATCGCTCGTTATGACTTTCATTCCAGTCGACGATACTAGCGTTTTATTAACGAGCAGGGTGTGTTTGTTAAATCGGGTTGCCATGATAAATATCTCGCGGAAGTGCAACATTCGTCGGCACAGTTGCGTTTAATTACGCGATAGCCGTGTTACGTGCCCGCGGCATTAATTTACGCTTCGTACTTAGTTCTTCATCACGTTCAAGATCCTTCAATTGTTTCGTACGATACGCGAAATTGCCGGAAGAGCCAGAGACTGCGGAAACTAAGGTGCATCACGATAACAAGGTTTATTTTGACAATTTCTTGTTACGACAAGGGAAAGTATAAACGAGCAAATATGTGTCGTGTATTCATAAATTAGTGTCTAATTAGCAAGGGTGAAATTGTTTGGAGATGTGCATAGAATGTATCAAGAAATTATCCCCTTCAACCAGTTGCGATAGAATTTACGACAAAGATCATGCTGAGCATTTTTTTGCTTTCAGTATGTTTATAGATATGGAAGTTACTTGTTGCAGTTACTTTTCCTTGTCAATAAAAAGCTTTTGCTTGATGGAACAGAATTCTAAAATTTGATGTGCAGAAAATACCGTGTTTAAAAATTCATTGATTTTCCATAAGAAATTTTGAATGGGACGTTAAAATATTGTGAATAATAATTTGATACGATTCGAAGTTTTTTTTAAAAATGTAATTATATTGTAATTATATTTTAATTGCAGTTATTTAAATTTGACCTGTATCACATTGCTGTTAATCGAGTATTTTTGAAACGAACAGTAAATGCAAACGAAAAACTTGATGTACTTTACTATTTTACTATTTTTGTAAAACTATATATTTTTTCTTTTTCAGATAATAAAAGTCTTCATCGTATAGGAAAAGCTTTAATCAGGTGGAAGATATCGTCATGTTTGGTCGTGTTATTTTTAGCTAGTTTACTTCGTGTTTCTAAGGTAAATATTAATAACATAGTAGCTTTCATCGTGGAATTAACATTTTATTGTGTCGAAATCCCAGCATTCTCATCATTACGCTTCATAATATTACAATAAATAAATAACGTATTCAAAAGAATGGAAAGCTGATAGCACTTGCTTCAATAATAGTTAACAATTTCTAGTTTTATTCGTATATTTCAAATGTATAATTTGGACTTCAAGTCAGACATAGTATTAAAATTCCAATTGCCATGAAATTTGGTGAAAATTTCTTTATTTTAAGTATTGTGGTATTATTTATACTTACTTTAACAAATTAAAATCGCTATTGGATTAAACAACTTTTATTCGAAAATCAGTATATGAAATTCGAAAGATTTCACCTTTGATTTTAACAATGTTGGAAAATTTGAAAAATTAATATTTAATGTCAAAAATTATCATTGAAAAATTACAAATAATTAATACTAACTATCTCTGAAAGAATCTCTATTAACACGTGTAGTGATGATAGATATCGATTCGATTCAACGAAATCAGTGCTCACCCTAATTATGCTGGACTTTCCCACCCCAGGTGCACCGAGAAACACAACTTTGACACGATCCAGAGTGTCTGCAGGGCTTTCTTCCTCTTTCGATCCACTTTCGGCGTTTTCACAAGTTATCGTATCGCCTCCTCTCCTTTCCAAGTAGTCCAGATCGAGCTCTATGAACCATTTACACAATTTATGTCTTAAACATCTAAGACACGAAATTTTAGTCATCTATAACAGATTTTCTGCAGAGTTAACAATAATAAGTATTAACATTATCATTACTCTTCAATGTCTATCTTCGATATCTTTCTTTCGTGTTTATACTTCGACTGAAATACTTTTCGTTCGTTAGAAATATATTCCTCCACGCTTGTTACTTTCTTTCTCGTTATCGCAATAAATGTATTTGTCAAATCCAGGTCTTCCACTTTACAGATCACGGATTTGTAAAGTTGTAAAAACTTTACGACAAAGAGTATGATAATTCGATAAAGGTGAATACAAGTAGCCTGATATTTTTTCGCTGATATCGAAGACGCCTCTGGATTATTTTTCAACCACCTTGGAACTTTTTCGAGAATATTTATTATTCATGAACGAGTCGAATATTTTTACGTGTGACGTACTAGACTTCCCTCGGTCTTTTTGCGTCGTATATGAAGCCACGTTTAATCGGTGATAGGAATATTAGAGTTGTCTGGTGATTTATTTATTACCGACGACTCGAAAAATCAGAAATTTCATTGAATAACGTGGCTTTGTATAGACATATATGTAATATATATGTCGGAGATGAAAGAATATCGGGGCCTTTCTTTTGGAGTTGGGAAGATCCTCAATACTTTAGTCTAGGATTTTTATTATAGCTGTACTTAAATAATAAAATTTGGAAATAGTTGTTTATGATTGAATCCGATCATGTTTGCCCGAGATTTATGACAGTAGGCTTGGGCTCGAAGTGACATATCTGGTCGCTAAACGTAATCACGGTCACGGGATGGACGTTTTTACCTAACAGAGGTATGGAATAGTTGTATAGCTCTCCTTAAAAATATAGTTGTAGCGGCACACGTATTCGAGGACAAATCAAGCCACGTGTGGTTTTGCCTCGGAGTATCAATATCGTAGGATATACACATATTGTATTAATAATCAAACTCCGGGCAGAAACAATGGTGGAACCGTCTAACAAAGGCGATTGGAATTTTATCGGTACTCCGATTTTATCGACCAATATAATATAAACGAACGCGATCGTAAGCAGAGGAGAGTTTTCATCAGTCTCATTCTCGTGCGATCTCATCAGCGAGTTACACACACCGTCTTTACAATCAGTGAATACTCTACGTTTTAACACAGAGTTGGTTGAGTTCTGCTTGTACTGTGGACAGGTAAGTTGAGTTCGACCTAGACTTTGGAAGAAATCGCATTTGCTATCCCGTTGACCGTGGATTCGTTATTGAACCTAAGATCATTGTCATTAGCATCTCGAGTATCTAATCACCACGGTTACTTGTCAAATTCTGTAATAATCATATTTGTCATATTTGTACTAGTAAATATTCTTCTCTATTGCATAACAACAATGTCTAATCCAAATGAAGATTCGTCATACGCCCCTAACCCTTATGAGAACTCGACATATATATATATATATGTACAATATTTTTCTTTAACATTGAAATTATTATAACTGAAGTTTCGCTTACACGTAAGGGAAAGATCGTGTAATTGTTACATTAAATTAATGCTTCATGAAATGATCGATTTTTCAGGTGAATTATTTTCAACGATGTCTGTTAAAATATTATTGTTGGTAACATTTTCCGACTTTTCTCCGGATTCGTTTTCAAATGAAAAATTATCAACTTTGAATTTCATAAATCAACGTTGAACTTTCGTAATATTTGTATAAACTTTGGCAAACGTGAAATTTATGTTTTCAGTTACGTTCGCCACTTGTCCTATGGATATTTTGATTATTTGACGAATAATGATATACCAATATTTTTTTAATAATTTCTTTACGCAGAAATTTATTAAATTTTGTTAACGCTAGAGAGAGAATTATTTGTTATTTTTATAAGAAGAACAATGCTGAAATACGTATGACATGAAGCGTTAATTATTACTATTCATAAAAGTATAACAATATTCATTGTATCTTTCGTAATTATGTTTGAATTAAAGAAATATTTAATTTTAAAAGCTACGTTGTTAAATCTTGAAAGCTATGACTTTTCAAAAGAATTATCATTGTATTCGAATTTCTATTATTCATTTATTATGATGTTCGAACGTGATGTTGCCTGGACAACCTATTATACATACGCTTTCTGTCGTGCAACGTTCCATTGTGCCCTTTTGAATTAAGATCATTATACAGAGCTTTGATTATAGCAGTACTATAATATTAATGGCGTAGCGCGGCTCGTATGCATGGAATTTGGTCCAAATCTAACAGCGCAACGTAATCGTCCATGGAGCTTCGTAATATGTAATTAGAAATTAACAGGTAAGCGTCAATAAATTGTGGAACCTAGCTCTAAGGCAATTAATTCGCTTCAAGCGGTTTTCATTTTTAATTTCATCCAGTTAAAATGTTATTTGCTACCCTTGTTTACGAGAAACAAATTCGTTGTTACCTTCTGTGTATTAATTAGAGATTGATATTTACCAGATAAACGTGAGGTATAAAATAATTGCAAACACTAAAAGTTAATGTTAAAAATAGTGAATTATGATAAAGAATAAAGATAGGGATAGGGGAAGATAATATGAATAGATTGATAATTTTAGACGTTAAAAAATATATAAGTATTAAATATATATATTATATATTAATATATATATATAGTAATCATTTGACAGTTTATGCCAATGATGAAAATAACAATTTATTTTAATTTTCTTAAATAACACGACATTTTTTAGTGGTTAGCGCTGTGTAAAAAAATAAAAATAGACACATAAAGACAGAGCATTTAACTTCAGTAATAAAGCTAGAAAGTTTTGGAATTTATTAAAAAACGGGAAGAGGCAAGAACTTGCATAATTTGGCCAGCAAAAGATACGAAGATCGCTTTTACTTTTTATTTCTATCATTAAATTCGTATCTCATTTTCCAAGTCTTTTTTGTTAACAGTTATAAAAATTTGAAACAAAATATCATTTAATCAGAAAATTCTCACCTATGAATAATAGTCACCTTTAATGGAACGTGTGAGTAAAGTCTTTTTTATGATATTTTAAATCAAATTTGACATTTAACAAATTAAATTTTTGGGTATTAAAAGAATATAAATGAAAATATTATTTTCAGTGACCATCAGAAATTGTTTTTTCGCAAAAATACAGCAGAGAGATTTTGTGATTATTTTTAAACTTTTTGCACCCTCGGAACGAACGCAAGCTACGTTAATATCGAAATAATTATATTTTTGTCGCTGTCGACCCATTATCTACTGTTGCATGATAATCTGCATAAGTGATGCGATGAAATTCCATTATCGTTACGGAAGTTTCTGCGTAGCAATAAGTTTCGGTTTTAAAGGAAACAAGGGTGTCGGGAATATCTTCATCGTGTAACTTTTTCAAGTAATTGGCGGTCATCCCAAACACATTTCTGCAAGGTACATCGATTACAATATCGTTTTCCATATTTAAGCTGTAGATAATATAAATTTTTAAGTAAGCGCGTTTTTGTATTTTATATGTGTATATAATTTTCGTGACAACTATATTATACGAATAATTCAAGAGTAATTCGATATTTATTGGAATTTTTATAAATACCACAATCACGAATGTTTTATTTTTATTTAAGTTATTCCTAATTACAAAGCGCAAAATATCTTGTATAAAATTGTAATACGAGATATAAATAATGAATGTTTACAAAAGATACAGGTGCATTCGTGTACGTATTCTTCGTATCAATTAATACGGTTTTATTTAATATACGAATTTTCTATGAAGGTACAAAATTTTATATTATTATCATATCGTGATTAAGATTAATTTCTCTCGTGTCTTTAAATATTTATTTCACAAATATTAGACGTAACAAATAAAAGGAAAATAGACTTTATTAATTGTTATCTTCTTTCGAATTTAATTCTGCCACGCTATGTGATTTACAGGTGTGTCTAAATATAGACACCAATTTAAAGCCTCCGAAATTCGAGATAGATTGCCTCGAGAACTGATATACAGCACCCTTATACATCATAGCGAGTTGTTATACTACATGTATCATAAATCGTATAAATTTCAAAATAGAATAAAAATTACGTTTTCGCTCATTTCTTTTTTTCATGATATTTCAAAACTGGTAAAATAAAAAATAATCGATTCTAACTTTTTTCTATAAATTTTATATGATATATACATCGAAATTAGAAAAATGGATTTCTAAAAATTTTATGCGAAATCTTCATTACCTTTTCAAGTTTGCATCGTTTAAATATCCTCAAACCAAGGATTATTTTCTCTTATCGATCGTTTTTATTATATCTTCCTTTTCAGCGAAAATATATTTATAGCTCGAGTCGTAATATTTTTTAAATTATATGAAACAATGCAAATCAAATTTGCCACTGTTAAAATCATTTCAATGACAATTATTACAGTGGCCACACAAAGTCCCTTTTATTAGATGTCCAATAATATCGTTATTTCCATGTGTAACAGTGATAATTATATCTCACGGTATTGCTTTCACATTTTGATGATAAATTCAGGAGGTTCTTTCGTCTGGGTCGCCGGGTAGCCGACGTTCATGGAATTCGTTTTATTCTTCTGAAGAATATTCGATGAACCCAGCTCAAACAACCACGAGGACAACCAGAGATAACCAACCGAATGACATTCAGAGACAACCAACCGAATGACAACCGTACGTTTCGACATGGAAATACGTTTCTCCTTTTGACTTTAAGCGATTAGTTGGCGATGCAATTTTGTTTCAATTATTTTTGTCGAAGCTTAAACGACGAGTAGCAGGATACAAATAATTCTTTTTCCCAACTTGGTCGATTTATTTAGATAATCATACGAAGCTCGTTCCTTTACCACAAAGAAGTTCGATCGATCGAGGTTTTTCTTGCTCCTTTTTTATTATAGACGCGGAATATGTTTTTACTATTAATGGTGGAATTTTATTTCAACTGCTGCATCTCTTTCAACGATGTAACCGCACTACTGCATTTGGCAGGATTTTAATGAAAAAGCTGACAGATTGTGGGAACCAAAGAAGATTCATGTTTGCTATTCGAAATGCGATTCTTTGTGAATTTGCATTTGAACAAATGCAAAGGATATAAAACGTTTATTGTGCTATGAGTATTTTCTTTTCTCTCTCTTGCTGTAGGTTTTTAATATTATAACGAATACACGTAAATGATCTTAAATACCGATTTATCGAAGATATTTTCTTCAGATGTTTATTTGCCCATTTTGTAATCAATAAATTGCCATTCGTTTGTTCGATAATCTGATCGATCTTTTCCTTTCGTAAATACCGATTTGTTTGTATTCATCGCTTCTTCGCTTCTTCGTTTCTCGATTCTTCGCGAACGATAATCATCTTTAATCGTATTTTGGAAGTACTTTATGATTGCACGAAATTTCAAAAATTTTGATGATATTTCCCAAGAACATTTCGCTTTTGTGGCATAAATGTTACATAGTAAATTATCAAACGAACTTACCAATAGAAATTTCAATTTGACGTTGTTACCGATCACATCTGTTTCAAGGACTTTATAATTATAAGACAGTTAAATAGAAATTGATTTTTACAGTTGTCAGCGGTATAAAAGCTTTTAATTCGTTAAAATTTTTCAGCAACACGGCATTTTAATATCGCGGGAACACATTTGTTGCCTACGAACTCGCTATATATTAATCCATTTGTTTGATTAAAATCGAGGTTTTGACCTTTTTATCACCCAAATCTTTTCAATCCAACAAGCGAAATTACTTCGGCCGTGATACTCGAATAAAAACGGTATTTATTAGAGAAACAGGCGAATTGAATTTCGTAAGATGGTTTTCTACGTTGAATCACAACATTTTCCAAATCGCGAACTTATTTACACTCTTCTTCGGCGCACACGTTTTCGACATATGAAATTTTCCACGAAAATTGAATTCTAAGCAAATCTCACATTCGAATGCAGATTATCATCACTGTTCGCATAGAGATATTCGAGTTTTACGGTCGAATGTTCACTTCTTTTATCGTTTATCGACTTTCAATGAAAAATTAAGCACAAAAGTATTTAATCGAAGACATAATTCCTCGTTGTTGTAGAAATTGTAATTATTTGCTTGAAAGAAGATCAAGAAGTATTCATATTCCAGATAAGTAGTAAATTTCATCCTTAAGCAAAATTTACATTCCAATATAATTGGAAATGTGTACTGTTTACCAATATTTAACATAAAATAAACACAACCAAAAATGAACATTCGAACGAAAATCAAGAATTTCGTTAATATCGGAAATCTTCTTGTTTGATAGCAGTTCTTATTTATATTACTATTACGTCGTTCGTTAGTAATTATTTATATTATATTTAAAAAAATATGCAATAAATATTGATGAGAATTCGATATAAAAATAGTCGTATCAAAATATAAAATAT
Organism: Bombus affinis; assembly: GCF_024516045.1. Classification (NCBI taxonomy): domain Eukaryota; kingdom Metazoa; phylum Arthropoda; class Insecta; order Hymenoptera; family Apidae; genus Bombus; species Bombus affinis. The sequence goes on along the minus strand of NC_066347.1, from coordinate 2,500,935 downwards.
AAAAGAAGTAAATTTAAATAAAAAAAATAAAGAAAAATGAAATAGAATGAAAATTATTGAATAATTCTTAAATTCCATACGAAAACAACGCTTTGACAAACTAACATGAATTAAAGAGTACATTAACTTCGTATTTTAATCAGCGCTTAAAAAAACATTATCGCTAAGTTAAATGGTAAGAGATAACAGAAATTCTCACTAAAAAATACAACATGTGAACGGAAGGCAAATACTACACTTGAAAGGAAAATCGTGATAATTATCACGAAACAACCATAAGTATCAACATTTTCCTAATCCAACAAATCGTAATTCGATGCAACAACGCGAAGCAAAACTGTTCACCAAGCAATTCAAGATTCAAATGAATATTGTACCACGTACTGTACGAAAGTAAAAAATTTGAGGCGATGAAGCAGCATAAAACCAGACGCGGTACTAGCAGCAGGTTTCGTAGCAGCCAAGGATCACATGGGAAGTACGATCAAATTCCTTACAGATGCTGAGCTATACTACAAAATTTCATTTTAATGCGAAACGGTAGCAATTTTAACGGCCAAAGATCGCGAAGTCGAAAACGAAGACTCGAATGGAAATCACAACGCGCCTTAATTATCGCGATTCGCTAAAATCTACCCGTAAGTGATAAGTAAATAACACGATGCAAGTAACACAATGGGAAAGTGTTCACTCGAAAAGTGTTCATTCGGAAAACCAAGATCAACAAAAATCGATTGCAACTAAAATCACAGTTCGCGCCACAGGTTTGTTTTTCTTTTTTATTTTCCAGATTGATTACCCAATAGCCGCTTGTTCCCATAGAGTGTCGGCTTGGAGTGCGTGTCGTTCTCTCTCCTCGCACGGTCCATCGAGGTGAACGCGCGATTTCCACGGGTCGAGGCATGAACGCGAACTGTCGCACCTGCGAGGAGGAAGCCGCGTGCTGGGCCGAGCTTCGCGGTCGAAGCTCGCAACCCGACTGGCATCGGTGCTCCTGAGTACGACCAACTCCAAGGAGCGATCATCGACGCTGATTGACGCGTGTGCTCACCGCTCTCTGGCACCTTTCAGCTCGCCGAGATACCACGCGCTTATTGCCGTTCCATTAAAAACTCAAAAAAAGGCAAATTCTTCTCTCTTCGCCTCTCTCTTCTTTTTATATTATTCATTTATTCGGAATTTGTGATAAATCAGAATTTCTTCCGTAATATAGACTTTTAGAGAGGCAAATTCTTTCCCCCCTTTCCATCGAATGTGGATTAATTAAAACTGAGGGTTTTAGAGTCAGAAGAGCGAAAAGGAGTAAGTCGATTAATTTGCAAATTTTTTAGTTCTTTATGTAGCTTAACGATAGTCTTTTACGTTACAGAAAATGATATCATAATTTTGTATATAGTATTTTTAAAACAGGTTCGAGACACAGACTGCTTTTATCGAACTGTTTGCAATTTTTATAAATACATTCACGTTTTATTTCTCTCATATGCGAAGTGGATAATTTTTATTTTTGTTAAAAAATCGATTGGCTGTTTCTTTTAGAGTCAGTTCAGTGAGAACACTAAGTCCTTGTAGTTTCAGTAATGGACTAACGTGCAAACCAGCAATTGTGATTGTAATTTGTGAGCGTTACATCATAGGGTTCTTCCATTAATTGCCTAGTACGCGCATAAACGCTACATTAAAGTAATTAATTCCAGACGTAATTAAACAAACGTATTGAACGCGTGTACGTAATTGACTAACTTGTAATTTTCCCTTTGCGTTAATTATGTCGTTGTTCATATAGTTGCTTTAAAGATTAGATAGCCATATGGATGATACTTAATATACCCAATCTCGTATCAATTTCAATCATCGCGGAAGAAGACATAAAAAAGGCATTGTTACGTTACTAAATGTATTAAAAAGATTTTTCGAAAATATATTCAACCAAATTTCGAAAGGTTATTTCATTAATAAAAGTCACTTTCCTTTTAAGCTTTTAAATATTAAATCCTTCTCATGTGAGATACAATAAGCACTTTAGACATCGTAGTGCATTTAAAAGATAATAGCTGTATTACTGTATGGAGCAAGATTATTACGAGGATTAAGAAGAAGAATTCATGCTTTCTTATTTAAAAGCCAGACGTAATACGTGAGATTTAAAGAAGTATAAGCTACTTAGTATCCCCGAAGAAAATAAGATTTAAATACCGACAATGCACCAATGCTGCACCAACGATTATAATAATCCATGTCTTTCTATATTATTATGACAATTTTTTGAAATTTACATAACTCCAATAATTAAGATTTTATAGAGCTCGATACATGCAACCTTTTTTAAGGGATTTGAAAGAAACGTATTAGAATCAGTGGGATTCGATATGTATGTAGAATCCGAGACTCTTAGAACTTGATACCTTTATATTTGGATCAATAAGAGCCGAGACAAATACTACAGTAACTGAAAGAATCGATAACAAAGAATTCGGAATCGTGACACTTGGCAAGAAATATTTTTGGTCTCGCAGTTTCATCGCTGTAGCTATTTCTATTGAAAAACAATCATATAATAGAACTGTACGAGATATATACTAAATGCAGTTACGTTAATAGCATTTTCCTCTGTGATCGTATATAATTTAAGTAAATATTATTTAAGTAAACATACATGAAATAATTTTGTTTATCTCTCTTCATTTACAAGCGACTGTGTTTAACATTTTATCTTTTAAATATAAATAAAATGAGACAAGTACGATATCTTTAAATTAACTTTTTTTGTTATATATAATATTTCGTATGTCAAAGCAGACATACGAAAATTATCGTCATGATCATAGATGAATAATTGGACACGTTGAAGAAGCGAATTGGAATATTTTCGAACTTTTGGAACAGAGCACAGCGTAAATAAGAACGCGATTAAAATTTGAAGAGTCGCAAATACGTGAAGATGGTCATTTTCACTATGAGATTATGCAGTTTTCTTCGAATCACACAATCATCTGGAACTGTCAATCTCCTTTTAGAGCATATTTTAGACTGGCCTAGGATCTAGAAAATTTCTCACCCTAACTCAGAAGTCGTATTATTGTTCGCAGTTGAAATGTAGGTCTGATTGGTTTATAACGTAGGAGAACCATCTTCTGTTGACAGGATCTTAAAAATAGAACACGTTTATTTTTATTGGCCGCAATGTTCGTGTCTACAAATCTGCCATGTACATTTACGGATCGAAGGAGGAGAAAGCAGAGCACGTTTCTTGTTCCTGCGTCTAGCCATCTTTCCAGCCACGAACAGTACTCGCCTCAACACAGCCCCAAATTCTAAAGTTTCATCGTACTGGCCCCGAGGCTATGGCAGCCGCCTCGGATTAGTTTTTGATCCTGAAAATTCAACTATCTACTGTAACTCTTAAACCAAGAGATTTACTTCTGAGTATTAGAAAGATGAGATGTTAGGATACTTCGACGTATTTTGATTTGGAAATTTGATTCCAGCTGTATGGATTCTAGAGAAGAACGATGTTAGACACAAAATGAATTGTCTCTAGTATGTGAAACATAATTCGAAATGCACAGGATACATAAGATGTGATCCATCAAATGACAGATTTGAGGAAGCCTATTACAGCTACCGTAACTGTAACCGAGTCGTTCATAGGCCAAAGATTACTCCATTTTTACTCCACTTCTTGAAATTTGTGATATTGTAACGTCAAAGCACTTGGCTATTTATGCTATATAATTTCATCAATTTTCCCTACCTTTGTTTTGTGCAGTTAACCGTTTGAGTCTCAAGCAGCGCGATCGCGCTGTTTAGATTCTGTGTCGAAAAGTTCCAGTACATATAAACGCTACGGATGACTGACGGTATTTTGTATTTCACTGTTATCTTCTCAATAATTTTTGTTGAACAAAACTCGAAATATTTATAAACCAATAGTACGTATATATAATAATATAGATGTATTTCATAAAAATAACAAATATGACGAGCGCTATTGCGCCGCTTGTTTTTCTTCGCAATCGATTTAGGACATCGTGCTGTTCGAGATTTTTCGACCCTGTTTTTTCGGAGACCCCTGGCACTCAAACGGTTAAATAAGCGTCTGAACTGTCTAAAGTCACCCAATTACCTAAGGTAACTATTTGAAGATTGTAACTATCCAAAGTCATCTAAAGTTTGACCAGTTACTAATGACTTCCGTGTTTCAGGAATGCGAAACGAGTCTGAGTCGAGCTCGATGACTCTAGAATTAGGATAATTTGATTTCAAGATCCTTGTCTTACGATCAGAATCGGGGCGGTTTGGAGCTACTCTCATGAATTCAGCGTCACGCGAGAAGATTTCAGATAGACCGAGGTAGAGCTCATGTTTGTTCATGTATCACAATATCAAGATATATCGCGACTGGTTTCGAGACATCGGTGTTATGAATGCTATTTGTTAACTGTTCTCCGGTGATTTGCAGAATTCTCTGCCTCTATAGAATGCATTCCGTTATCCGAAAGACGGTTTGTATGACCGAGTTTTATATTGCGCGTGTATTTCAAAAGTGCCACAACTCTGTCCAACGTTTCAGTCCTGTTAGAAGAACATCAAAATCGTCAAAGGAGTATTTCAAGGGTTAAGAATGAACGTAATTACAAGAATAATATTTGATGCTTTTTACCTACACTCTATTCTTCTTGCCAATATTATATTTTATAAGATAAATAATTTTTTTGCATGCCTATAAATATTTTTCAACTACAAATATTCTGAAATACACATTTAAGTACTGTCTGTGTTCGATTTTGTGAGTATCTTTAGTTATTCTTAAGCGTTACTTGCTTATTTTTATACTTTTCAAGCGTTGCTTGCGGATTTCTTCTATAAAGCTGCATTCACGATTTCGCAATAGTGTTTCATAATTTTTTGAACTTGATATGATTTTAGATCATTACAATCGGACCCTGCATGAAACTCTGATAGCTATAATAGAGCTACACGAATTTGTCATGATATCCAGTGTGTTTCGTATCATGTTTCATGTATTTGTCACGATTCATTCTGTGTCTAATGAACCTAACACACAATTTATGTCGCGCTTATTTACTTTTACTACGCTATAGATTGCCCACTATATAATTAAATCAAATTAAGTTAATCGTTATAGTCGAATGTTTCATATTTGATGTTATTGCTTTCGTAGTCTGGTGACTAAACATTTTGGTTGCAAATATGCGTTAATCTTTGAATCTGAAGTATTATGTGTCTGTTATTGGATTATAATCCATTTTGATAATGCAGATATTACAATAGATAGCAAAGTTTTGGTATTTTATACCAAAGAATACTGTAATTTTGGTATTAAATCTTGTAACTTCAAAGTCTTTACTACTTGTTTAATATATCAGTTTTATTAATATGCAATTCTAAAGTTATTGAGCGTGATCGATAATTGTTGACTCAATTCCGTTGACGGAACACTCAACCTTGGAACGTTAAATTAACAATTTACAGGGTCGAAAGTAACTAACAAAAGAAAAGGGACGTGAAGTGTTATTGAATTTGCTTTGTCTTTTGTATTCAGAATATCTAATTACCAACTACGAGAGATTTGATATTGTGTACAAAGAGCGAAGATTTATTTCGTAGAATAAAGAGATACATTCAAAATAGATAAAACGCTAAAACGTGCAGACTAAACTAAATAATATTACATTATTTCTTCCATTTGCCATTATTCGCGAATAAATACAATTTTTTCAATCGATTAAATTAATTATTGTTTTAAAGAGATCTTTTGCTATTTACACATTGTTCAAAATTTCTACGCGTGTTCGAAAGAAAGTGTTTAGCAATGTTTGAACGATACGATTTAACACGTATCGAAGTCTAAATTAATCGTATTTGCACGTAACGTGACAATACTTACGACATTGTTTTTGCGGCGGGAGGCTTCGCCTCCTCCTGCCGCTCGCAGTTTTTGTCCCTATGATTATCGGTGTTTCCCAAGAAGTTTCTCACTAATTTCCCCGAGTAAAAATAGTTGAGCAAATCTCTGCTTCACGATATCACTTTAAAACGAATATTCTCACTGATAAAAAATATATTGCCAATATCACACATATATATAGCCAATGGTGTCCTGTTTTATATCGATCCCATTTATCTCGTCTTAATATTGCCGTAGAGATCGAACGCGCTTCTTAATTCACGTTATTCCTCTGTTATATTTATCGTATTAATTATTTTCTAATACCGTACTCATCGATCTACAAAACAATCGAAAATACAATATATATCCGTAATTATTCTAATTGCACGGCGGCCGATCCATTGATTTATTGTCGAACACATTCGAGATTCGGTGTGCTATTTAAGAAACCGCGCTCGCGTTCGTGGCCCTCATTATTATCGACCCCTCGCCGATATACTCGCCGAAATAATTTTTCATCGTTATACACCGGTTATGTAATATCTCACGATGATCAGCCGCTCGATTCTCTCGGATTTTATCCATCGTCATTATCAATCATCGATTATTCTTTCGACTTATTAAGCGATCACTTTTTCATCCGATCTGTCAAATGATCCACCTGTTTCGCTCGCGAATCGCTCTCTCGCGCGGTACACTGTTAACCTATTTACTCTGACGACTTAATCGATGATTGCACGATCACTCGACCGCGCACCGTGTTTCCGTGATCGATTGAAAATTACACGTCCGCGCTCGCACAACCGTTGCCCTCGTTAAATTGATTTACAGACGCGAAATGACTAATTTTCGCAACATAAATGATTCTACCGAAACGATTTCCAACGCGGCAAACTTCCGTTTGCCGATTCTTCTTTCGAGGAAGAAGGAAGATGCTGCCGGACACTGTTGGGCACGCGACGATAGTGTCGTTTGCAGTCGCGTGACCGCCTCGATTAAGAGATCGTCGGTAATAATGTGGACGAGTTGGCAGGTCGAATTGTGTCGATAGAGTGCGAGTCGAGCGAGTCCACTGGTCTGGGGGGCAGCATCTCGTGCGTTTTCATTCGTAGACGTGTCTCGCGCGGAACGACGATGTATTTTACTCGTTGTTCCAGGTTGTCGTCAAGCAATCACCGATCAACACGTACCGCTTCTCGTCGAGCGGATTATCGCGAGTCGCGATCGCGCGGAATATTTGCACCGTTCTATCACGAAACGAAAGAACAAGCTGAAAAACGGAGTAGCACAGGCAGCATCACGAGAGCACGAGGATAAGCTGTTCGGTGGACGACGATGTCGACCCCTGGACGATCGAAACTACCGACAGAGTCACTCTGACAATGCGCATGCGAGCCGGGCTTCGCGCCAATTTCTTTCCCTCACATTGCCTTTAGAGTCGTTCCTCGTTCGTCACTATTTTATAGTCGTTCTTGGATTTATGAATATTACCACTTAATAGTTTAGGCTCTTATCTATAATCTTATTTATAATTTTATATATATGACGATAGAGAACATTTTACGTCATAACGCCAGCTTTGTTAACCCTATTTCGTTCTTTGAATCATTGTCGACTCAGTCGTATTTTTCTGTCGTTAAAATTTTTCTTGAATTAATAGGGAAAATACGAAAAAATCATTATCGATATCTCGATTTTTCGTTTTTTACATTTTTCTACATTTTTTTTTAAATCACGGAGAGCCTATTTGCTTGGCGAAATAAAGAATACGATTGGGACGTAAAATTTTGAGCACCGGCGAGGAATTCAAGAGTTACGATCACTGTTATAATCGTCGACTATCGAGGACGCTCTTCCATGAATATAAAGACGCGTTGTCTAAACTAGTAAAACTGTTGTAAAACTTGCATTTCAGTTATTGAAGTGCACGAGGTCGCTACTTACATTTCTTTGCGCTTTTATGGTATTTGGTATTTATGGTATTTTCGTGGCGCGTTCAATCTCAATAATACGAAAGAAAGTACTTTGCTCTTGCAGCAACTTCTTTTCGCAACTTTATTGTCGTCCGGTTTCTGGAAAGGTTCTCAAGGATGTTCTTAATCTTCTGTCATTTACGTTTTGTACTAGTTTTGTTGTCACGCTGTATGAGAGATGTTGAGAAAACATAAACATTAGTCGTGAATAAACTTTGCATGCGAGTGAAGTGGAACGTAATAAATATATGCAGAATTGTATACAAAGTAATAACAATTACATGCAAACTTTGTATGTTTTTATATCTAATACAATGGTTGCAAGCAGTAAATGTGAACTATTATTGCGTATGGACATAATTACTTCTCAGTTATGTTAAATTCTTAAATATTGTTGATTCTAAGACTCCAAATTTCACATTGGCAATATAAAAATATACATGTATCAAATATATTAAATTTTTGTATAAAATGTAATAACAGATAACGTTCTTTATTAAAGCTTTAATCCCTTAAAACCGCTTTAAGTATAAGTAAACTTTTAAAAAATAGTTCTTGACGATATTTGTCACGAAATATGTAGCATGAAATATTTTTCAAAGAATTTTGCGTAATTCTTTAATTTTCGAATTATGTAAAATAACGTTACTAAAAGAAAGAACAGCGTTACCTCTTAGTTTGAAGGGTTTTAATATATTGAAGAATAATTTGATTTTAATTGTTAATAATTCTCATGCAAACAGTTTTTAATTTTGTTTAAATTCACTCAGTAGTTTCTCGCTTCCGACGAAATAGTATTTCAAAACTGGGTTTCCATTATTCGCTCATATCTTACGGTTAAAGGAAGGAAGGATGCTGTAAAAGAGGAAGACCTATTTATCATACGACGAGGCCCAGCCGATCGAAACTGCCTTCCGGTAAAGCCACTCTCTCAATGGGCATGCGCATTAAACAATCACGCAAGAATTTATGTTAAACAATAAAGTCGTATCGATTCAGCTGTTTCTTCTATTTTTAATACCTCGCCTCTCGAGAGTGGATTTTCTTGCATTCACCCTTTTAAATTATGCAACATTTACAAAATTGCTGATATAAAGTCGCAAAATACATGTAAAAATACAGATTTTAAAGCAAAAGAGGAAGTTTCGTAAAATGTTCATACTTCAAGTGAAATAATATTTTTCATATTTAGAGTTATATTTATGCAATTGTATGTATAATATTGCGCGGAACGTTGCGATAAATCGCAATTATAAAATTTCAAAATTGATGCACAAATACGAATATCTTCAATAGGTATTTTTAATATTTGCAGAATTATTATAAATTTATAGAAAGCGCGCGTTGCGATGAATGTTTAGTAATCGTTCTACATTTAATTTTTTCATACCTTCAGCTGTTATTAATGGGTAATTCGAGTTATTACCTTCCTATAGCCTTTTGTAGAAAAAAGAAAGAAACGTAGAGGAAAAGTGTCATTGGACTATGCGAAAGAAGAGGTCATTTATCACCGAGCAATAGGGTTTGTGTGTTTAGAACTACTCCTTAGTTATCTGGATCTGGACTTCACATCAATCGTTGCCAACAAAGTGGATGAAAAATGAATGTTTCCCCTCTAAGGACAGTTCAGTTATTATGGATGTGCTGAAAATATAGATGCTTTTTATTTTCAAGGGAGAAATATGTAATTAATAAAATAATACAATGTTTGTAGATTTTTTGAATAATCACGCAACTTTATGAATTCATTTCTTCAAAGTTTTAAATACCTGTAAATTATGTATTATTCTTTTCTTGCTGCTCACTTTTTATTCTCATACACATCATGATTTTTAATATTACAGAATTTCCAGAATTTGTTGATAACAATTGCATGATTCGATGATGTAAGCCTTAATTTAAAATTAAGTCTTATTTTAAAATTAATATGAAAATATACAACTATACAAAATTAAAGTAAAATAATTATTCTTTTACATAGTAGAAAAACAAATATTCTATAGTTTTCAATAATAATCACTTCTGGTTATTTTGGAAGAACAAATTTATACTCGGGAGATTAACTCGTCCCAGGTGGTCGCAGTTTACCTCTCTTAACCATCGTCATGATATATCTTTAGTTTGATTGTATGATTTGAAATTTACCAAGGTCGATCCCGAATGGACGTGATTGCAAAGTCGATAGAAAATTTCATGCACGCCTCTAACGTGACTATCTACACTCGCCCAGGAATCCTATTTTCCCACAGCGTTACCTTTCCTTTCGTAAATCATATTCGCGGTAAGTTCATTACCTTCCCGGACAGAGACGAATTGCATTTGAGAAACGTGGCGAGAGAGTCAAATGGGAATAAATACGCTTCTTCTGATTTTCGAAAGGAGATTTGACGGCGATGTCTTGAAAATGAAAGATTCAAGCTTGAGACGGAGGTTTGCTGACGAAGAATTGAGATTTAAGGAAGAGAGGTGAAAATAAAAAATACAATTTTGTAGAAAAATGTTTTATATGGAAGTACGAAAAGAAATAGTTTACGAACAGTCAAATGGATATAGATATGCTTCCTCTGATCTTCGGAAATAGATTGGAAGGTGAAGTTTTGAAAATGAAATATTCAGACTTCAGATTTCAGAATGAAAAATTGATATTTTGCGAAGAGAATCGGAAATAAGAAATAGAGAAGATTTCATATGGCAGAACGATGAGAAAAAGATTCACATTTGAACAGAAACGTTGGAGATGTACGTAAAGTTTACGTAAGAAATAAATTTCAGGCAGAAATTTGGAAATAATAAATTTGCATTGCATGAAAATTTAAAAATAAATGGTTTACATATCGAAAGTTTTCGAAAGAAATTATAGGATTATTTTGAAGGGAAGAATCGAGCGTGTAGAACATTTTGTATAAGACAAATATATTGTAGCTTTAATTAGAGAGAAATCATTTATAATACTGACGATTCAATTCACAATATGATTACAGTATTAACGTTCATATTAAATGCATTCGATAACATTGCTTTGCTACTGCTTAATGTTACATGTGGAAATAATTATTACGTATCTACGACTAGAACAGAATTTACGTCAAAATTGTATACAATAATATTTATTTATAATCTATCGTTATATTAAAATTATCGTAAAATTATTACACATTTCTCATAAATTATCTACGCTGTAGATCTAGAAAAAGTTATGTTTCATTTAATTGTTGTGAAATATGAAAAATTTGTGCTAGAAAGTTCGTGTATTTATAAATTAACGGCGGAGGAAGTGCCGTGCATCAGTGGATGACATCTTAAATTCTATAAAGAGCAAAGTAGCATTTATCCCTGTCATTTATTATTATTATTAGTAAATTTATAATATACTTATACCTTTTTTTAATACTATAAATATAACATCAAAAAGATCGGACGATTTTAAAATACCTTTTAGTATTATAAAAAGATATATTTCTTTGTAATATTTGAAATATTCGAAATATTCAAAACATTATTTTTTGGTATATCGCTGAGTGCATTTTTTTATATTCAATAAACAAATTGATAACTTTAAACAATTCACAAATCGTAATTATATATTTTCATAAGAACTTTTAACAGATTTCAACAAATGTGATAATTTGAAGATGTAATGTTTAAAATTAAATAACAGCTACTATATGTATATTTGAAAAGAATTGCTATATCAGAAATAATTTCAAAATAAGAGATAACAAGTTCATTGTATTACTCATAGTATTAATGTGCCTATTTACACGTCAATAAAATTATTTTGTTATTTTCATAAATTTACTTCAGAAAATGAAGATGCAAATTTTGATTATCGTTTGACACGGATAGTATATTTTTTATGTTTGTACAAAAATTCGTTTGCACCATACAGAATTATACTAGCAATAAGTAACTTTTGTTTCTTGCATCGTTATCGTTTGTCAGTAAAATATACTCTCGCAATTACATTACAGTATATTGTACAAGATTATTATCAGCGTAATATTTCCCGTTCGATGTTATTCTTAGGCATTGAGTGCAACTTACTTAAGATTAATTTGATCATTGCTTATAGATATTATGTTTTAGTTTCCATCTTAAAATTACGTACTAACATTGGTAAAAAATATGTTTTTTTTTTTTAATATTTTCCTTCTTGCATCTTCATTGATCAAGAATGAATCCTTTTGAAATACCAAACAAGATTGTATATATGTTCACCCACTTTAAAAGGAAAGATAAAGTTACTAAACAGAAATTACATAAATACATATATATATGTATTATATTTACGTTATATAAAAATACCAAAAACTCGCGTTAATTTCTCAAAAGTTTATATTCTTCATTCTTCTTAGCTGAGCGAATTATTATTTCAGGCGTAAATTTTTTGACAATCTTTGTCTTTCTTTGTTAAAATTTGAATGATGTGTATTGTTAAGGCACTGTACATATTGTAAGAATTTAAAAATTAGAAAATGCTTATTAAAATGTAGTGTAATTAAAATCATATTAGATGTTAGTTTAAGAAATAGAAGAATTAATGATGACGAATGATATAAATAATTATTAGATTCTATGTATGTATATATTCTCGTTCTTCTTCAATTTTTTCTTTCATTTGAATTCCATCTTCCAGTCTTCTAATTAGAACTTTGGAACTATGCGATCAAGTATTTCGTATTTCTCTCGTGGCCTAGTTCTTTTCCTATTACTTTCGATCAATATATATGTAATATTATTGGATGATAATTATTATAGCTGCGTTTTATATTTATCTTACATACTATGGATATCTTTCGTATTTAAACAATTTTCATTTTCCACGAGAACATAAATAAGTATGGCTGATATACTATTACGAGGCATTGGATTTCCCTTACACCTGAAAATTGAGTAGAGACGAAGGATACTCTTCACTGAAGTTTATAATCCTACATTGTCGTTTAGTCACAGTTTCCAGCTGAATTCATCTATACGAAAATCCGATAGAAAATAGTACTCTAAAAGACGGAGAACAAGACTCTTGTCAGATAATTTTAATAATCCATTTTCTCCAATATTCCAGTTTCTACGTTCCATCATAAAATAGATAATCTCCTGCGTTCACTTCAATTGCACCAACACCATGAAGTAGGTGACCATAGCTCCCAGTACCTGGAGAATTAGTTGTTTTTATTTAATGAAACCTTACAACCAAAATATTCAAGCGAGTTTAAACCGAAGTCAAACCTTTTCAGAAGTTAAAATTGTTAAAGTTAGTTCAAACAGAATTTTACTGCGAGGTTCTTACTCCGAATTAAAATGTATTGTTCAAAGCGGACGAGTGACAAAATTGATGTCGGGAGAAATTTAAGCGAAGTTGATATTTATATTACCGAGGCAAAGAGATCCAAAGAGACGGTGAAGAACTTCGCCCCTGAAATCGACATCGCTTTTTGGCACTGCTGGCAAACGATTTGCACGAAAGTTTTGGCCTCTTCTGATCCATCGTACCAATGACAAGAGTAAGCGGCTTCCATCACTGATGAACTCTGTGTATAATACAAAAAATGTAGGTAGATGCGAAATACGGCTTTTCTTAATATCGATGACTAGATTGTTGATATTTATGTATACTCATACTTCACGACACTAAAGGAACGAAACTTATAGAGAGATTCGTTTCGTCTTGTAAATATTAACAGTGGTATTTCACTGTGCACAATTTGTATCTTTGTATATCGTAAACATCTTTTACATTTCTACTTATTCAAATTTCACGTAAATGCATAAACGTCCACGATCTATTAATAACGTATTAAAACTTGATTTACGATATTTTAGAATCAACGTATCGAATGGAAATCACTTGGAAAATAAAATAAAGGGAAATATAATAAATATACGATGTACGAATACGAACAATGTTCCATTTGCTCGTAATTAGAATTATTTCGAAATATACGACCTACGCAGAAATATGATCGAACTCGTAACATATATATCATGAGAATGATTTGATATTTTTTATTAATTTTAATATATGTATATGTCTCGAAAATTCTAGAATCGTAAATTCCAAATTCGTAACACGTGATACGAACGATTCCACGTAAATTTTTTATTAATCTTCGTAAAAGTACGTTGGAAACTGGAGAAATCGGGACTCGATTAAAATTTGCATCCCTTTGTGCTGGAATACATAGTCGATTAATATTTATACGGATAATTATATGTACCTCCTCGATGAGACGGTTTCCAAATATGCACAGCATGAAGACCTGCCCTAGGGAGTATAACAAGTAACCTATTACCGAAGCTGCGTATGTATCCACTGCATTTATCTGAAAGATAAATCAAAGTTTTATTTTTTTTATCACTGGAAATGGAGATAGATTAGCCGAATATCTTTTCCTCTTCTAATAAATAGACTCCTCTAATTTTACGCTATATTTTATTGTATTTTATATTTACGCTATTTATGCTTTATATTATGCTTATGTTTTATGCGGAGAAAAGTTAAAAGTATTTCTGTTAAACTCTTCATATTACCTTTGTTGCTTGGTAGGCAAGTAAAGTTAATGTGATGGTGGTAATTAACATATGTAGCAGCAGAGCAACACCATAAGCGTCTCCAATTGCGGTTACGAGTCTAGAAAATAATGACAACGTTAAAGTAATTTGAATAATAAACAGATCTATCCATTTGCATCATAAATATAAAATTATCATTTCCTTTTATAACGATACGGAATTTTTCATAATAATATACAATATAATTTTTTGTAATAACTTCTATCTTCCAAAAAGCAGGGAATTTATCTTTAAGCTTTTGAACATCCAATTACATAATATTATTAAAATTATTAAGTACATAAATATACCGTAAACGTAATGTAGATATTAAATTGTGCCAAATAATAAACTGTATTAATTGCCAAATTTGTTTAAGTGAACTTTGCATTATTATCATTTTATATTACATTTCAATGTTTGTTTGCATACATTGTAAGCTTGTAGTCCTCGTTAAATGCTAAAAGAGCTGAGACCCTTGAAATGTACCAAACCCAATCTGTTCGTAAGCCCGTGACTACCACACAACAAAGTTTTAATTCGACCTAGTTCACTGGATGAATGCATTTAACCAGTTGGTTACAGTTTATGATTGGACAAGTTCTCTCTCTCTTTCTCGCTTTTGCTCTTTTTCTCTCTCGTCTTCTTTGTCACTCTTCCTTTTTTTCTTTTCTCTTTGATTCCACATCTCCCCTTTGCTGTTTAAATAATGCATTTCACCAACGTATCGTCAAGTTAGCTGTATCCAAGTTGAATGATCAATACTTTCAAGTGCTTTAAAGGGGAAGAATAAGGTGTTTGACGGTTCTTCGATTCGTTATTTTCTTATTGGATGCATTCTTTCTCGTATTTGTTTCTTAGCTGGTCCATTTTCCGTCTACTTTATATTTATCCGTGTTCATTTATTTTCATCAGAACTTCTATCAAACTTGAAATTGACGAAGAAATGATTCTTTCCTTTTTGCATTGTTTTACTTGATTTCCTTGGAAATTTCCAATTTAACGCAGAAATCCTTCATCCACCCTTAATTTCTTTCCATGAAGAATCCTTTAATCTTCCGCTTAAGTACCTTACCTGTCACTTTCTTACAATTATTTATACCGTCTTGCTGCCCGAAGGAAAGTTCTTTGAAAAAAATGAAAAACAAGATCCTTTCTACTTTAGTGTAGTTATCTATCCGCTAGGGTATTCGATGTCTCTATTTCTTTAACGTAATATTAATATGAATTATTATAAGCATATACATTATTATTATAAGACATACTTTCTGCCTTTTATAGGGGAAACAACTTTCAAATTTAATGTAAATATTGTCTTTAATAAAACTTTTATAAAATACTGTCAACTAGCTTTGTATCGTTTAAATTATTTCCTTTTTTTATTTTATTTGATTTAGAAATTGAAAGTATATTGCTTAATCTATTCTTGAATATTTTAGCATTAAACATTAACATTAAATTTAACATTAAATTTATTTAATTTAACATTAAAAATCTTATTCTGTACAAAACTTCTTAGATTTATTTTTAAAAGGTAAGATATCTTTTTTATGTGGCATTTTTTTGCCTAAACCTACGAATTTTACATCAAATAATAAGGCATATAAAGATAGAGTTATTATATTTTTCTCGCGTGACCTTAATATTCCTTTCATTATAAATTTCAATAAAAATGCTTCCATGCTGCAGAAGCGAAAAAGTCCACTTCCGCTTCGCTTTAAAAAATCCCTGAAAAGGGCAACTAACAAGCAAAATCACTTTCGAACATTAACGTATAAAAGGGACGGTAATTGATCAGGCTAATGCATCGAAATATCAGACGTAGGCAACAGGTTTTCGTGTATTTTTCTGTAACAAAGCAGAGCAAGGATTCGCGTGGTGGTCGAAGGGCAAACATCGAACACATTCTGCATTCTGTGCACCGTCAAGCAACGAAACGTGTACACACACGTGTCAGACACGTATACTGGTGCACACGTGAACGCGACCAACGTACAACCCCTGAATTGTCCAATAAATTGTCCAGTCCGCTTGCTACGTCCCCAGTTGCGGTCAATATCGCGCTCTCTTAGAATAAATACTTCACCACCGTGGGAATACACGCATCCCCTCTGTTTCTGCACCGTCGAACAACCTATATACATAGAACGTAGTTCCGTTCCTTCGTCTTCTTTGAAAATTTTCTTGGATGCGGCGCGATCGTCGTTTCACGTTTCTTCTTCGTTTTCAAAGTTCGTCGCATACTAAGAACCGGGAAACACGTTTTCTTCTTGTACGCGATATTTTTTCTGGGTTTTGACTGGCAATTCGAATCTTCTTGTAACTAATTACGACTCTTATTCCTTGATTTCACAGATTCGTTATTTATTACTTTAACACTGTTATTTGAACTCCCAAAATTTGACCAATTTGTATAATTTTTTTTAGGAATTTTAGAAATTTACGGCGGCGCTTTTTTGAGATTTTATTTACTTTTTATGGACAGACACTTATTTTCCTCCTTCCATATTTCTTCGTGTTCCCTTCAATTTGATCTTTTTGGCATATGCTTTGTTCTTTAGTCGTCAATAGTTCTATCTATTCAGATGGATCTCTTCAATCTTTTTGCTAACTCTTTACTTATTTTGTTTTCGACCATTTGAAAGTCGTGTGATTGTCAAAACATATAGAAATAATAACTGTGAAAATATATATGAAAATATGATCAAAATAGAACAGTGAAAAACATTTTTTGAAATAAGACACTACCACTGAATTTCAAGTTGAAAATAATAAATAAAATAATAAAGCGTATGTCCCATAAAGTGCTGCATGTTTGATGGGACAAAATCATGCATGTTAAAATGGGTAACTTATCGTAAAAAATAATTTCCAGTTCATTTTTCATTATACGTAAAATATACAAGATATTATTTTTTCTTCGTAAAAGAGTCTCAAGCTTTAGAATTCAGTATAAAAAGTAGGAAAATTTATATAAAAATTTATGTTCGTAATAAGTCACGACGTTAAAGAAATTACGAGTTTACGCAATGTGATCAAATTTAGTTGGCCACTAAAACTTCTTGACACGTAAAATTAACCGAATGGAAGAAATTACCTGGCTGTTGAAGAGCGAATTGTTCTACAAAACATTCGAATTATACGTTCGATTAACTATATAAGTTCATTGTCGCACGAAACTAACGCAATGCGAACATTGCTTGAATTTCGATCCTTTTTTGCCTCATACTTTTTTCCAAATTACAATCGAATCGTATAAATTCCACTGAATTTCAAAAGCAATAGGAAACACTTTTATTAAAAAATACCTTTGTTTGCCGATGAATAAACGCGTTCCACGTATAACGAATGTATTTGTTTCCAACTAAGATTGCTGCAGCCAATATAAAACCCCGAGTAAACAGAATATTGATTTTACATTCGCACATACAACCGGGGGAAAATTTCTTTGCCTTTTCTGAATTATTCACTGAGGGTAGAGTAGATGCGAAACATACGTTTGAAAATTCCGAACCTGGACGTACGTTAATTCAAATTCGAAATATATAGAATTTTTCAACAATGCGTTTCTTTTTTAACTTTTCTTTTTATATTTCTCTTTGTTAATTTTTTTTATTTTAAAAAATAATAAAATTTCTTTTTTAATTTTCTAACGCAAAACTCATGTACGTACTATTTCAAAAATATCTCCCTTTTTATCTTATCGTAAATTTGATTGAACATAATATATTTCAACCGTGTACGTATTTCAGTTTTTCTTGTCCACGAATGGCTAATAATTATTTTTAATATTTAATTTAGAATTCGTTGAAAGATCAGTTAAAATTCTAAATTCTATTATAAATTATATTTGTTTAACTGCTTTGTCTGGTTGTCTGCTTTTTATTTCAGTACAAGTTCCCATCAAAATTTAGCAAGTAATGGTAATTTATTCCGAAACTTTCGGTCAATTAGGATTACGCTATGCAATTTAATTCTTCCCATTGTCGTTGAATAAGTAATGCAATTCCAAACATTATGCGAAAAGTCTTCGTTAATTTGAAATCACTTCCTTAATTAAAAAGCTGCCCCCATAAAGTCAACGTAAAGAATTTTTCATCGTTCGTCCTTTACGAACTTTAAACAAAGATTTCCACTGCATATTTCAATAATAAATGGATTTGAACGTTACAGAAACGTAAAACTCGTCCCATAGCAACATCTAGAACTATTTTATTCTTACTGAATCGCTTTTATTAAAAAATTCCAAGGAATTCCAAACTGGATAAACCTTCTAACTCTTTTTTTTATGTTGATTAAACGTTGAGTTATTTTCATCGCTTTTCACGAGAAACGGTTTAATAGAAAAATTTAGCAAGCTGACAGCAGTTGAAAAGTGTAGATGGTAACGAAATCGCGCGAATTTACTTATTCACCTGGCACGGGGATTATTATCCTAATGGAAGTCTCTCATTGTTAGGATCGCGAATGTGAAAGGTTCTCTCATTGTCGACGTAGATTACGTTTCCGTGTAGAAACGAAGTCGAGATGAGAATCGAAATGGGAAACTGGGTTATACCGGAGTAGTCAAGACGTTGACGAACTTTGAAATTGCGACGTGCTGCAATTTAACTTCATCATGGAAATTTTATTTTCAACCGCGAGAAATGGGTCTATTGTTTCGGAATTTGCCATTGCCAATGATTTTAGATTATTTCTCGATGATAAACTCCCTTTTCCCCGTATAACAGAATTTGATAATAATAAAAATGCAGTTTCTAATAAATGGGAAAATTATTTCCTATGGCTAAAGAAATTCATAATTCTTATACGTGTAAAGTTAGAATTAATTGTTACTATGGAAGTTCCCAGTTAAATCATCGAATTCTAAACTATGCGGTCCAATTTTCACAAAATATCTGTCCTTCGGTAGAGTCTTTTTCTATTTAAGCGTTCAACGTAGTCTTTGTTACACGAACGATCCTTGCGATCAGCGATTAATTATAGTGGATTCTGTGGCGTTTCCAGCGAATATGTTGTTTATTATAACACGGATTGAAGACTTTAGTTTTAATTTTTTTCACGTATATTTTCGGCAAAATACGAAAGGGCAACGATTATTATATAAACTATATGCAAATTCCATCAGTATTATGTACATATGTGGTTTAAAAAATGTCACGTATATAACGAAATTTTATTACAAAACAAGTAAAACAAATACGATACCTATAAATAATACATATGAACATAAAGATGATAAAAATCAAATATACTCTGGAAAGCGTTACACGCTGAAGAAAATATGACGTACTTACCTTACAATATGTTTGTGCCTCTCAACCCAGTATTTGATGGCACTGCGTACTAGCATTTCTTGTTTCTTTGTCAATCCATTCGGTCCGACACTCCCGTTAAAAGTCATTCCAGCAGTTGGTCGAAAGGTGGCCGTAAAATCTGTTCTGTTGCTGTATATTCCCCGAAGATCCATGTCTAACATGTTCTCGCCCGGTGCTGTTGGTGTGGTTGGTGGTAGTGGGTCATGATCTCTCGGCTGTTCTGCACTGCCAGCCTGAATAGGAAACAAATGGACATTGGAAGCTGCGATCGGGACACGAGCCTCTCAAAAATCAAATTAATCAGCTCCAGTTCTTACGAATCTCTTAGTTTCATTGTACAAATATTTACATTACATAAATTTGACAACAAAAATTATATAGATAATAAAAAATTCTATTTAACGTAAGTAGAGATTATGTTATATTTGACAGATAAAATTTCAGCTTACTTTAAACAGGTCCCCGCTGTTTGGCACGACAGTGTCCAGCGTGGCACTGAATTCCATCAAAGGTTTCATAATGTTCTTCAGATGTTGAATTTGTTCGCAAGCAAAGAGGAGCCACGAGCAAAAGAGTACATCCAGAAGATTTGCGTCTGCCATGCAAAACACCAGCCAGTAAAATTGGAATATCAACGTCAAGATGTGAGCCATCCCGTGGCTGGCATTGTACGGGTACCAAGAGCGCAACATCAACCTTGGTATCTGGATGAAAGAATATGTTTGCAATTAACATTTTAAAATTAATCTTTTCTTCTTTCGAATTAAATTTTTCTGCTGCATATGGGGGTCGTTAATAGCCATGTTAATTTACAGGAAGATAGAGGTAAACTTAGGCCATCGTATATTAAATGAAACATTTTAACATTGTCATTTTTATTTTTTATCATCTATTTGAATCACTAACTCCCACACTATACGAATTACTAATCTTTAATATTATTTATCGTTTATCATTTTTACAAACGCCAAAGCAAACGATCGTTGAAAAAATTCCAGAACGTTACTATACCAATTTTCTTACTTGTTTAACAAAGAAATAAATAGCGCTATATTAAAGTAAACAAATAATTACGATACCTCGACGTAGGTGGTCTCATTCGTGATAGGATCGATAACTTTCTTTACGGAGTCACCGATGAACGTAATGCTGGTCCAAGAAATGGCCGACAGCATCGTGGTTACTAGGACAGCCAGCAAGAGTATTCTCATCTTCCTCACGGCCACCTGATGGTAACGTGAATTGCTCTCGGCGAACAGAGGATGGCTATTCGGATTGTTCCAAATGCCAAGGGTTCTGTAGAATAGTTTGCTCCTAACTGCGAAATAAACGACCTTGACCACGCTGTGCGTGAAGAACAGCATCGTGATTGTGTTCGCCGTAAGATCGTCCACGTCCTCCTTCTCAAAAATTAGGTTTATACCACAGAACCCAAACTGCATCAGCATCAAGATCAGGTGTACCTTTTGGTAACATGGTTTTGATTAATTTCTTTTTATTTGAATTTTCTGCTTTTTCTTCTTTTTCTCTATTTAAAAAACTTTTCTATTATTTTAAGCTTCTTCTCGAATACAAATTTCTTTATAGCGATTTGACAATAGAACGATTAGAGACGTATAAATTATTAATTAGATGTATATAAAATAGTTATCTATAAATAATTTTGTTAAGTTAATGCGATTTTACGTACAATAGCGAAGATTCTGTGTATAGTTTTCGTAGAATTGTCGGTATAATAATTGAACATGAAATGCCCAGTAGCTTTCATCAGTCTTATGTTGGGCATCAAGTCCGCGACTAGCCCCTGTTGCTTGAACTTCATCATCTGAAGCAAAAAGTTTGCAAGGACTTAGTTATATTCCATCGAAAGTATATTATATGGAAAGAACTATTTCTAGTATCAGTAGTATACTTTGTATAGCATACTTTGTTTTAATTTCATTGGATTAATTTCATTTAATTTGCATTGGACCTCTAATTCTAATTAATTATTTCCATCTTACTTGACTATATTAAACCATTGTGCTGACTTTTTAAAATATTTAAACATAACATTTTAGAAATATTTTGTTTCAAAGGAAACGAACATAATCTAAAAGAATTATGAAGATTAAATTGAATTTATCTGTTATGTGATAATCATCATATCTTTGTTACTTAAAATTGTAGATAAGACACGTATAAAAATTAAGCTATGAGAGACTATGTAAATTCATATGAAGTAAATTGATTGGGAAGTTATGTTCTATAATATTCTAAACATTTGTCATTGTAGACATTAGGGTAAAGTCAATGCAGGTGCTCTAGGTCTTCATTACTTCCGTTCGTTGTTTAAAGGTTATCGAGTACTAAATTTGTAATAGATATTCATTCAAACTTTCTCATACACCCCTAAAAGTTTTATCCAATCATATGTATTAAGTCGTCCGATAAGTTTCTTTCGTTTTATAAGGAAATAATGGATGCACAACATTTTTCTTTTTATATTTTTTTATCGAATTACGTATGATTCATTGTGTTCTATCAAGATAAAGATCACAACGTTTGATAGATTAGGTTTCATGTTTGTATAAAGATGCATCGTTGTAAAAGACGTGTCTGTAAAAGAAAGACACTTTTCGAACAACATAATATATCGCGCAGATAATGACATTAACGAGACGTATTTCCAAGTTTATTTTTTCAATATAAATTTAAAGCGATAAACATGATAATTCACATTAATTGCGTATTATATTTAATGTTCGTATAATGAGTATACGCGAGAGACTTGTAAGTACGTATAGTTTAATAGTTGATGAGTATCGTGGTTTGTACCCTTGAGGCATTATTCATGGGCGCGTTTGCGCGTTTAATTTCACATCTGTCATCGTATTGATGATAACTTTCGTGGTCTGTTATGGAGTTATAGCCTATAATAGAAGCGCAAAGTTTGTGGCTCTTCTTTGAATACTAAAAGGATAGAACAAGCAAATGATAAAAATCCTACATAAAATATAAAAGAAGTACTTAAATATTCCATCGTTATATGCTTCCAAATTATATTCCACAAAATATTCAGTTTGTCTAAAAAATTACACGTATTTAACTATAAAAACGCCAATAAACTAGGTCCAACTTCCAAAACTTCCTACATTTGTCAACTACAATTCTAATAAGCACGTTAATATTTTACTCGATTACAAATCTACATTACTTCCAATATTGGTTAAGTTTCTTTTATATGGAATACCTTTTTCTGTGCCTGTAGATATAAATTGTTTAAAGACACGTTGATCGAAGAGAATTTTTTATCTTTGCAATCTTATTCGACGTTTCTGCTTGTGAAGAAACGTGTAATGATTTCGAAGCAAAGAATCGTGTAAAAAGCCTAATTTATTATAAAGTTTGAACGATGTAACCATTTTGTAGAAATTTCGAACATCAGTATCAGTATCAATAATATAGATAAGTATCAAATATGCTAATATTCCTACGTGCTTTTTTTAAACTAGATAAATAACATTAAACATAAGTTTGGATAATTTGCAAGGAGTTTTATTCGTTGGAAATTCGCTGCGAATATAGTGAAACGCCTATAAACAATATTTCATGAGATCCATCTCTCAACAAGTTGTAATAAAGTTTACCTCACAACTACGGTAGCCATAAATGACTATGTTTTGTAATGCCAATAACTTTCCTAAAACCACGCGTAGATTCACCGTAAACTACATAAACCATAAATAATGCGATTTCGAAAATACATGCAAACAACAGCACGTTTCATCGATTCTTGCTCATAAACGATTTTAAATATTTTACTGTTATACATAAAACGGGCAGTTACTTTAAGACATTAATTTCGTGATATTGCTGCACGGTTTCAAAGATTATCAGTAATTTTGGAACTTTGAGCTTCATAATAAAATTACTTTACTAATTCCTTAGAAAATCTATTTCGACGTTCGAAATATTGTTACGTAATTTTTATGAAGATGGCTAAAATGCATCGATATTATGAGAATCTTTAAATCATCCTTGAACTTAATTCCAGGCAATGGTTGTACCAAGAACATCGAATGCCGGATCGAGCATTAAAGTTACCTAATCTCGTCCCTTATTTTTTACACAAGCAAGTTTGTCCTTCGAAAAACTAACAAATATCTAAAAAAATCTTCAACCAAATTTAATTCTTAGTCCATTTAATTTAATAATAGAACTAATGAATATTTTAATAAATCTAAATCAAATCACATCTCCATTCAATTTCATGATATCATCACGATAGCGAGAACATCAAATCACAGAACTAACATCAATCATACAACTACCCTCCATCAAGAATATTTAGAAACCTTCATATTATATCTCGACCCGATGACATCAATTTTACGATAGAGCTAACAAATGTTTCGAAAAATTCCGATCAAATCACTTCTCGATTCGATCCTTTTATATCATCATGATAGCAAGAACATTGAATCACAGAACTAGCATCGGTTCTACAATTTCCAGCCACCTTTTTCTATCAAGGATACTCGGAAGCCTTTACACCACATCTCGAATCATTGACGAAAACGAAAAATACTTTTTCACCAAAAATATCGACTCGCAAATCGATGTTCAACTTTCAGATGTTCTCTCACCTTGAGGCGGGTACGTTGTTACGCGATTCAAATCCACGATGAAAACGCGAACTCCTCGCGAGTTCGCCGAGAGAAACGCGGTGCGTGCAGCCGGAGGGCACACGTTTATCGACGAAAACTGACACACGAACAGCACGATGGATCGTCACTGCTCGGTAAGCCAGGGGTTCCTCTTCGTTTTTTCTTTTCTTCCCACCCCCTGGATATCCGCCACCTGTCGTGCCGATGACACCCCTCCAGGTCGGCAGGGTACCAAACGTGGACCAATCGCCGACAGGGCACCGAAGCGCAGACGTCCGAGAACGTTTGTTGCCGGCTTGCTCGTTGCCATATTGTTTCTTGTACCGTCGACACGGAGCTTTCTAATCGCATCAATTATTCAGATTTCGACGACTGCAACCACCACCGTTCGGGAAACTACAGTAAGGATGGGAAGAAATATGCCGTGACCGATAAGAAAGTCTTGAACACTCATATTCTCGAAAGTTAAAACACGCCACAGCGATTCTTCGGATTATTGGGATTTGTAATGGAATCGTCCCTTCTTTGCTTCCAAGATTTTTATCGATCCGTTTATCGTTGGAATTTAGGGAAGTTATTTCTCTGAAGGTTGATTTACTGGTAGAGATTGCTGATTTTTATGTAATTTCATATGTTATGCAGTTTTTACGAGGAGAAGCAAAGTTAAGGATTTAGACGAGTACCTCATTTTGGATATTTTATATGTTTTTGTAAATTATATGAAGAGAACTAAAGATTTATATCTTTATATCTTTTCCTAAAAGTTGATACATTAATAGGCTACCGATTTTTATGCGATTTCATATCTTCGTGAAGAGAATTGAAGGAACTGTTGTAATATATTGGGTATTTCTTCTTCTTTTCTTCGCTTCAGATGTTTACTAAATTACTAGACAAATATGTACCAACGTCTTCACTATAAAGTTGAAAGGATTGAAATGTTACATCTTAAAGAAAGCATAGTTCGATGAAGAATACTGAAGCAATTTTTGCTATGAATACCCTGTTTATTTTATCGATACAAAGGAAATGTCTTTCACAACGTGCGCAATGAAATTATTTATAAGATTCTATATACCTTAGTATCAGTATTTTACTAGTATATTCTGCATTTAAATTATCTTCTTTCCTTATTACATTATATTAACTTTTAAATTTTCACACAGATGTTCTTTCTGTTTCCAAAATTAACAACTCGTAATTTAATTTACGCGATACCTATTCAAATATTACAGATAAATGGTAGATGTCAATCATAATTCATCATAATTCTTAGATCTATATTTAAGGAAAAGAAGTTTAAGAAAATTACTTTTGGATGAAAAGTGGATGATTTAATAACCAGTCTAAGTGGTAGATTAATATTCTTTCGCTATTCTATATTTTTCCGTAATTCATAACAGAGATAAAAATGTTAGAAGGTACAAAAATGAAATTTGTACAGAATCTATCGAACTGTATTGTGAAATCGATTATATCATAAATTTTTTATTTTCCTAAATAACAAAGCTTTTGCATCGAATTAGTTCTGCTAGTACCAGGAAAAACAGAAAATTTATATAGTAAGAGAGAAACAATATTTAATAAAATAATTAAATTATATTTTTATATTTTAATCAGGTAAACTTATTATATTTGTTCTACGTTTGCGAAGAAATATTTTTATTTAATAAAGATTATCCGCGTTATTGCTTAACGGTTCTCAATGTAAAGACGTCATATTAAATAATGGAAGACTACAATTACTTACACATACATATGTTAGTACATTCATCAGTAATTTGCTTTACAGCCCGCATTCTAAATAATACGCAACGTGGTACGATCATAGTTCAATCAATAAATTACGTTTACCTGATTTAAAATTCATTAGGTCGTGTCTCTACATACAAAGTAATTTATATTATATTTCAAGTTTATATATGTATATATATAATTAATAAGTATATTTGTAATTTTTGTTAATAAACGTTTCTTTCGCATCATAGTACGATATAAAAACAAAGCAACTTCTGATATTCTTATATCTCTATATTTATTTGTCACGCATGTTTCAAAACGCAATTTTCAATCATTTTTTAGGATTTATAAGTCAATTGGTTAAACAGTTTGATACAGTTTAGAAGATGAAAAAAATAATTCTTAGTTGCTAAGACTGACACGTTGATTTTCATTTAATATTGATATTTGATACGATTTCTTTCCATCTTAGAAGAAACTTTCCACGATAAAGATTCTAATTTACTTTATTCATTATTTACACGAACGTTGTCTTCTTTCGTGTTTTTCATACGTCGTCCCTTCAATTGTAAAGCTGGAAGAAAATCTCAGAGTAGTTATCTAGGGTATGTTATAGATGTTCATACATGCTTATTATAGAGGTACTTTAAACAGCCTTGACACTATTTACGTCAAGTGATCACAGAAAGCTCGTGATACCAAAGCTATGATTAATTAAAATACCTTCAGACGAAGTAGCCTTCAAGAAGCACACAGAAAAATAAAAACTTTTATTTGTCGCATCTCTTTCACATAAGTAGAACGACTTTAACTGAGTTTCTGCAAGATTATAATCTACATATCGTAATTTACAACACCTTACAATATTTTATTTAAAATATTTTATTTAAAATATTGATCAAAGGGTAAGATTTTTATAATACCATGTTGTATTTTATATTATGGTAAAATATATATGCTATGATAGAGAAATTATTTTAAAAGACTATGAATAATAATATGAATTGTTTCAAACAATTTGAAATATGTATATCTTTCCTGTGAATTATGTTCCACCGTCTAAAGAAGAAATTTCAGAGACATCAATGCCGGAAGCGGAGCGAAGATTAATTCTAAGTAAATTACATACATGCGCATGTACTTGGAAATATTATATCAAAAAGCTGCAAAGATGGTCTAATGTATTACGTTTTGATCACATTATTAAGTCTGAATTATTTAGATATCAGTTTATTCAAATCTATGAATGTTCATCAAAACAATGTTTATTTTATATACATTTGTAGGTACATGTTATTTAACATATTTTCAATACGATATGTCTAAACATTTTAAATTTATTTATGAGAATTTTCTTTTTAAACAGAAGTATCAGTGGAGAAGAAGAGTGTTATAAGTAAATAATATGACAATAAATATGTATCCGTAACAATATCATCATAATAACAATTATAATAATAAACAGCGTAAGAAAAACTATTAATCGTGGAGGAGCCGTTTCCAGCGCCTTGAAAAACAAACGTCTGGTCGAAAGTCAGTACTCTTTTATTTACTCGAGCACCGTATTTTGTTCATTCTACAACCGTCGATCATAGACGTTTTCTTTTGTTAGAAGCGAACGGACATATCCATCGTTTGTGGATTTTTCAACTGAAAATACGGTTTATATTATATTTTGAAAGTCTGAAATACATCGAATTGAACATCATCTTACATTTTCTTATTCAAGTTGGAGGTATTTTCTGCTGAAATTTTGCGAGGTATGACAAACTTTGTAGTTTCAACGTCTGGTATTACGAATCAGTTTTATTGCTGGATATAATATGTACAACTTACTGCTTTTATCAAATATAAATCTCTCGTTTTAAGAAGCAAAATGTTGCAAGAACATTTCTTGACGGTTTTATTGGGCGCAGCGATGTCGATGACGCTGTCTTGTTCTGGATTTAACCCGGAACGCTCAGGTAACGTACAAAATATTTATCTTTTGTAAAATAATCATTGTCGATAGTAAACATCCGACAAACATGAATTTCTTTCTCCAATTTTACACAGTAAAATTATATTTCCAAATTACTTCATACAGCTATCTTGTACTGAAATCGTGTCTTTTTTAGCAAATATTCCAACTACCTGGAACGTGGTATCATCACCGGAAACCGAGCAGAAGGTTACGGTGGATCACGTCTCCAGTACGAAAACGGAAGTGACTGGTACCGACAAAGGCTTGCAAATTTCGGACACAAAGTTGTCAACGAGGACCATCGACCAAACGAGTCCTGCGGATACGACGCGCGAGAAAGGATTCGGTTTTGCCATGGAGAATATTGAAAGAGACACGCGTTTCCCGAAAACCAAGGACGCTAATTTTGTAAAAGAAGCAATGGCTATCGAAACGATTTCAAGTTCTCCTCCACGGAACGTCGTCGTGATTATCGCTGATCCGGGCCAAAATCAGGAAGATTTCTGGAAGAGTTTCAAGGCTTCGCGTCTCTTCTCCGTTGAAGGGATGCTTCAGGTATGATTTCCTGTCCGATAATTGGATCGGTAAATAATTAAATAAATAAGCAAGGACACATCACGTGCTTAAATTTCGAGTATGTGTGAGATGAGAGGAATTCTATAGGATAAAATCAAGTATAGCAAAATTGTGTGAACGAGTTTACAAACTTGTCAATTTATTTTGTCTTTTATACGGGAATTTTACTAATTAGCAATAACGAACATCGTTTAATTCAGGAATCAAATGTTCAAGTTAACGTCAATGAAATAGAAAAACCAAAGACAACAATTGGCGAGCAAAAGCGTGTTGTTCAAATCAATGATAGAGTTGATTGAAAAATTGAAATTTATTTTAGAGTTGTAACAATATCCAAGCAGACAAGGCAAGATTCTCTTTGGACGATGCACTAATTCCTGGCAATAGGGACAAGAAACGCGATTGCGAACACTTCCTACGTTCAAACATTGTAACATTGTTGCTTTGGACTCGAGATGTTAAGGGAATGACTACAGGTTTAGAGCTTCAAAATTTATATAACGCCGTACTTTGTAAATTTATATTGTGTTACTTTTTATACATGTAAATTAATAATTGTATATAGATATAACGAGGAAAAGCCAATGATTATCCGCAACGCGCTTATAAGCTTTATTTCAACAAAAATAGTCAGTTTGCAGCAACATCACCCTTTTAATATAGTCTCGTTGCCTCTCGATGTATTTATTTGAAATTTTATGTCTTCAGAAAAAATATTTGGCAAAATGTTTAGCGAAATGTTCAGCATAAATAATAATTCGTTTATATTTTTATATTTTATGTTATTCAACAATATTCTTTTGCTAGTAACAACATTTTTTTTGTAAACAGGAACGTTATCCAACGCGAACTTCACTATTCCATCGTTGTTCGGATTCGAAGAATCGGTAGGGTTCTCAAGAGACTTCGACGAAATTGATGAGATTAACATGAAACCGGAAATTCATAAAGCGAAGCCGGAAATTCGTGGTGACTGGCATATTATCGACTTAGGAAAACCGATCGATCGAGTCCCTCCTTTGATGCCTCCACAAAACGCTCGAGAAGACGGTGAGTGTTTTAATTGTATAAATATAAGACAGTATTTAATAAAATATTTAATAACGTGTAACGTAACATGTGAATCTTTCAAATTGCTAATATTCCCTATTTTCAGGAAGACTTTTTTGTTATTAAATATTTTTTATTATCGATGCTACCAATAACGAGGTTTCCATATTTCAATTACAAATCTTTTGAATATGTGGGTGCAATTTATAATAAATTTTTTCTTCTTAAATCGGTTGAAAATTTAATTGTCAAAATCAAATTTCAAAAAAATAATTTTTCTCGTATGCATCAATCTGACAGTATGAAAAAAATGTTGTGACTGAGCATCAATTTTGCAATATATATATTTTCCAATCGCTATATACAATATAGATGAAGCTGCGTGGAACGTGTTCGATATGTTCTCCAAAATAAGACTCGTTCTGTTTCGGTCGTTGCTGGAATCTCTCGGTAGAAACGTCGCTGCCTCAGAGGACCCTATTTCCTCTCGCAAATCGCATCTTCTTCGATCCAATTTCGTGGACATGGTCGAGGAGCTAAAGTCGGTTGAAAACGAGAAAGGTTTCATATTGGTTGCTTCGGTGTCTGCCAGCGAGCTCGATTCAGCATTGGAGTTTCTACAGCGCGAAGTAAATAATTTTGCAGGAATCTGTAATGCTTTTGATTCATGCAATTTAATTTCCCAGTACATAGTATGTCTTATCTGTTGCTATTATCAAATACAGATGATCTAGGATAGATCAGAAAAGTAATTGTACGCTTAGTTTTTTCGAGACAACATATGTACGAAAAAATAGCAGAAATAATACTCGTATTTTGTGTAATAATTTCGTTTAAAAATGTTTACCGCGGTTAAAAATTTATGCTTGATAAAAGATATGAAAGGGAAAACGAACTCTTTTTTTCTTTTCTATAATAATTTTTGTTTTCGCGATAAGCGGATGGTATCGAGTTGAGAAAGTCATTTGGTATTTCCTTAACAAGGATAACTCGTTAACGCTTTCGCTGCTGCCAGGATTAATTACGATATACGAGGATTTCCTGTCTTGTACTGGAATATCGTTAGTGTACTATTAAACGAAGAGTACTTTTTCAAAGTACTTACATTCACAACAATCTCAACTTTTTCACTTGTTCTTAGATTTTTTATTTTAAAATCATTCTGCTTTGTTTTACTTCTCTATATCGTTTTAAAAATTCGTTCTCATCGATTAATGTTAATAAAATGATGATAAAAGGCATCGCAGGATACGCTGCTCGTGGTAATAGGAGCCTGCCCTCACGACGGCAAACCTGTACCATTCTTTGCACAAGGACCATCCGCCAAAATGATTCGCGAGGCCATGACAATTTGGGACGTTCCAACTGCCGTTAAACATATCATTGCCAATGGCTGTCAGGACTCCGGCTGCAGAAATCGTCGACATGATGCTAACTCGCCTCCTGTTGCTCAGTTGAAGATCATACCACATAACGTGGCCGTGCTGAGAAGAACGTCTCGAGATACTGCTAAAAAATCGGTGAGACAATGTTGATCTTTTCTGGCACAAAAATAATTTATTGCAAAATTATGCAAGAAATATTAGCATATTACAAATTCTAGTTGTTAGTTTGTTGATACGTTAGAGATCGAGAGATTGATACGTTACATTAGAATCAGCGTCGGAATAATAATCAAAGGATCAAATATTTAAGAAAATGAAACAGATGACACTGTAATATGATAACGAGTAACGAGTAGTATGATTAGTAGCATTGACTATTACCTCGTTTATCATAAATGAACGATAAGGATAGTACATAATAATAAATGAAGGATAGAGACAGAGGTGAACTGTTCGTTGAAAGTTAGAATCGAATTCACCGGTATGACGACAGTTTCAAACTGTCCAAGAATACTTGATACAAACCACTTCCGAGTATAAATAGCGTTCTTCGATAGTAACCTAGGCATTGAACCTGAGAAAACAGTGTAGTAAGAGGAATATCATGATAGTCGTAGTAATAACGTTCGCTTTTGTCGAATTAACAATTCCCGTGATGGTGAATGAATTTCAGAAAATAGGAATTCGTTCGATATTCGGAAACAATGCTTTTTCGATGAAATAAAACGAAACCTAACAAATTAATTAGCGTGTAAACGATTAATTAAATTTTATTTAACCAATGACAAATTAGATGTCTGTATACGTACTTAGTAATATGATTAATAAATTAGAATACCTTATTCACGGAAAATAGAAAATCTTTTTGTGCTTCTGTCAAATACCTATAGTTTCGCTCATCATATTATCTTATTTGAAATATGATCCTCGAAGTATCTTGTAAAACTATTGCGTGTAATACAGAGATTATTTTAAGCGTATAATATCCTTTTATGCGTTTCTACATACATCTAACTTCGTTAAATTGTTAGGACGAAATAAAACGATTGCATATTTACGTCAAAAAATTCTTAATTGAGGACAAAAATTGTCAAATGATGTTTTAAAAATAGAATACATAGGATAATATATATACATAATAATAGAATATAAATACAAATGTTGAATTCCACGAAAGGATCGATTTCGTATGGACATTTTGTTACATGTAATTCAAATTCATGATTCTGACACAGGCTGAAATTAATCATGACCTTTCCGGGTATAAGATATATCAGAAAAATGTTTCTAACATACATTCTGCAGGTATGCAATCGATATGTGACAGTATGTAAAGATACGTTCGAATCGGTGAATGGCGCTCAATTTTTTGATCTTCGATCATATAATAATAATCTAATTTATAATAATCGTATAAATTGCTATGTTAAGCTGTTAATCATAAAAAAATTCGTAGGTGTAGATGTATAGTATTAAACTAGAAAGATAGATGTATCAAGTGCTATAATACTAAAACAATAATTTAACAATATTTAGATTCGAAGACAATCGAAATAATATAGACACATGGATATAAAACTTTTAAGTGGCATGACGTTATGGAGAAATAAATAACATGGAAATTCATTTACTCATCAAATTTTTATTCAACATACGAAATATGACCTGTTACTTTATTAACTTGACATTTCTGTCAAGGTAATTTTAACCGTAACACCCACGTTTCAAATTACCAGCTTTTTTAAATATTATTCCCGGCTGAATATCAAATATGATTCGTATCGAAAAAATATACGAATGGGAAAAGTAATATGACGGAGGGACTGATACTTGAAACTATATCTCGTATATATCTCTGTATATGCCTCGAGGACGAGGTTGACGTCGATGGAATACAATCGTTAACAATAAAAGAATACAGTTAAAGTTGAGTCACGTACTTGTAGGCTACGATAATTAATATAATCATAATTGTAAATAAGCGTGATTTATGTAAATATTGAGTTAATTTGTAGTTGTGAAAAACTTTCTCGTTTACTTGGAAATCGAACGAATTATTAATTACTACGGTGGAATTTAATTAGTTCGTAGTCATAAATTAATTATCATAATATAAGTAGTTTTCATGGTGTAGACGTAATTAATATATAACAAAATAGAATTAAAAAAATCCTTAAATGGTGAAGAATTATTTTTCTAAAGAAAACTAGGATTCTTTCTTTGAAATTCGCCTTGTCATTTTTTGTATACTTTTTTTCATAACAAACTCTGATTTGCAATATAAATTTGCATGATAGGTACATGTTATATCGTGTAATAGGATACGTTCTTGAACTGCTATTCCGTAGTAAATGTTCCACTTAACATAAACTGATAAATGGGAATTCAGTATAGAACATGAAACAGGAATTTTTCCATCTATTAAGGTTATTTTTATGACAACACAGATATATTCCTTTTTTATTTTTACAAAATTATTTGCTATGTATTAATTATAATTAAGTATTACATAACACCTCAACACCTGGCATCGTTGGGTCATAGATGATGAAGACAGTCTGAGTTAGATTATTTAATGTTAATAATTATTTCATTTTATTTTGCATTTAAGACATTCTATATAATTTTAATTATATATTTATATTACGTAAAACATAAAATATAAATTAAAATTAACTAAGTCAAAGTACTGTAATATAACTATAACTCAATAATATCAGATAGGAGTTGACAAAGATTTCTTTTTAATTAGATTTATCATTACAAGCTCCTTTTATTCAGAACAAAGTTACAAATTAATGAAGATTAGCCAGTATTAGTTAGATTGGTCTTAGTCTTTGTAAATATAAATCAAACACAAGCTGTAATGTAAATCAGTTACATTGCTGTATTAATAATACAGATAGCAAATTATTTCTACTTTTCCAGTCGCTGGATTAAATAAATTACGATAAATGCTAATTCATTATACGTTATAATTGTATAATTATAATAATTATGCATTCGTAAGAGTATTTGTTGGTAATCAAATGTTGCAATTCACTGTACAATAAAATAAACATTTTGTTGCAGGATAACGGTAACAAAGCTGAAGTTCCAAGTGTTAAGGTAAAACGATACTTCGTCTTCTAAACAGTACTTTAACCAGTATGTTACGCTGTGAATTAAATAAGTTTGCGAAAGGAAAATACGCACTTTCACTGCTAGATCTGAGTCATGCGTGCACAATGTTATATTAATTTTCTTTTATTATCGTTCACGATATACGATAATAAATCCTAATATCATTGTTATCGGCCATTACATAATTTTTTTAAGTAGGAAACTACATCATTCGCCTAATTCGAATCCGATTTTGAAACGAAAATCCGACATAAAGTTAGAATCGTCATTTTCATTAATCAGGACAATTGAAAACATCGCGTGAGCATTATATAAACGTCACTTTTGCAATCGTATTATTATGGAACATAATCTCAATATTATATAAAATAATTCAAATTATAACCAACCTTTAATATTGAATCAACGCTGTTTTCTTCCTTTCAGCAGAACGAGGTTGTTAAAAATGTTGCCGACTTAAATACCAAGGTAAAGTATACACAATTCGATGTTCGTTGGAAGTCGAAGTTGTTTAATTCGTTGGAAATCTGATATTCGTCTTATATAAATTTTAATCCATTTCAAATTTAATATTTATTTCACATAAATTGCATATTGCGAATATATCAATTTATCTTCATTCGGATGATTTGAATAACACTGCAAACTAATAGTCGCTTCTTTTGGAGATACGTATTAGCTTTAAAGTAGCGAAAAGTATACTTCTCCCGACATAGAATTGAAATTGCCGTGTTCATTAATCAGAGTAATTAAAAGCGTCGCGTGGACATTATATAAACGACATTTCTGTAATCCTATCAATGAATAACGTAATCGTTATGTAGTTAGTTATTTCACCTAGCCTTATTATCAAATTAATATTATCTTCTTTTTTTCAGCAGAACGAAGTAGTTAAAAATGTGGTCGATTTAAATGTCAAGGTAAAGTATTTAAATTCGTTGTAAGTCTATATTTATTTCATATAAATTTTAATTCATTTCAAATTTAATACTTTACATGAATTGTATATTACGAATAAACCAATTAATTTTCAATTTAATGATTTATATAGCATTTCAAACTAAGTATTCGCTTCTTTTATTTTTTTTTAAATCTCACTGCCAGCTCTAAAGTAAAAAAAAGAAACGATTTACTTAGAATTACGATATATTCATTTTGTTAATCGAAACTGAAATATATATATGTATATACTGAAACATTCATAAATACTTGCTTGCAGGAGGAAACAGTAAAGACCGAGGAAAGGGATGCATCACCAGAATCAGATACGAATTCAGCAAACTTTAAAATTGCGGAGAAGATCACCACGATCTTTGGCATAATTGTCTCGTTGGTTGGCGCATTAGTCCTTACCTCCTAAAAAAAAAGATCTTTTACATTGATCTCATAATCGATGATAATTTTTAATTTTCTTTTATGGAAACTGCGTCAAAAATTTCCGGGTAAAACAAACAATATTAAAATCTTCCTCATTTCTGAGTTTGTTTCCTCCTTATGAAGCTGTAAATTTTTAATTCTGAATATGAAATAGTGTCTTGAATGGTGAAAAATTTTATTAAGTTGTCATACCAGAGAAACTCCTTTTATTCTCTAATATTTTTGCTAGATATTTTTCGTTAGTAATCAATTCCCGGATAAGAATGTCTTTTACATAAGCATGAAGAATAACGAGAAACAAAGTCCATGGATTAAATAATCGCCTTATTACATTTAAACATTTAATCTGAATTTTGAGATATTCTTGTATTCCATTTGTGTGTTTTTTTCCTGCATTTTATTTTTCTCCAAATTTCAAGATATACAAAGCATGGAACATTTCAAAACATAAAATAAAGATATATAAGTAGCAATTGATTGATTTAAAAGAATTGTATTTTTATTATTTATGCCACGATCAAAATTGTGAATTCTTTTATAAATAAAAAAGTGCTTTAAAACACGTTCTTTCATTTCACGTATTGTTCGTAATAGACGGGTTTGAAATATAGTTTGAGAAAGTTTAATATAATTTTTAAACTCTGGATCAAATCAATTAAAACAGAAAGAAAAATCTTAATATTACGATTGCAATTAAAAATATAATATACGTAATTCTGTTTTCTAAAGCAAATGTTTTTTAGTTTTATTACCAACCAATAATTTGTACTTAGTTGGGGATTTCAAAATACAATATAAAAATAGAGGAAGAAAAAGTGAATTGGAATAAACTGAAAAAATATCGTTATTTTCCAAGCAAACGTAATAATTAAATAAATTGAATATAATTAACACAATAACCCAATTACATGAAATTAAAATGTATAACGAGACTATTTTCGTTTACAATTTGTGTATTGCAGCAATAATTTCTAATTGACCTAATAACGCACACTGGTAGTAGTAGTGACATTTATTGCACCATCCGTACATTTCAGTGTTTCCGGACACAATACATGGTATAAGCCTAATAACACTAAAAGAGTATGTAAAATATGTAAAAAAAACCATAACACTATTCGGATAACGGACATATATATATAACGTAACATAACAGCGCTGTTGAATTTCGAAAGCATTCCATTTTGATGACTATCAGGGTAAAAAACGATGCACCACACGCAGCTACGTTACTTCCTGGTCTTAAATTACGTAATTATTCGATTTCAAGTTTCTAAAATTCGTACGTTGCTTTCCTTATCCATTACTTTCCTTTCCTTTTTCTTTTCAACTATTGAATCATTTCGTTGGGTTCCATATCTTTTTCCGACGTATTAGCTATTTTTTAATTTGCAGAAAACCACAAATTTCTAGGATATTCTAATTACTATATTTGTTTTATTAAATCATAAAAAGAATATTACTAATTCCAAATATGTTAAAAATATTTTATGAAAATGAACGTTTATAAATGAAATTTAAAGTAGTTTACATCAGTATTAAAAATGTTAAAGAATTTCTTTAGCATGCGTTCGTATGTTTTTTGCTTTACTGACCTTACGTTGATGTTACTACTTGGATGTATAAGAAAAATGATCATCTTTGGTTTTTGTCCGATTTGCCACTATTTTCCTAGCTGTACACTGTATCTTCTTCAATAAAGAATCTTTTCAATATCGTAGAACGTTACTATTATTATAATGATTCTAAGAAAAAAGAATAATACTTCAGTAACTACAACTTAAGTAATATTCATATATGTTTTATAAATAATGCAATTATACGTTATTAATCGTCTACAAATATAACTTCCGGCATTTACAACAAGAAAAGCTTACAGCTAATTAATCATTTCTAATTTTTACTTGAAAACCAATAATTAGCATATGTAAATTACGTGGTACTAATACTATGACGATAAAATGATAGATAAGAATGGAATACTAAACAAAATACTGAACAAACAAACAAAAGAACACAGATAGTACATGTATTTTTATATAGTATTATTTAAAAATATTTTAAAAAAGATAGTGAGATATATTATCGATTATTATAATCATTCGGAGGAAATACATGTTTATTGGAATTTTGAAAATTCGTCTGAAACGTGTACAAAGTGCAACGTCAAGAAAAGGAAGAATAATAATATTTTGTACTTATGTTTATGTATATGAGGGTGAAACACAAGGATAGTATAGATTTAACATTTTTTAAGAATAAATTCTAATTACTATGTAATTAACGTCGATAAATATTTTTTCTAATAT
The DNA here is from genome assembly GCF_024516045.1 of Bombus affinis. Lineage (NCBI taxonomy): Eukaryota > Metazoa > Arthropoda > Insecta > Hymenoptera > Apidae > Bombus > Bombus affinis. The sequence goes on along the minus strand of NC_066347.1, from coordinate 2,463,006 downwards.
TCTGTTATAACATATTGACATAAAAATGCGTTAGAAATGATCTGTTAATGGTAATTAATAATGAAAAACCATAATGAAAAACCAATTCTTACTTACGATGCTATTGCCATCGTTTCATTCGATTAACATTTTGAAAAAACTTTTAAAATATATCTGGGTTACTAAATCAAATTTCAACAGCCGCGAGATATTTATTTTTATATTTTGTTACGCTTGTAAATTCCGTGCTAGATCTACATAAGGCAATCAGGTTTATCGAGGCTTAATATACATCAGGTACGCTCAAATTTTGATAGCGTATGTCAACAAATCCTGTAAGCAATGTAAGAAAAAAAAAAGAGATTAACTATGTAGATACATATTAAAGTAAGTATAGGAAACAGAAAAAACTGGAAAAAGAGCTAGTCGGCCAACATTATTACGTCCAAGAAAATCTGGTTTGATCGCATATTAAACTGTATATTCAGTTGATTGCTGAAACTCCGACATTTGCATATTTCTGAAGAAACAACTGTTGCGTTATTGTACAACGGAGATTGTTTATTCAAAGGGATAACAAGAAATGTTTATAAAGAAAGAGGTAAATTTTATAAAAATGGGAGAACTGATTATAAACGAATAAAAGAGTATTCGTTATTGAAGAAAAGAATTAATGCATTTTTAATACATTGACGAGAAAACTAAAAATTTCAAAGTGAACAAAGGGAAACTGAAGACGAGGACTGTACAAATTATTTAAGATAAAAATATTCAGTTCCATGTCAATGGAATTACTCTTTCTCACGCTGTGAGTGACTTAGAATTGCTAGTACTTTCAGGAGGATTAATTTGGTTCCTAACATTTAGTTAACAAAATAAATTTACTTTATACCGAACGAATCCACGGCGTTTGCATTAATTCAGGAGAATTTATCTAGGTAATTGCACCGAAACTCCGTTTATTTGAACGAAATTTTAAATAACGTCGGATTAACTGACCTCGTGCCAATTAAATTCCTTTAATTTAGTATAAAAGTTAGAATAAAAAATTAAAGTTCATGGGAATAAATTCTTATCATATTAAAAACGAATAAATTCCGACTATATCAATGCGTAACATAAAAATTAAATAACAGAAGAAATCGTTTGTCCATTATTTTAATTTGTACACAAAAAGATTGATTAAGTTACAACACAAAAGAAATTAATCCGCTTCTCTATTGAGAAAGTAAAAATTTACACGTTCATGGCTTTAATCCAGGAGAAACGATGTGTCACAATCTAATATTATTTGTTCTCCAACAAACAGAATCTTATTGTATTTTCATAACGAACGAAAGAAGAGGATTTTTAAACCTGATACACTAAATACCAAAAAATGGAGGATAATTGAAGGTATTTTTCTATTTTCCTAACAGCATATCCATCTTGCAGGACATCCAAGTATCGATTGTGGTCGGCTTTTCTTCGTTCTGTGTGACTCGTGGAGAGAAAAGCGAGAGTGGGGCATCACACGATATAAAGGAGAACCGGTCCAAGAGGTAATCGTTCCCACTCCATCGACCGTTCTCCATCTCTTCGGTTCGCCACACGAGTATCGTGCATTTCTCTTTTCGTGACCGGCCGTACTTGGTTATCACCGTTGTCGTCGATTGTTCTTCACGATTCCATTGTACCGTTGTCTTCAGGATCGACGTTTCGTCGCTATTAGACAAGGTAAGGGTGCAAAGCCTATTACGAACCTCCATTTTTTGAAGCCAACTGAGGCCAGTTGACCTCTCAGAAGCCAAACAGATTAACGCGTTTTATTTAGGCGTTAGACGATAAAGGTATAGAACTTATATCAAAGAAATTAAAGCGTAGAAAATAGGAAAAAATGTATAATGCAATGAGAAACACAAGCTCTTTTATTCATATATTTTATAAGAAATCATTCAAATTTCTAACAATGTATACTGTTGCAAATTTACAACATTTCTATGAGAAATTACGAATCGGTCGTTTTCAGTACTCTAGCGGTTCTAGCGTTAATGTCGCTTTTGCGAATTTTTCAATTTCAACGATCAGAAACGTAGCTGTTATTCGACTTCTCGAGAAAAAAAATATGTATAACCAACTGTTATTTGTTGAAGATAAATTATATAAATGTGAATTTTAGAGACTAACGCTTGTAATATCTTCACTTTTTACTTTATGGAGTTTATCAGTATGGCTTCTCAGTAGCACATTGGATGTTATGGAGCACGTTAACATTTTTTAATGTTCTTTTACGACGCGAAGATATACGATTTGAATGAGTAGTTCTGCATCTGAGTTATGGCTATGGTTTATTGACCTTTCTAAGATTTTCACTGACATCGAACGATCATTGAGATTATTAGTTGATTTTGAAATTAATGTTAAAGACGAATGTAATGTAAATGACGAATGAAAGATGAGAGTTCTATCAGTGTTTATCGCGTAAAGAGCAGTTTAAAAATACAGTCGATTGAAAGTGAAAGTGATTCTCGTTTCTTATTCTCGAGGTTTTGCTTTTCTCTCGTTAAAGTGGTAGTTTCGACAGCGTCGATGAGTTGTTATATCCTCAGAGAGTGAGTTTAGTGAACATACTGAGGACTTTACGAGTTGCATTAATTAAATTAACTAAATTAAGGACGAAAGAATTGGGATCTTTTTCTGCGGTATCAAAGGTAATTAAGATTTGTGAATTAAAAAATAAATAGTAGAAAAGTCAATTGTGAAATAGATTCATTTATTAAGATTCAAACTAAATTCAATTAAAATTCTAAATTAAAATCACAAATGCGTTTCGAGCGCTTTATGTAAAAATTAGGATTAGCCAAGGTTGAGAATTTTTCAATTTAAAAAGTGTTTGTATCTAAAAATACGTTCATACCAAAATTGTTAATATTAACATATCCTTAGATTCTACAACAATAACAAAATTTGTACCAATGATAAAGTGGTTTGACGTTTAAAAATATAGTGGAGCGTAGGTACCTTGAGTATACTTTGAACGTAAGTCGAGTGTAATTTGAACAAAAAGCTATGGAAGTTAAAACGTAATTCGAAAGTTTCGAAACACTAGCCTAGAGATTTAAAAGCTGCACGAATCGAAAAGCAATTTCAGTTTCCTATCGCAAAATCGTTCCACGAGAAAGCAAGCGTAGTTTCTCTGCGAAAGTGAAGTTTACATTTTCAGCAGTTTTGCGATAATCGCGATTCCCGCTTACGTAGCACAGAACTTCCACGTTTCGAAATCACGTTTTAAGCTTTCCCTTTGACTTCGTACACCATCGCATCGTTTGGCTCAAACAAAATTCATCGCACCATAATGGTTCTTCGTTACGAATCTAACTCATATTAGCGTCTCAAACGATCGACATGTTACCGTTTTTAATTCCCAAACAATCAGACGTGTAACCAGATTACATAAGCATTTGCATGTAAAGATCGTTTAGAATTGTTGAGGTTACTAGATGTATAAAGAGAGAAAAACGCGTGGATAAAGTGTAAGGTACAAAATATATATATTTAATTTAATAGAGAAGTGTAATAATAAGTAGGAATACAATTTGAGCTGGTCCAGATCCGCACACTAGCAGTGTTACCTTGTAACTGAAAACCCCGAAGCCAACGTCACCTGTCTATTGTTCATGGTCTGCCTTCATCGTAGAACTATTTTCGTAGAAGTGGTGATCACTTCAACAAGAATAAATGTCAGTGAAAAAAAGACAGGTATTTGTGCGAATCTCGATCCAATGTCGAAGACGTACGTTTCTTTTTCCAGTCGATCATCTTCCTGTTCCGTTTATTCCGATCATTATCGTCTTATAATTAGATCATATGTGAAGCCGTAATTGTTTCGCTTGGTTATTTATGCACTGACAAGGAGAAGAAGAAAATTAAAGAGAGTAAAATTCTCAACGTCGTTTATTAACATTTAATTTTTCCACGGATGAAATGGTCATATAGACGAATCGAAGATTTTCGATATTTACATCCAAAAGTTTCCATTTCCATTTCTCAAACAATATTGCTTATAGAAATATTTCAATTTTATTACAAGCGATCTTACTGATTTTCAGCAACTTTCTTCTTCCTTTCTCGACATACTCTGCGTTTTCGACTATCTCAATATTGATCTCCAATTTTTAAATTTCAAACTTTCATTTCTTCTTTCCAAGCAACCGTAGTCCACGACGTTGTTTAAACATCTATTCGAAAATTTCTGATGATTTGAAGCTTTCATTCGTTTAAGCAACTACCTAGATCCTTGCATTTTTCATTAGAAGATTTCAACTGTTAACATTTTTTTTAACAAACTAAACTTTCATAAGAATTATAAAATTCAACCAACAATTTCGTCCAAGTCGCTAAATGTTATTGCACCAGTATGCCTCCTATAACAAAAATTGTTTGCATTTGTAATATTCCACGAAGCAAGGATCAAAAGGAAGCGGGAGGTTGACTCGGTAAATCTCAGTAGAATATGATCAATACGTTCTATACTTTTTGCCACATTCACGACTCGCCTTTCCAACTATCGTTACCCAATTTCAGGTTTTATCAAGGACAGTCTTTGGTAACATAGTTTTTGTACTGCACAACAATGCCTCTTTAAATGAAAAATCCTTGTTTTTCTATAATGCCACTAAATCATCCAGTGAGTTCGATCCTATTCTGATGACCATGTAAATCACCGTGAATTTAGCTTTCAGAGTTTCACCTTTCTATTCATAGTAGTAGTAGCCTCTCTAATGGGATATTAGCAAACTAATTTAAATTATTGGTTGAATTCTTTGTAACAAATTTTAGAAAAGGTTGGTTTGTTAAAAGAAATTTTGGAAGTACTTTTTATTAAAAATTTTTAGTTTATTTTTTATAAAGGTAGAATTATAATATATTATTTTTAGATTAGAATTAGAATATACATAAACGTTATATAAATATCCTGACACATTTGGTTCACTTGTGCTAACGGTATTTGAATATAACCAATGTATACAAATTAGAAATACCGCTATCTCTTCATGATACCAACAAAGTTCAAATTTAAATTATCTGTTAAAAGTTAATAATAATACATATATTTAACTATTATTATATATTACTAGGTATATTGTTACGTATTACTATACGTACACGTACTATTATGTATCTTTATTATTTAAAAGTCACCGCTTATATTAGTGTCAGAAATTTTCCTATCGATTTAAAAAAATTTCTAAATCTGACTTGTGATTTGAAAATTGAAGAGTTTGAAGTTTGATTAATGTTGGATTTAGAGGTGTGATAATATTTCGTGATAAACGTAAATGTTTGTTGTATTTTCACTTGATTACATAAAGAATAAATAACGTCTGTATATAAATGGATGGTTTGTATGCATTTGAAAATTGCTTCCATGGAATGAATAAATTTATCCTCGGGACATGTATTCATGCTGATTTGCACAGATGTCATTTTACATTGTGTTTGTATATAATACAAGGTAACGATAAATTAAACGTCTTCATGGTTCTTCGTAGCGTATTTCGTAAATATAGAAGAGAATGTTTATATTGCAAATAAGGATTTGGAGTCTATTTTCTTCGATATCAAATTTGAAAATGTTCAAAATCCTCGGTACAAATTTAAATCATTAATATAAATTAGGAAAGAATGCCAAAATTTAAAATAAATCTTTAGCAAAAATGTAATATAAATTCCTTAAACGTTTCGTATACGTAATTTCTGTAAACGTAAATTTCAAGCAGACGTTTTAACGCGAGTAAACCTTGAATAAATTTCCTAAAATAAAATTTATTAAACCGAATTTGTTAAAAATGCACCGTTTTGAAAAGGAAAAAGTAAATGGATTACAAACGATAAAATTTGTAAACATTGCGATTCACATTCCACGGACAGAAATTTTATAAAGTTAATCTTTATGGTAGCAAATTTTTCGTAATATGTATTTACAATTACAATTATAATAAATATCTTCTAATTTTATTGTAATAAAAGTGAAAGACTTTACATGTATAAACTTCATGAAATAGATTTCGTAGAATCACGGTTTCGAAACACAGCTATTTCATTTTTATGTAATTCCTCTTTCTTAACGCACGCATATTTCGTAAATGTACGTCGAAAGTGTGCTCTCGTTAAGAAAAAGTATTTGTATATCTATTTATCCGTTTATTAAACGGTTGTATGACTCATACTGAAATACTTCCATTGGCATATGAATCAAACTATTCATGTGGAACTTGTACGGAAACACTATTATTGATAATTTATCAAGAATCATCCATCATATCGACAGCGATGCGCGTAAAGAATAAATATCTAGTTATTGTCTAATAAAATTACGATACATACATTTTATGTTGTTGTATTTTATAATTTATGATACGTCAGTTATAATTTCTTTTTCTTGTAATTTTGTTCTTCTGTCATTTACTTGAATAAATTTCGTTCTAAATATTCTATTTAATATTTCTTAAACAAATACATTAATATGATAAATTCAAAAATGGATCAAACAATTCCTTAAAAATTATTATCATGCAAGAGAAAATTATATAATTGTCAGTTTAGAAATAAATAAGAAGTACAGAACGTGCGATTTTTCGTATTAGTCTTTGTTTTAAAGGAACACCATGATACAAGAATTGACTAATCCACGAATTCTTATTTAAACATTTACCTATGTAGAAAGTAGGTAAAAAAGTTCCAAGTTAAACATTTAAACGAGTGGATTGTTTGCTATTTATTTATTTATTCATTTTATTTATCCATTGTAGATTCTAAGATATCGTTAGCCTTTCATAGTATCATTGAACGTGTGACATTGTATCAATGTAACGTGACGAATAAATTGATTTAAAAGGATTTTTATTCTTGTCACTGTTCAATGCTTTGTTTGCGAGTAAAAATAGCTTTTAAAAATAGCTTTAAGTAATTCATTGATACATAAGCAAAGACGTATTTATTTCTGCAACGTTTTTGTCAGTTGATTCATTTCCTTATCATTTTATTTTATTTAATTGAACAATAGAAGCAATCGATTTTTAATATATCATGTTTTTAAATGAAAAATGAAATTCTTTAAATTAAATTTGATAAAATAAAATTTTGGTGATTTTATTCACAATGCCCTATTTCAAAGAAATGTAGCAAAAACAAATTACGAATATATTTATGGATAAATAGCATTGAGAGTCACAGACGCTTTTTTTTCTCTTATTTTACAGTAATAGTTATATTTTAATTTAATACTTCTATAACATATTTACACGAATATCTTATTATTATATTTTATTTTTCCGTCTCATGATCTTACAAAAGGAACTTGATTGGATTTATATGAATATTATTTGATAATTAATTTCACTGATTTCTAATCGCTTTCCATAATCTAAGATATGTCCTTAGTAGGCAAACAACGTTCCACTGATAATTTTGATTATATATTTCGAGTTACAATTATCAAACAACTAAACCCGTGGTCAACTATCTTAATAAAAACATTTACATATATCGTTACTTAATATCCTTTTTTCTTTATAGTTATTCGTTTACGAATATTCTGAAACATTCACGTTTCTTAGAATCATTTACATCAGTCATCTGTATACATAAATTTTCATAATTTATTCAAATTTATTTCTCTTTTCTTTTCTTAAATTAGTACGATATTTACATTACATAGATCTTAATGAAAATAACATTCTATTTCACGGGACCTAAATATGTAGTCACATGATCATGGGAACGAGCAGATTAAATAAAATAATGTGTAGTTAATTTTAAAATAACCCTCGACAATATTAAATTTCCTAATAATCTATTATAATTTAAAAAATAAACAAGAATATGTTGCCTAATTAATATTCAAAATTCACCATTAAATAACATAGTTCTTGATTGGCTATCAAATTAGAAATAAATATTCACAATGAAATAGCATAGTACGTTGATCTATCTACCTACAAAGTAGCACGGCGAACAAATTCATATTCATAACACGCTGCGCAAAGATCACGCGTGACTTCAATTTGAAATTAATCCAGAGTAAGTTGATGAAAGAGGATGAAGAAGAAGCAGAGGAACAAATAGCGAGTGCTGTCGATCACTTTTTTTTTCTCAGAAGAAATAGTGAAACACGCGGATTGCTTTCGGTCAACCGTGACGAGGTAGAGAAAGTTTAGCGTTAGGCAAGCCGCTTCTGGTCAACATTAATTTCTCGCATAAGAACGATGTGTATGTCGAGTATTTGCGTAACTCGTTACAGCGTGCATTGCCTGTTGCACGTGCAACAGTACCACGGGAAGAATATCACGTTTATTATATATACGTATGCCATCCGAACGATGATTTCCTTCTCGTTTCAACTATTCTACCAAACATGATATTTATATCATGGCTTTACAATATATATGAGATTATATGGTGTCTCGATGAAGAGTTAAACGATGAAACGTTTCACGTTCTCAGAATTTCTGTTGGACAAATTATGCTCACTAGAATAAGTTGTAGGGTTTGCTCGATTGATTATTAAGGAATGTTATCCCTTCGTTTTTCCTTCATTTTTATTTCGTTACATTATTTTCATCGTTGATTATTCGTTGAATGTTAAAATGTTGAGACCGTACAGGAAACACATGCATTTTCCAATTAATTGCGCAAGTGGTCATTTCGCATGCAAGACTACGGTGGATGTCACAATTAGCATACTTAAAGTTGTCATACGATGTCACATCTAGTTATCTGCCATAAATTAACTTCCTTGGCAAAAATGTAAGAAAGATCGATTATTTCGCCACTGCAGTGCGATTACGTTGCAACAAACTCGCGTATAAGAAATTATAGAAACAAGGAGTAGCAGCAACTATGTCATTTTCCGATATCGGAGTGAATTTTCTCGCATTAGAAACTCATTCGTTATACCTAATTACTTGTCGTTGTGGTTTTATTCAAGATCATCGTTTTATGTTGTTTCTAACAATTATTCAAACGTCCTTTTGATTTTATTTATATTTAAAATTTATTTTTACAAAAAACTAGAAGGTATTATGCTATTGTTATTTATTTCCGTATACGTATATTTATATTTATCGTTCAAAATTTTTTATAATCTTCTTTCGTGTTTAATACGATCGCAATGGATATTTCAATTTTATGTATTGGTACGTGATTCTACAAATTTGACGAAGCCTGGATATTATTTATTCGAACGTATGAAATATTAATTTTTCACTGTCTGCAAAAATTAGAATTAATATTATGATCTTTCTTCTTATAAGGGAAACAAGATTGTGGATTCTAGAAACATAAATTTTCACAATTACTTTAGATTAGTTTGTACCACTTTAACCAAAATTGATTTTCAGATGTTGCTGATTCAACCGACGGAGGAGATGTCGAAGCAGATTCGCGTGGAGCTGAACGAAAATGTCGCGACACGTGACAAAGACGTCGAAGTCATCAAAGAATGGCTGTCCAAACAACCGCACTTACCTGAGTTCGATGGTAATCGCGTTCGAACGATACTTCTCGTTAACGTGATGGATTGACATATCCGAAGATTTGTGCTCAGTTCGATATTTAATATAGACGTATTTAATGGAAAGAGCCAAGTAGTAGAAAGAAAAACGGAAGATATAATTGAAAAATCATAAAAAATTAAAAAGAAAGGAAGAAACACTCCTACTTGTTTTTGATTTTAATTATCAAGTATGTAATGTAAAGAGAAAAGATAAATATCGACTGATCGATTCGAAGCAAGCGAATTAAAACAGAAATAAAATATAGAGTTCAAAACGTAACATAAATGTAAAATAATTAATTACGATGGTTATGTGGATTTTTATTAAAGTAGTTAATAATTTATACATAATTACTATGACATATATATTTTTACTATGTTGAATAAACATTCGACATGGTAAACATACATCATGATTATTCAATGATTGCTTAGAAGACATCTTTTTTTCGTTTCAGACGATTACAGGCTAATGACGTTTCTTCGTGGCTCCAAGTTTTCCTTGGAAAAGTGCAAGAAAAAGCTGGACATGTATTTTACGATGAGAACCGCGATTCCGGAGTTCTTTACTAACCGAGACATCACCAGACCGGAATTGAGAGATATTACTAAAATTATGTAAGCTCTTTTTCCATTGCTACGAACTACTGAGAAATATTGTTGCAACTTCTTTCCATAATTATATGATATTCATAATTTTCCGCATAATCGTATATATATTGCGTATTAATTTATTCATTTTGTTCATTTAGTTATAGTTTATTCTATATTACGTGTGATATTCGAAAAACTGAGAAGATCTGAGAAGGTTTGTGACTGTGTAAGCAACGTTATTGTGTCCTTGAAATAGAAAATTTTCTAATTCGACGAGCACGGGTAATTTCCATGACACCATTAACACGCACCGTGAGCCAAATAAGAAACTTTCCGCTGGCAAATTTACATGGTATAACGAGAAAAGTTCTGATTCGTTTTAATAAACCCCGACTGTTCGTTGCTAAGCTCGATTTTCGTAGGAAAGAATTAAAAGGGAAGAGGACGTTGTTCTCCCAGTATTTGAGTGCGCGTTCGTAGAAATTAATTATTTTAGTCCAGTTACTCGCTTTCGCTCTTCTTTTTTCAAAAAATGTCGAAAATGCCTGATATTAAACAAGCATGTACGTGGAAGATGAAGAAAGTTAATTATTCTAGTTTAATTATTCGTTCGATTGTATTCATTCTGTAATTAGATAATCAAAAATAATAACAACGATAAATTAAAAAACCGAGTTCTTCGAATAATGCTCTTTCGCCAGGTTAATTTTCTTTTACCCAAGCGAAATATTTCGATATTGCGTCGATGATTTATAAATGTGTATAATCAGATCTATAAACTCTAAAGCTGCGATAATTTGAAATAAATATATATTTCAAGAAACTATTACCTTCCCAGTCAGGTGCCTCCATTGGCGGGTTTGACGGAAAACGGACGACGAGTGATAATCATGCGAGGAATCGATAAGGACTTACCAACTCCAAACGTAGCCGAAGTGATGAAACTGGTTCTGATGATCGGCGATGTGCGTCTGAAAGAAGAATTAGTTGGTGTGGCTGGAGATGTATATGTACTAGATGCCAGTGTCGCGACGCCAGCCCATTTCGCAAAATTCACACCAGCTATCGTGAAGAAGTTCCTGGTCTGTGTTCAAGAAGCCTACCCGGTGAAGTTAAAGGAGGTGCATGTGGTGAATGTTAGCCCGCTGGTCGACACTATCGTCAATTTCGTGAAGCCATTCATTAAGGAGAAAATTCGCAATAGAATCTTCATGCACAGCGATTTGAAGACTTTGTACGATTATATTCCCAGGGAGATACTACCAACCGAATACGGCGGCGATGCTGGACCAATTCAAGCAATTCATGGTACGATGACAATTATCTTTCTCAGGGTATGGCAACTGAGAGCTTCGTAATTAGATTACGGATATTTATGCATTTATAATTCAAAATTGCATAAATGAAACGGAGGTTGAAAATAGAACGTACATGATATGCAAAAATACGCAAAATATCCAAAGTATTGTATTTATTGTAACGTTTCATAGATCAAATAAGTTTCTGCATAATTTCTATCATTTTAATTAATTACATAAAGACATAGGAATTCGTATATGTATCCGCTATCTACTAGTAACGAAAACAACCTTTTCAAATTTTTCTACTTATCGAATAATAACGCAACCCGATCAGAGGTTCGTGGTGGAATCGGTATTACGAGAAATGATCTAAATATTTCATACGATTGCTCAAACTGGAAAGGTCAAATAAAAAACGTCCATATATTTTACTAAAAATGTAATACCACTTTACGTGGATTATTCTGCATTTTTCTATTATCTCATGTATACAATACAGGAACACCTGTTGCAACGTTTCAACATAAACACGTCTGTGAACGTGTCAGATAATAAATCGTACCGTCGAATATATCATTAAATTTATTTTATCGATCTCCAGTGATCAAGCAAAAGTCATCGTTTGTTTGTTTTTTAGAAACCTGGGTGAAGAAATTAGAAGAATACGGCCCTTGGTTCGCGGAGCAGGAATTAGTGAAAGCAAACGAGGCGCTTCGGCCAGGAAAACCAAAGACTCACGATGATTTGTTCGGTTTGGATGGATCATTCCGACAACTGGTGATCGATTAAACCTACAACTCATCCAATTGTCGATCCGTGACAACTTCACCAACCACCATCCTGGTGCTAACACGAAGAAAATGAGTTCGAAGAAAGGGAAGAGACAATATGTGCATCCACGTCATGACGTTCATCAACAAGAAACATCATGTTACTAATATGTATATTTTCGATATACAGTTTTCAATTATTTGTCTATGCATATGTATATCGAATCTCCTAAAAGATTTTCCTGACTAGAAATTGATTCATTAGACGTTTGATAGATTTCGATGGATATACCGTCGTTCTTGCACAAATTCGACGGTGAAAAATTATTAATAGGAATTGATTGATCTAATTGAGAGCTGAGTATTAGTTATAGTAGAATAGATGTGGTTCTTTGCAGTTGAATAAGTTCTATTTAATAGAATTTTTGTTTATATCGATCTCGTACATAATGGAGATATACATACAGTTATCGAGCAGGTTGTAAAGCTTTAAAGTAATGTTGATGATGCTTACATTGCATATTTTTCTATATCTTTTTTCATGTGATGAATAAAATATTATTTTATTAGATACAAATGTTTCAATAGTCCTTAATTGTAGTAACTTTTTCAAGTATATCGACTATATCATAGATTTATTATTTATAAGGAAATATATTTTTTTAGAAATAATAAGAGAATCATTTATCATTATATTTAGCCAATTGAAAAGAAGTACATAGAAATAGACTAACAGATTTTGCCTGAAATTCGCAAAATTTATTATACATTTGGAACAAAACAGATTTAATGTTTCATCGATTATCAGTGATGAAATGGGGAAAGCGATGCTGTAATTATTTTAATAGTAAGAATAGAATAATCAGACGGAGGAAAGTAAACATTAATTGAAAAGTTAGACAAATTTTGGAGTATATCCATGCTTTCACCTTTTCCTTCATATCTTCTTGATTCTTTTTTGAATTTAAGATTATCAAATCAATAATTATTTATGAATATAATAACTACTTATGATTTAGAAAATCTAACTTCGTTTCACTACAGGAAAAAGCGACATAAGATAAATAATATTTATTTTATTCGAACAAAAATTAAAATTTAAATAAAACGCAAGTGAAACATGTAAAGTTTACACGTATTTATTTTTATCTGGTAATTAATATCAACTCACATAATGTAGATGATTTTTCTTCCGAGAAATTACGAAAAAGACATCCTGTAAGTATAACATTAAAATAGGCGTAGAGTTTCGTTTCAAACGCGATATAATTGTACAGGTGATTATCCGTAGGGTAATTCGTTTATTTCATTGTAATTGCCGCGTCGAAAGTAGGTTAGACTGCATACGTAGAGCGTAGTACTTTCGATTTTTGAAAGTACCTTCTTTTCAACACTACACCATGTCCCACATTGTGGAAAATAGGCTCGGTTCATGTGCAATGTACGATAATGTGTATACCTTTAAAAACTAATGGACGTGAGGAAATATCTCTCTCACAATTACCCCATAATTTTAGTACGAAAGGAATACTATTATAGTATACATACATATTGTTTTTATATAAAGTATAAACGTGCGCGTAAGGTTTCAATTGTGGAGTTAACTTAGGAAACAGATATAGCGTTTCTATACTTTTCTTTTATGTTTCAACGCACGCGAAGCATAGCGTAAGAAATGAATGAAAAAAGACTTCTTCCTTTTATCTTCCTTTTTTAAAGTTTACTCTAGTGAATATTCGAAAGAATTTATTTTAAATATCTGAAACGAGTAAAAAGTTAATTTTCCGCCGTTCTTCTAATCATTTAGCTTTCGATTAAATTGAAAATTTCTTTTCTCTTCACTTTTACACGTTAACATCGATACTTGTTAGTAACGTAAATACTCAAATATAGAAACTCGCAACTAAGTGTGCTCATAAAATACAATTGTATAAATATTATTACAAAATATTTCGTCTAATTGACAAGCAATATATATGTATATGAACCTATCACGCAATATGTGATTGTAAATTTCCAGTAAGAATGTAGTATACGTATAGAATACGTAATTTATACTTTTATACGACTTTATTAAATATGATTTGTAGCAATATCCTGTAAAATAGTTAAGGACGAAATTGAGTATACACAGATTAATATCTTATTTTGATTCTGCTTTATACATAGATTTATGGTTTGTATGAATTAATCGCGTATGTAAATTAGTAATTTCGATTAATTAATACTCGTGTTTCGTTGGATTTATTAGAATTATTCATACCTTAGAATTATTTAATCATGATTGTATAGCGGGTTTACAATAGACAGTTGAAGAATATATAAATATATTTCATTTTTAAATAAAATATGTAATTATAAAATAGATTTTATAATTGACCTTAAAATAATTTGACAAATTATATTGCGTTTTTTAAACTGATTTGTATAAATAGTAAAATAAGATATACGTGTGTACAATAATTTGTTAGGATAATCATAATTCGTTATAATCAATCATACGTGGAAAAATATATTCTCAGTTCTTACTGCGTATTGTACGTGACAATGTAGCGGAAATAAAAGACACAAATTGTTATACATAAAATTCTGAAAACGATGGAGATCAATTCTTTTTTATCTTCTTTGTCCTTTCGCAGAGTATAAACCAATTTGTCTAAATTTTAAAACATCTTGAAAGCTTTCCTTTTATTCAATAATATATTTGTATTGGATATGAAAACAGAGAAAATATAATTTCTGGAATTTTTCAGAGAATGAACAAAAATGTTTCATCAAACCCTTGTGAAAAAGTGACGCTGTCGCGTTTGAAGCTGGAAGCTCGTTAAATTTAAACAATTGAAAAAGAAAAAATGGAAACGAGGACAACGGTGAAACTGCAGATTTCCAGGATGAAAATTGAGAAAACACTGAAATAGCCGCACCGAACAATTCCCTTTTCCAACTTGTCAGTTTTTGTCGGTCCAAGCATCGAATTACAATCTCGTCCAGAGATTTCAATTAATTTTGCCCGTTCGTCGATGAGAGACAGTCAAAAAAGGGAAGAAAATTGACTAAAAAAGAAAGTGACCGACTAATTACAGCTCCGAAACGAAGTCTTTAAATCGCACGAGTTTCCGTTTTCGTATACTCGTTACTCTGATGTAATTAGGATATTTCAGTAATCGAACGTAACGTGGATCGATCCAATACTCCATTCTCAGGCTTTTTCAACATTCTGACTGATTCGTAGAAATGACCGTAGGTTACAAGTCATATCAATTCTCTTACGATTGGCATATCACTAAAATGCTATACGTTGATCTAAAGGAAAAAGGACTTGTTTATTCGTATTATTTCTATATATCACTTCTATATATCTGTGTTACATTCTTCGTGTACCAACGAAGATATAATTCTTTTTATTTACATTATTTATTATCTTCGAAACAATTGCGTCAGACGATGATGTTTATATCTTAGGCCAAGAATAACTTTATTTTTATTCGATACATTCCTACATATCCTATCTGTACGTTCTACAAATTCTTTCCTCGCCACGCAATTGTTCACAGTAAATATGAAACGATTACTTTGATTTCAAACAGAAATTTTTACGATTGAACGTGTTTCTATATTTTGCTTATCGCAACAGAAGATACAATTTCTCGCACTTTCTCGTCTTTCCACTGTCTGCGGTCTTTCCTCGATACACCAATCGCTCTCAAACAATTAAACGCGAGACAAGTACTTTCGTTCTCCGAGGGATCACCCCCACTTCCTTCCCCACCTGTTCGCGGTTGGAAGATCGTCGGCAAGTCACAATCGTTGGTCAGTCAGTCAGTCAGTAAGTCAGTCAGTCAGACACATAATCGATCAGTCGACGAATCGATCGAAACGCGATCATCAAACGCTGGATTCTTTCAAACTCTCGGTTCATGAACTTTCTGACTGACAAGTGCGTTCACCTCGTTAAATGCATAGTGTAGTTCAAAAGTCGAAGTGAATCGCAGCTGGAGTATCGAAACAGCGAACAATCTGTTTCGCGATAAAGAATTTTGTGATTTCTCTGAATATTGTGGAAATTTACTTGAACAGGGCAGGATTTTGTAAACAATAGCAGAATGTAAAAAGTGGATTGTCACTGCTTAAAGGTGTTGAAGAAAAGAAAGGTGAGATTCAATTGAGAAAGTCATTTCATCTAATCAAGATTAAATTACGGGTAATTACGATAATGAATGTTTATTCATTTCATGCGTTTTTCATTTAAAGATACACTGCTCTGTTCGTTAACGAGCTTTGGTAGGAGATATAAACGAGTATCTACGATATGTGAAATGCTTTCCAAACGATTGGATAGTAATCTGCGAATTAATTGAGGTTTTCGAAAAGTTATTTCTTTTCCTATTCTTCGCCTGCATAATTCAGAATTTCTTTTTAAATATTGCATCTTCTTTTCTCCTTTCCTAATCCTATATTCGGGATTTAGATTTAAATGTCCATCGAATTTTCCTTTTACAGAGAAATATGATTAATATAATGAATTTTTTGCAATATTATTTATACCGTTCATAGAAAAAAGGATGGAAAAAGTAAAATTATCTTATAATCAACTTTCTGCAAGAATTATAAAAGATATCTGAAATAAACTGATTTTAATCTGAATTTCTTTTCAATTTATAATAAATGGCTTAATTACATTAATTGCATTATTAAATATTCGTGATTGAATACGATATATGAATGAAATACGATATATTTCAATGAATATATCTTCAAAAATATACAAATTAGGGCAAAATAACAATTAGTAAAAAAAGCCTTATGCACATAAATTTAAAGTATTATAAACTATCAAAAATAATGTCTATGTATCGGTACCACTTTCATCTTCATTTTCGCGATTAGGCGATATGTTTGACCGCCCTTTGGCATTTAATATTCTTAATAGAAAACGCGTTAAATGAGTCAGTGGTAAACAACGTCTTCGTCTGCATTGAAAATGTCGACTTGACAACCATCGAAGTATCTTTCATACGTATTTATAATTTATATGCAATATGCATGATTTCGATGACTCACACGAAATCGACAGCTAAAAAGAACTTCGTGCAGTTGGATGTTGCCTGCTAAATGTAACAAGTGCATTGGAATACCATTGAATCATTGAAGTTTATTATTAGAATTATCGTTAAATATTTCGCTTCTGGAATCTTATTTTAAAACACTTTTTCCTCGAAGCACCGCTTAGAGATGGGGGATTGTTTATTCCCCTTCCTACAAAAGAACTTTTTTTTTTTATTAAACCATAGAAGCTATTCGTAGGAAGTTTCGGTAACGAAGCGGAATTTCCTTTTGGTTGTTTGCCACTTTGCTAACGGATGGAACGCGTCCATAATTGCTGTACAAGTTGTCATAACGAGAGTATACAACCGATCATTATTTCGTATTGAACTGAAGCTGTCGGTTGATGTACTTGTCAATTAAATCAAGAATTTCGCTTCTTGCTCCTTTCTCGTTCATTTCCGTTTGAATTTTCACGCATGCTAGTTTAACGAGCGAGATACAATATTACTAAAGAAATAATTATGGATTTGTCAAATTGTTAGGAAAAAAAGAAACAGTTTCAACTAAACAAGTAGTTGATAGACTGTGCATGTTTATAAGAATTTAAAGTTTTATGAAAACAATAGGAAAAATAGAACATTAGTGCAAACATTAATACGAACATTATTAAGCAATATCTTTCACTCGTTAAATATTACGAGTAACGAGTACTACGAGTAAGTATAACGAGTGCTATACTTCGTGCCATATATTTTATGAATCGTCGTCGTCGGAAAGCACGCAGACAAAATATTTAGCGTCGACAGTAAACGTCGACTTTCCAAACTTCCTGTGCGCTCGGCTTCCAGGGTACCTCTGTGAGATCGTTTTACCAAGAAATCCCTCTGGTGGAATGCAAATAACGCGCACGGACGAACAATCCGAATCTTCGGCTCGTACGTTCTTCTTTATCGCGAAATTAACGTCGGTCCCTTTGTGGAATCCATACGAATATGTCAGACGCGCTTTTCCACGAACAGATAACAGTTTTTAAGACAATGGTGTCGTGCGAACGTGATCACTACGTTTATCCAAAAATAGAAGCATACATGAAGATCGTAGTAAAGAAAACACGATGTAAATATATTTGTTTACTTTCTCGGTCTGTTTGATGTTATTTATTTTTTGACCACAATTCGCTTTATTTTTAAGCCACTTCGTGTGTGTTTGAAAAGAAATATTTTAATATAGAGCAAAAAGAACTTTAGATAAAAAGATCAAAACTATTACAAGAACACGCGTCACATCGAAAGATTTTTGACGTCCCCACAAATTAATTCAAAAGTGGAATTCATGCTTATGTTGCAATTTAAGTAAAGGCAATTTTCGCCTAAGGAAAACTTTAAGAAACTCGATAAACCAAACACAGAATTACTAGATGGAATATTCTTAGCTCTGTATATATGCCAATAGTACAAAGAGCAACCTTCTTAAGCGAATCGTTAATAAAACCAGCTACAAAAAGAAGATAATACTTGGTTCATGAATTTTCCTCTTCAATGATCTCTCGTTCGCGAACGTAATATGATTTACTCGTTTTGAAAATTCTTGATAACACAACAGTAAAAATTCCGCGCGCCGTGCGTGATATAAAAATCGTTCTTTCTTGCTTGGAAACGATTATCTTCCTTATGTTTTATGGTTAAAGAAGCGTTTTAAACATCCTGATCGCATCGATTGGTTCTTACATAACTGAGGAAAAACGTAACGAGAGAAACGGCGGCCGTTTAATACATCATCGCTTCTTGAGTAAAAGATTCGTTAGAAATGTTTGAAAAGACGAGAGAAAATATAACTCTACGATGTGAATTTTCTCATAGAAACTATTTAAATACTGTGCAGGATTTTTGTAAGATATTTATGAAATTTTGCATGAATATCTAAAATTCGTGAAGAATATTTAAAATGTTATTTTAATGTCTGAGTTTTAAGGAAATGGTGAATAAATTAAACGAAGAATGGAAAGGAGATAAAAGTATGATTTAAAAGGTATTAAAAATGCTTCTTTTAATAGTATGTCTTAATATGAGGATTGCAGGGATAGAACATAAAATATGTATAAGTCACATTCTTCATATTATATGAGATCAATTCTAGAATAATAAAGTAATTTTGTTCGTACATTTAAGATCAAATAATAAATTAAAAACATCGCAGTAAATACAGCACGTTTGTGGTTGCACAATATAATTCGCGCTGTAATTTGATGTCTCTGTGACGATAATTGTGATCCAATTCCTCGAAACATCAGATATATGATATGTTTCTTAGAGATTCTAATAAAATATTAAGTACAAAATGTAACAAAGTTGTGAACACATAAATTAAACAATTGCAACTTGGCTGTCAGCAAAGAGGAAAGGTAATTTATTCTTGCGTAAAGTTCAAAGACAAAAAGGAAGATATTTAGGTTTATTCTGATATAACGTAGAAATCAGAAAATTTGTGAGCTTCTAAAGCAGTAATTACTAATGAAAGATTTCTCAAAGAATCCAATAAAATTGCAAGTTATTTTCAATTTACTAAGTCGTTTTCTCACATATTACAGAATCAGTGGATGATTTTATTCAAAGTCAAGATAATCAATCAAGTAATTCCTCCACTTTGTGAACGATGCTAGAAAAATATTAACTACAAACGTTGATCAAATCGTTAAGAACTCTTCAAGATCGGAACAAGGAAAGAAACGCTTTTGTGATTAAAGAAACGATTTCACAGAAGTGGAAATTATTGATGAAGAGGTGCACGTGAATAATCGACATGCAACATCCCGAAATACGTTTTACATCGATGTTGGCAAACGCCGCGAAAAGGTGATTAACAGTTGTCCGTTGTCCCACAGAAATAATTGTGGGAGAAAAATCGAGAATGGAACTGAACGCGTTTGTCATCTATGTTGCGGTGAGTGATCATTCTTCATTATGATAACAGACGTCAAACTACCTAATTTCTATAGTGGCTACAAAAAATTTGGCACGTACCTTTCTTTTCCAATGAACCGTTCCTCTTTTTATCAGGTGATATACGTTTCATTTTCATAGTGTCAAATTTTGGATCAGAGATAAAATCGGATGAACGTAAAGATAAGATGATTGACACGGATTATATCCAGAAACTTCAAATAACAAATTAATTTATGACACGTGTTGTTGTACAACATCAGTCATTTCATAACGTTTATAATATCAGCATGTTTGCAACCACTCGTCCTGAAAAATTGATCTATTGTTCCTCATATGAGTTTTGTACCGAATAATTTGACTTTGTCACGTATAAATTATAGTTATTATATTAGCGCATAATATCACGTATAATGAAAGATTATATTTATTTTATATTAATTTTATTAAAAGGAAGATTATATTAATTATATTAAAATATAATTATAAGATATAAGGAAGGAAGGTAAGATACAAAAGATTAAAAGATAAATTGACAGTAACAAGATTATTACCAATATAGCAATACCATAACTAATAGCACACAATAGTAGAGTAATTACATTAACGGATTATTATAATATTGCAATGTTAACAATTAAATATTTTGATATATATTACAGTAGATAATAATTAATATGGAAAAAATATATATATATGTATACATAGCTACTTATATCACTTTTAATTGTAAGTCATGGAATTATAAGAGCGTTACTAATTTTATATGTATGTATTTCTTATCGCTTCGTATCAAATACACGTAAGATTCCATTCTATCGTCACGTGTTACGTCATGTCTTTTCGATTCATACGTACACACACTTACATATGTGCTTGCTCATCGAACAAAATGCCGACGCGAGACGTCGTTTTGAATACTTATTGTTGCTTCAGACGCGATGCAACGCGTTCGAATTAACTCACGCGAAATCAAACGCCGAAAAACTCCACGTTCGTTTCATCGAACACAACACGCTCACTCTCAATTTCGACAAACTAGTTGCCATTGAACTTTCGTTTTATTAATTTATTTTACATTATTACATCTTTGAAGATGATAACGTGATTTTTACTCTAAAAATAACTTTACGATAGAATAGTAAATTGCAAAGTAAACATCGATGAACGTATGATTCCTCCTTTTCCTAAACGTAAGCACTTTTAAAGCTCTAGTATAGATATATAAATATACGTACGACATAAACATAATATTAAACTGTTAAATATTTTATAGTATAGAAATATCCAAATATAATATAGCATGGTATAAAAATAATACATTTAAAAAGAATTAAATATCATCAGTTGTAAAAGAAATGGATGAGAAACGTGTAAAGTGTAAATAACTTACTATACTTTTTACATTATGCATATTATATTACACGTCTCTGAAAATGTTCAATATCCATTTCCAATTTTATATCAAATGACATTTCGATACGATGAAATTGAATTTTCCCTCCTTGGATCTGACATTGACGAGCTGTAGACTCCTTCGTGTGGCCGGAAGTAGCAGCCGGGACATCGACTTCCGGTCCCCATGTCTTACTAGGCAGACGTGTATTACCATCACGCGAGTCTGCATTCTTACTGTCTGATGGGATCGACCTTCGAACGGGATTACTCTCGCATAAATAAATCGTCTAATTAAAGAAAGTATCGATCGATTTGATTAATTCACCTTCCCTGCGATTCAGTGGCTTGAATATCATAAGACAACCACCACATTTGTAAATGAATTTCTGAAAGCTCGCAAAGTCAAAGACGGTCACTTTAAATATTAATTGTTTCAGATTAAATTTTTTCGCGATAAACACCAGATCAAAAGAACTTCGAGTGAAGATCTCTGTAATAAAGATCAAGTTTCAATCGTTTTCTCCTTCCTGAAAGAGATATCGATATTTTGAAAAATCTAACTGCTAAGTGTCTATCTCTGCTCATATTGGCGTTGCTAACAACCAGATGTGAAAAAAGAAAAAATTTCTTTTCCATTTTTATTAATTACTATTAATTATCTTTAATCTTTTGTGTTAATCGATAATTCTTAAATCATACCAATCTCTCTTCGTAAGAGCAAAACGGTTCTATTTTGTAAGTGGTTTAAGATTTTTGCACGTTACTTTAAATATACATAAAATTCATTTTTTTCTATAATTTTCTACGTAGCGAAACAAACGAACTTCTAGTAAAAGTAATTTTTCACATCTGTTAATTTCTTTCTGTAATTTTTTACATGGTATAAGAAAGAAACTTTCAGTGAAAATAATTTTCAACGTAGCAAAAAGAGAAAACCTTCAGTTCGTCGACTTTTTCTATTACACAGAAACTGCAGAAACTCGCATGTACCAACGGACGCTGGTACTACGTTTCATGTTTGCAACGAAATCCCCGCGTAAGATCGCAAATATTAAAGTCCGCGTAGCAGCGAGCTGCGTGTGGACAAATTTCGTCGTCGGCCGTAGTGGTAAAAATGCGAGAACACGAGTTTACAATAAGCTTCGTGTTTGCAAAGGGTATTGGCGTTTGTCATACAGATATTACATGGTCGACGAACCTTGAGAATTTCTTAGAAAGAATGTAACGCCGGACTCTACGAAGTACACGTCGCACCAAACGCGGTTCCAAATTCATTTCACGTACAAATCGACCGATATCGCCGATATGAACACGGAGTTTTATTCGCGATCGATGTCACGGAATGATATCGACGTTTATCGATGTCTCTTTTACGCTGCTGGACCTTCTTAAACCTGTGATAAGTTTAAAAATGCTCGGTTTAGAGTTGTTCGTTCGACCAATAAAATATTGTAGTATTTCTTCTTATATTAGGTTGTGCCATAATAAATTTTTCTAAGAACATTTTTAAGGTAAAAGATATGAATGGATGTACATAATGTGTTTTAAAATGAAGATTTTTTATCGAATATTCTCGCTGCTTCGGGGCGATACTAGGAATTCTTTCGTATACATCTCGAAACTTTTTATATAATTGTATTAGAAATGGACTAATTTTCAATAAACATACAGTTAAGGAATAACATTTAAAATTATCTTGCCTAAGTATTAAATAAAAATGAAAAAAAGCAGATTTGGAGCTTCGAATATTATAATTATTTGAACACGATAAAATATGATAGCCGAGTGAATTTATGTTTTCCCATCGGAGAACTTCTGTCTGCGATAAAAATTGAGTATTCTTCCGCGATAGAATCGGAAAGAGGAGTGGCTTCGCTTCTATCGACTACCTAAGGTCATAACGAAAGTTTAGCTGTCGCTTCTTAGGTGGCCTTTACGAAAGTCCGTCACGTACAACACGTGTACGTGCCTTGCGGATTTATCGCAGTCATACTTTGTGGTTTCGACATAACTCTATAGTGTCGAGAATATGTCACTTTCGTTAAATTTGATAAGAACCTCTAACTTCGAGAACTTACAAGACGTTCGCGGAATTCGTAGGATTATCGAAGGAAAATTTTTTTATCCTTTTCGAAAAGACAGAATCCTTACTAAATAAGGAAAATAAGAAACAACAACGATGTAAAGGAGAATATTATCATTGATAAAAATAAAAAAATACATACATTCTCGTTCATTCTGATGAA
The DNA here is from genome assembly GCF_024516045.1 of Bombus affinis. Taxonomy (NCBI): domain Eukaryota; kingdom Metazoa; phylum Arthropoda; class Insecta; order Hymenoptera; family Apidae; genus Bombus; species Bombus affinis. The sequence goes on along the minus strand of NC_066347.1, from coordinate 2,439,198 downwards.
CGATCACGTGTGCTATGAACTCACCTCAATAGTTACGCGAAAAACTTAATTCAATGAGTGATTCACGTTACAGACCCTGGCGATAGCATCGATAGCCTTCATCGATACGATAAACGCGAACCCACCGTACTACGTGAAACCCATCGAGGACGAGAACGATTACGCTCGTGTGCTGGAGCTTTCGCTTTTGTTTTACGAGGCACAACGATCGGGAAAGCTGCCGGAGAACAATCGAATCCCATGGAGAGAGGACTCGGCGCTCGACGATCGAGGACTGAACGGAGAAGATTTGACCGGAGGCTATTATGATGGTAGTTGAAAACAGTATATAGTATGGTATATTGAACTACATAGTATATAGGAATGATTGCATCGCTCAGGCAACGATAAAATGATCAGTGGAAAATATACTTACTAGAAATGAAGTTCTGTAGATAAAATTTTCTACCTACGCGATATCGTGATTGTGTAAATTTGCTGTTGTTATATTGATATATGAAAGTGCTTGTACATCTTTTTCCTTTTTTGTTAGGATTATATTTTCAAGTAATATCACGAGTAATATTTATTAATGTAGGAAGACTGTAGGTAAAAAGAAAGTCGCATTTTTCTTAATTTTTTCTAGAAGAGCAATTTCAAAATTCAACATCGTTAATTTGATTTTGAGAGTAAATATGTTCTTATCATTTTCTAACAAAAATAGGGATTATAATTGACTGGAAGCTTTATTAGCCACTTAACAGGCGTATACACGTGAGCGTACTTGTAGATTTAATTCTTTAGTTTAGCAAATTATTTTTACCACTGATCTTTATACGTTTATCTCTATAAATAATTATACATATACTAAAATATCTATACATTTTATAAAAGATATATTACACATCCATTTGCAAGTTGTTTTTCGATATTCTAGAATACAATCATCTTGATTAATAAACCGAAGAAAAATATGTACGTTGAATCATTAAAAAGTTGTAACAAAAATACCTGATAAAGACATAGTACGTTAGAATGTAATAATTCGAAATATTTTTAGCTGGTGATTTCGTGAAGTTCGGCTTTACTATGGCTTCGACAACTACCCTTCTGGCTTGGGGCGCCGTCAGTTGGCCAGAAGCTTACAACGCGGCTGGCCAACTCGACGAACTTCGTAAAGCCATCAAATGGGCTACAGACTACTTCATCAAGTGCCATGTAAGCGAATATGTCTTTTACGGGCAAGTCGGTGATTTCTCATTAGATCACACGTTTTGGGGGAGACCAGAAGAACTGAATACCACCAGACCTGCCTACAAAATTGACCCGGAACACCCAGGTATGATATCATAACATCTAATATTAATAATAACAATATTAGATCGATCGTGAAAAATTCTGTCACCAGGTTTTTGTTATATTTACAAATTCATTTACAAACGTCCATTAAGTAATATCTTTTATTTTTTTATTAACTACAATACCGTGCGAATATCATCTATATTATAACTATATTATAGTACATGCTACTACAACACTATATTGTTGTAGTATGTATAACACATACAATTCTATAAATTGAATTATTTATTTGGGGGAACGATAGCCTAGTTTTTGAGAACTGCAACTGATAATTCTAGTCAAAGTTCCCTTTCGCAGAAAATCTGCCTACAATCCCATGTATTGCAGATGTACCTACTACATGCTATCAACTTCGAACGAACAAGCAATATGATGAGTAAATTTCGCGGCAGTTCATACGTAGTTTCGAGCCAAAACCCAACGTGAAATTCCCGAAAGCTCATAATTTCGCGTAAAACTTTCGTCAAACATACGTATATTGCGAGTTTTGCGTTTCTCCTATATATTTAACTTGTTTGGCAGCGAAACGTAGAGAAATATTTCTTAACTAGGCAGCGTTCATCTGCAAAGCAATGTATGATATCGAACAAAGTATTCGTTTCATCAAATTAGAAGAGCCTTTGTCAAAGAATTGCAATACTGTGGAAAATGTTTTGTTTTTATAAACAAGTGTAAGAACAATTTCTTAAATATTCTTTTCAAGAATTAGTAATCAGCACGACAAATGTTATTTAACGTAAAATAATTATTACTTCTATTATGAATTCCTTTGATTTGAAAAGTCAAGTAATCTCTTCGTACGTTCATTTCATACTTTCTGCTATTCTCTTTCCAGTGTATTTGAGAAAGCCGATTTCCGTTTCTTTTCTCTTACGGCTCTCACCAGGTCCATATACGCTCTGTAACATTCATAGGTTTCTTTTTATTGTAGAATTTGAGAAAGTTCTCGACCTGCGAAAAAACTTATTCGAACAACATAATAAAGAGAATGCTTGATGATTCACTTCTGTACTTCGTATTATTTAACAATTTCCTCCATGCGTAGTTCTATTTGTTTTCATTTATTATTATCATCAATTATAATTATACTGTTTATTATAATAATTACCATTATTATTCTTATTTTTACTATTATCTTATCTACATTCTATTATTTTATTACTATAACTATTTTTGTAGGATCCGATCTAGCAGGTGAAACCGCTGCTGCCCTCGCAGCATCCAGTATGGTATTTCGCAATCACGATTCAGAATACAGTGCTAAATGTTTGAAACACGCCAAGGAATTGTACAAGTTTGCTAATGAATATCGAGGGCTTTATCACGAAGCGATCCGTGGAGCAGCTCAGTATTACGAGAGCACGGATTATGGTGACGAATTGGCTTGGGCGGCGGTGTGGCTGTTCAAGGCAACGAACGACACAATATATCTCGAGGATGCCGAACATCATTACCAGCATTTCCATCTCAAAGAGAGACCGAACGAATTCTTTTACAACAAGAAGGTCGCGGGCGTTCAGGTAAATTCATTCGCCTGATTAAATACTGAAAAATGATAGAAAAGAAGAGATGCATATTCATTGAATACTTTTTTTTTTATATTTTTCTTATAACTATAACTTTCCGGCTGTAATTTCTGAGGATATTTGTCTCCCCCCGCATTACAATGCCGGAAAATATCCGGACTTCGACCAGAAAAAGTTAATTTGCAATTTACAATATACCTAGCAGACGAACCAAATTTCCGTCTAGGTTCCGTTTCTCAAATTAGATTCCTAAAAATACCAATAAATCCGTAGAAAGATTACAAACAATTAATTTCTTCTAAAAAATCTTCAGCAAGATAATTTACTAGAAAATATCATGAAAATCAAAGTAAAATTAAAACGCGAAAAGTTACTTGTATCGGGATGATATGAATTAAAGTCAAAATTTTGGCAGGTTTTATTGGCACAGATGACAGGGCAGCCGGAATATCAGAACGCGGCTCGTGCTTTCTGCGACTTCTCGGTGCGCCAGCAAAAACGCACGCCGAAGGGATTGCTGTACATCGACAAGTTCGGCACCCTCTGCCACGCTGCGAACGTAGCGTTCGTTTGCCTGGAGGCGGCTGACTCACCCGGTATCGGCGATCCCCAGGAATATCGTGAATTTGCCGAACAACAAATTTACTATATGTTGGGAGGAGGCGGTAAGCTTGCTATAATACGATATGGCTCTATTGGAAATTGTATAGGCTGATTCAAAGGAACAGGTCCCGAGTAAAATATGATTTTACGAATTATCATGATAAAACTTTATTCTCAAACGTTTGTTTTTTATATCGAACGCTAATAAATAATGAAAATTGATTTTACATTGAAAGAATTGTTTTTGAGATCTATATATATACTATAGTATAACGTGAGTATTAACCTTGCTCTCCTCCTCACCTCCTCTTCGCTTTTGTATCGCTTAAGATATCGTTTCTTTCTTAAATTGTTTTCTTCATAAAAAGTATGGAATACACTAAAGGTACAAACATTAAATTGAATAATAAAATCAAACATTTGAAAATTATACGTATTTTAATAATATCTATTGAAATATAACATCCATTTCGGGTCGTATAAACCTGAGAAGGTCAGCCTGATTAAGATACCTATTCGTTACAATTATTGTAAAACTTTAACAAATTTTACTTTATTTAGTATTCTACGTTGCAAGACACGATTACATTACATTATACTACACTACACGGATAAATTAATAGATTTGTAATAAAATAATTGAAGAATAAAGATAGTGGGAAACGTTGAACTTAAATTAACATTACGAAGAATCCAAATACATGCTTATGGTCAGTAGTGTACATATACAATATATTTACTGATTACATACTTTTTACTTCTCTCCACGAGTACTATAATAAAACCTTCAAGTATCGCACTCACTTTTTCCAACATCCTGTATAGTTACCCTAATTTCTTCGTTTCTCGCATGGCAATTAAAGCAAAACTCTTTCCACCCCTATTAGGCAGGAGTTACGTGGTCGGTTGGGGTCGAAATCCACCGAAGCAGCCACATCATGCTGCGTCATCCTGCCCCGACAGACCAGCCGTTTGTGGATGGCCCGAATTCGACAAGGACGCACCAAACCCTCAAATCCTTTATGGTGCCCTGGTCTCCGGCCCCGACGAGGCGGACAAGTTTCACGATCATCGAGAGGATTACGTATACACGGAAGTCACATTGGATTACAATGCCGGATTCACGAGTGCACTGGCCGGATTGTTGCAACTACGAGTTAAAAGCACTACGTAACGTGCGATAACAGTTCGCTGCTTTTGGCTACGAACCAAGGAATTACTTTACCCTCCAAAACGAAATAGTTCGCGTTAAAATAACGAAAGAAGACTTTTTCGTAATTCATACATAATCTGTGAATACAAAATAAATTGGAAGATGTTGCGAAGATATTGTCAAATGATCTTTCGGAAAAGGATTATCTTTTGACTTTTATTTTTTGAAAGCTAAAAATTGATAATTTTATGTTTTTTATTCTTGTTAGTGGTGATTAATGTATTGAATGGAATTGCAAGATTTTCTGTAGAGAATCGATGGATTGTTAGGTGATCGTTTTTGAGAAGTTCGATGCAGGATAGTAGTGTCTTTCAGTCGATTATCGAAACTTATCGTTAATATTATATTTTTATGTGAAAATGAATCGGGTAAAGGATCTCTTGATCCTTATTGGTGGTGTAGTGTATCAAAAGCGAGATTTATGGTGAAATAATCGTTCTGAAAAAATTAAGTGGATTGTGTGTTTAGGTTGATAAATACCTACTACTAGTAATTTCATCGAATTATTATTTTGTGAATATTATATTGAAGTAAATATCAAGTGAACGATTTTTAATTCTCATCTGTAATATGGAGAAATCGAATAGACAAGTAATTAATTCTGATAATCAAAGGAAAGTGGCAAATGTGTATTCATGACTATGAATTAATTAAATAAGAAAATGAATTAAGTAATTGCAGCCATGATTGAAGCGCCGTTATGTAAGATTGACTAGATGTTTTATGCATGATGAATAGAAATTTGTACCGATTGAACGATTAAATGTAATTTATTGATGTAACGTTGATTGATGGGAAGGTGAAATTATTTTCGTTCTCAACATACGATTTTATTGAAACGATATCTAGGCTGTGTAGCTTGACGCGCTTGAGTATGGCTTTAATAGATTCGATTGGAAAATGTACATATATAATGTAACGGTATAAGGTATGTATAGGGTTAATAGAAGAAAGGAGTACATTTAGGTATGAAACATAAAACTTGTTCGGTAATTAATATAATTAAGAATATTATGTAGTTATATCTTGTAGAACTTTCTTCGAAAAACTTGTTTAAGATAAGGGATACTATCGATTGATACGTCAATTTCTATCCCACTATTCGCGCTATTCTTGCTTCTGTTAAGGCTTTTTTTATTAAAAAAATACTTTATAATGTACATAATATGAAAAATTAGTTTCTTCGTCTATTTAATAGTTCTATAAATATAGCGTATTATAAACTACATAAAAGCGCGCATTTGAAAAAATTTCAATATCTTAAAATTTTATATTCATCTTCGGTTATAATTTACTTCTGAATAAATATCTAATATTTCTTATTATTTTATGCTTCAATTAATATAAGACGAGCTTACTATGTACAATAGTTACGAACATACATGCGATTAGAAACTAACGTAAACGAAGAACAAAGTAATTGTTCCTGTTATAGGCAAGATAATGTGTATCTGTATTATCTTAATTATTTAACCTTGCATAATTTATATGCTTCCCAATATACTAGACCTATGTAATGTTATACCTACTGAAAACATCCTATATTGTAATAAATAAATAGTCGAATATTTTCCATAACTCTACGGTGGTCATGAAAATTTATACGTGAAAATTCCAGTAAGCAATTCAAAATTCTAAACGATATCGTTTGAGTATTTCTCGATATCGTAATTATAGTGGAACAAATCCATAACTGTAACATTTAAAAATTTACATACAGCTTTTCACTTCAATTCGAAACCTAGTAATTTATAATCGTTCTAAATAAATTATTTCATGCTAGTGTAATAATATATTATTAAATACGGTAGTAATATCTACTGGTAATTTAGTATTAAATACAATATTTATTTACAATCAAATACAGTAATAATAAGCAAATAAAATAAAGCGATTCAAAAGGTGTCGCGACTTTAACTCTAAAGCAGTAGATCTTAGAATTGAGGAGGTTGAAATCTCACAATCTTCGAGTGCCTTGAGCGAAATTTCACGACCAATGGAAGTTCTGCTCCTTAGCTCATTTCGGTGGTTCGACAGATTATAACTTAGAATGTCCTGAAGGTAGAGAGCTTCCTTGCTCGTTCTGTTACCCTAAGAATTTTCCCACGTCCTTGAGATCTGAAGGTTCGCGTTCTCAACACCTTCAGGAAAAATTGATATTGCTTCTTTTGAAATCCACTTGCAATATTGATATTTTAAGATTTCAGAAAATTCTAGTATCGCAGATTAACAGATTAACAGAATTAGACCTGAAGAACAGTTATACCCTAATAAAATTGCCATAAATATGACATATATATATATATCTTTTAAAGCACCTAAATATTTTATGAAATTTTTTTAAATCTTTACTTAAACAATTGTAAAACGCCTGAGTATTTTGTGGATAGATAAACGCTTGCTATTATGCCCACGTATATCGAGTAAGTACATTCCTGACCGATTGTTCCGTACGGTCTCCAGTTACTCAGCTTATATCGAAACACGATTTTTCCATATCAATTGCGTCAGCTGCTTTACTTTACTTCAGGTGCAGTCACTATCGAACAACGTTCGCTATCATGTTCCTATCACTATGGAAATGAAATGTGTCGTGTTTATGTACTTTATATTATTTCCTCTGTTGCTATTGACCACAGAGGTTTATCTTCATGGTTTTAAAGGCGAAGGTAGGTGCATTTTAAAATAATTCATTAAATCTCATATACTAATAGTAGCGACAAAAACGAACAAGTTTAGAACGTCCTTCATCGCAGAAATATGATAATGTGATTTTATTACGCTTCTATATTATTAACTTTCATCCCCCGGCTAGCCGCGTCTATCAATTTTATCATTTTTATAAGCATCTACTTGTTCAAAATCTCTTATCCATCAAATTATGCAATATCATATTTATAATCTAACACTGTTCTATTTAACCCTCCAACCGAGGGCGATTTTCATACTTTTCTATACAAAATCGCAGGTTCGTCATAAGACTTCTAATATGCAACACAAATAACGCGATACGATAATAGCATGGTCCGCCGAAACTAATAGAATAAGTAGAATGCGATTTCGACATTGCACATGGCTGGAGAACTAAATTAAATAATACAACAAGTATTATGAATTCTATAAAGAATACTGTTTTTGTTAAACAGCTATCGCATAGTAACGTAAAATGAAATTGCTAGTGCATAGAATGTTAAAAAGAATATTATAGTTACAGAGTTATTGCGTGCGTTATCTCTGGAAACGTGTATATTCTTCAGAAAGTAATCCATTCTGTGCCTGATTACAGTAACTACAGATGATACCAATCTCGGAGGATGCGCGTATTTACATTGCGGCGGGGATGACGTCTGCGTACATCGAAAATTTCGATGTAAAGACCCTCCGTGTCCCAGTATGCTATACTGCGCGAGATCTCGAACAGGTAAGTGCCTGGATGGTACTTGTCGAAATTGAATTACGTGGCGAGATAAACCGTACAAAGAATATAATTAATCGCATCGATGCAATTTTCTATTTTATCGAACAATTGTTTAAGTAGGAAATTCAACATCTTGCGTTAAACTATTGCTGTGAACAGGAATACAGTAAGTTTTGAATTGCTCGACACAAAGGAGAAATGAAATTCCTGTCTGGTGCACATCTTTTTTGGTCGAACGTATGAACATATATATTGCGGACCGTTCTGAAAAGCGAACTATTTCGTGGAATTTTCATTCTCAGTGAGACGATTCACGTTTCAAAAACGAAAGATTTTCTCTGCGAGTTATCTTCGTCTCGATCTCTTCTAGCTGAAACTCTCTGCGCAATATCTAGTAGTAGATTTTATTTAAAACGTTATTTGCTTGGGACTAGTGGTGGATTTGTTTTAAAATATAATTTGTTTGAGAATATCCTATTTCAAAATTTATTTACGAATCTTCTCATTCCACAATTTTATGTATTTTCTACTGCTTCTTTTTTTATTAAAAATATGCTATATTCCTCCTTATATAATTATCGACATTACACGTGTGGCTTTTAAGAATCTCTAAGAGGACCCTCCACCTGCGATACTGTGCACTGCACCAATGGTTACGTGTGCATGTTGAAAGTTCGTCGTTGTCACTGGGACGAAAGTGAGCATTACAATAATTTATTTTTTTTTAATTTAAAAAACAAAAGAAAGACTATCGATATCTTCGTTGCTTCATTAAAAGTTCTTTACTGTGGATTAGTAGATAATGAATTGCATTTTATTCAGAGTGCGAGCAACAGATAGCAAGATGCGTAACCCAAAAAGAGTACTACGAAGGTCCCGCTTCTTGCGCCGGGTTCAAATGTCCTCAAGGAAACCACTGCATTCTCCGGGAATCGTTCTGTGCGAATCCTCCTTGTAAATTAATAAAAAGCTGCATGAAGAACAAAGGTTCTTGTCTTTTAAGTCATTGTGATGATGACAAGTCACACAGACTTCAAGATTTTTATATATTTAGTACATTTTAGTTTTTCTGTCATAAATAGTCGTAATATATTATATAGTATGTATATATATGTCAATAATAGTAATAAATTTAATAATAATAATAAAATAAGAGTTATATGATTTTTCATTCATAGTGAAAATTTTGTCAAACGAAAATCTATTATCCTTTTTAATAAGATGCAAATGATTGTTTTCGTAGAAGTGCAGCATTTATTCGTAAGGTGTCGAAATCTCGGTTGTTCATCAGAATACGAATGTTTCTTACGAAGACCAGAGGGTAACTGTTCGATTCCACTTTGTAAACACACACCGGATTGCATAATGCCAAAAGGTAGAGTTCACAGAATTTTGTGTTTCATGTGAAGGAAATTTGTAAAGATCTTTTGTTTTTCTTCGTCATTTTCCAGAAAACGAAATGGCAAATGAACGTTGTCGTGGATGGATATGCCCACAAAGGCAAACCTGTTCCGCAGAAATTGTAGGATCTTGCGAGACAGACGACTGTAATATTAAAAGAACTTGCCATGAGGTACATGTGCCAGCAGCGAATGATTCTGCTTCATCTTTCTCAAGAAGATCTCTGAAGAACGAGGACGGAGACCCTCGGAATGATAGCGAGGTACATTTCTTCCTAAATAGAATAGAATTATTTTTATACATTGTCAAATGGAACCGCGTTTCTACATTTTATGGAAATATTAACTTAGGCTTAACTAAGTTATTAAATATTAATTGAATTGCGTTTTAACCAGGTTCTTCTATAATGACTGAATTCACAATTAATATAGATAAACTGAATTTACTTAATTTCGTTCCATGAAAATGTGAAAATTTACTTTTGTCATTTATTTTTAATAGGAACGAAACGATAAATAAATTGTTACATACAAGATAGGAGCAGCTTAAATGACGAGGTGACACGTTTTTCCACTTAACAAATGATTATCAATTAGGAATTAGAAATCTTGTTTCTAATATTATAAATGTGATCTGCATAATTATCTTTTCTCTCGTAATCACATAATTTTCATTAACGTTCCTTAATTCTACGAGTGAAATGTACAAATTTCGACTTCGCGTAAACTTTAAATAAAACTCAAAACTTCCCTAGTAATTTATTAATTTTTGTTGTGGTCTTTATCGTTCGATAATAGAAATGACTAATATTTCTTCAGATACTAACAAAATCGGATCAAGAAAATGGAGTTGAAAGAAGAGGGTGAATATCATATCTTAAATAATTATTAAATTATACAAATTATATTTAAACTTTTCTATAAACAAACTAAAATCAATTATTTGAATACGAAATGCGAGGTATAGAATCCCTGTCTCATGGTTAAATCATCTAAAATCGAAAACTGAATTGGACGCGATAGAACTGTGGAGAGAAAGTGTCGAAGAACAGGAAGATTTCAAGGTAACGTTCAAAATCAAATTAAGTAAAAATTAAAACTTGTTTAAATAATATATTAATCCCATTATAAATTTGATTTTCACTCGCGATATTTACAGTAAAAATGAACGCTTGTAAAAGCTAAACATTTTTTACTTTGAGTGATAATGATAATAATAATAAAAAATCAATAAAATATAAAGAGTTAAATATCTTTATTTATTTGGACGTGAGCATCGAAGCTACTAAAATCTTTCCACGGAATTCAACCAAACTTGTTTCTCAAGCCCTTCACGGTTCCCGATAAAAGCACTCCAGCATCCGCTATTTCCAGCAATTTCAAGATTGGCTTCAATCTATCAAGGAAATACTCGGTTCTGGTGCGTACGGTGACTGGCTAGAGGAAATTCTGTCGTCGCGTGGCAAAGAGTTGCGAAAATGGCTCCAAGCATCACACGGCAATCTGGATGCCATGGGACCGATACTTCCGGGACAAGAACGACCTACTACATTGACAGAAAATCTATACTCAGTTCGCGGTACGATGGTAAGCACACGATGGAATTTTGATCGGAAGTGTGGCGAAATGGGCAAATCTTTTACCGTTATTCATGCTTTGCAAGGCCGCAAGTATGCAATTTGCGTTTATTGCGCAGATGGATTATTTAAATTGTGTTGCATAAGTTCATTTAGGGTAAATGTGATTTGTGCGATGCAATATGTATGTACATGGAAGGTGAGATAAATGTTCGTAATAATAGTGAGAGGGAATTATCGAGTGAAATGGAGGGTGAAAAAGAGTCGAATAGCAAAATTAAGCAAACTAACTCTTTAAGTGGCGATTTATTATGTCGTAGCTAATTAAACGAAGAAAAAGATAACAACGAGAATCTTCTCTTCTGTCTCGTTGGTTCCGTAATATGAATTCCAGTTAATCGTCAGATTTATCGTAACTGGACTGTGGATATTTATGCAAATTCATAGGAATATAACTTTTTAGGAATATAATTAAAGAACTGCAACTTGGATAGAAAATTGTTTTATTAAATATAAATACTGACATACATTTCCTATGCGGAATGGTACATTTCGAACGAACCAATAAATAAAAACCCGATATACTCGCTGTAAAGAAAGAAATCGTCAGACACAGCAGGTTATATCAACAACAGCCGAAGAATTACCAACTACCTGGACACAAAATTATTGGACATCATAGAAGAATGCGAAAGATTAAAGGGACATCACTTTTTACATCTACCATAGAGATTTAGCAATATAAGCTAAATAATATCATAGTGATACATCACTGGGTGTACTCAAATTCGGGTTAATTTATGTCATCAGAGTCTGTACTGATTATATCATTGCATGATAGATTGCACATACGCAGATTACAATGAAAAAAAAATTTATTTTAAATATTATAAAGGATACTATGTTTTGCATGTCTGATACATTTTATGTCATTTTGTGCATCTAGAAATTTTTCATAAATGCATAAAAATCCACAGAGAAATCGTGAATAAGGAAAAACTAATTATGATTTATGAAATTAATTATTTCAGAATATGTTGCCATTTGACGATAAAAAAGGGATAGAGGAAATTGAGTCTTTTCTGAGAGAAAGAAATTTGACGCATATTTTAGAGAAGATTCTTGTACCAAGCAGAATCCTGTTACCGCCGTACGCAGCTTTAGAAGCTGCTCTGCTGAATAATGTAAGGGAATCTAGCCCTTCGCCATTTTTCAATTATCTTCTGAAATATCCCCCTTACGTGGGAAATCAATTTTTATCGTCGCGGCCACAGAAAATCGAAAATGCTTACGATCAACAGTATCTTGTGGTTCCTGTGAAAAATATGAAGGAATTAACCAATTCTCCGATTATCGATTATAATCCCAGTATACGACATCATCACGGAACAATTTCAGAAAATGGAAAAGTATCTGATGTACGGGACAATTTTTCCTCTTTCGTGAGTTTTATTTTTATCAAATTATTCGCATAAACTTTTGCTTTATTTTTATCTTATTTTTATACATACAATATGCTAACATGAATTTTTTTGAATATATAAACCGATACTGAGAAAAAATTAATTTTCGTTTAATTAATTAGATATTCTGTATGCATATTTATATTTATGTATATTTTTTATGTTATATTATAGTTGTAAATTTAATTTCACGAATAAAACAATTACATTTAAATGAAAAATTGATTAAAATCAATTGAATTTACTTATTAAAAGAAGAAAAAGCAATAAGTATTTTAATTATAAATTAATTTTAAAATATTTCTACATAATTGTTTTTATTAATATCAGAGCTGCTTTTGAAGAATGTTCCAGAGAAACAGATGAATTTATCATCAACCAGAGACGAGCTATCGTCTTTGTGGACTGGACTGCACAAAAATTTTGAAAAGACTTCACCTAAAGAAGAAACACACTCTGTTGAAGATTCTATTGGTCTTTCGGAAGACAAAAGGTTGATGGTCAAGGCGCAACACTTTGATGACATTCCTGTTGATTTGTTGGAGAAGTTTCTTAAGTTTCTTAACTCTATGCAGTTCTTCCCGATTGAAAATGTGTCACAGACTTTTGATGAAAAACCTATCGAAGAATATCGCAAAGAAGTAAGTTTTCTAAAGCTTTGGTAGAACTGAGAGAAAGTTTTTCTCGAAAGAAAATTGTTTCATACTCGTGATACGTACGAGTAGACAATTAAAAAAGATACAAACGATTAAATAGTTTCTTCCGCTTAATTTAGTAATTTCTACAACTTCAACGCTATATTATTTCCCATTCTTTTTTTATTGGAATAAATTTCACTAACAAGCTTCATCTTTTCAGAATTTACCTAAAGCTCCACGAAATGAAAAACACGATGGAGACTTCGAGTGGAGTTCGATAATTCATAGTGAAAATAATGAGGATACATTTAGGAATAAAAATGCTGAAGAGAATGCAAATCAATTTTCTTTCCCTAATGATGACTATGGAAATTTCACAGACATGATCGAACCAAGTGTTAAGACGTTCTTTAATAAATTAGGTATGTTCCCTTCGTCCCTTGCGATATATTCCTCGTTGCAATAAATTCCTTCGCTGAAATTTATTTTACCATCAACAACAAATCGTAAAGTTTTTTCACAATATTGCACAAATTATTATAATATCTTTACGCTAGAATGAATACATAGTAGGTGGCCTTGCTTGTAGCAGAGATGGAATTTTATAGATTCGTTACGGGTATAATGCCCATTATTTTCCTACTTCTATTGCGAACTGGAAGTTAAACTGCGTTATTCGAGAATCTACAAAAATAACTACGATTTTTTATTTCAAAGCTCAAATCGAATTTTTAAAAGTCAGATAAACTTGAATTCTCACAATCGAGTTTGTTAAAAATTGTAAATTAAGTTTATGTTTATTTAATAATATATTTTGACATTTTGTTATATTAACAATTGCCTTATTAAGTCCATTGATAATTAATTACAAAATTGATTATATAATTACGAAATTAGCAGTAAGAAGTTAATCAACATTCGATTGAAAGATTTGTCAGATTCAATAAAATAACATTTATTTCAGATAACATTCAACCTTTCAGTTATTCAGATCAGTCGAACGATGTCCAATCGCAGTTATCATTCCCACAAATCGACAATACAAACAACGAAGAAATGAATTTAAATCTTTTCCTTGAACTGAACAGAGAAAGCCTCTTACCTTACGTACAAACCCTGATGGAAATGATGAATGAGGAGAATGATACTTTCGATACAGAAGAAACAGAATTGAATTTCGATGAAAGTTCACTAAACACGTCTTTCTTAAATAGTGAACAAGTTATTGTTGATGAAACTAACAAATACTATAACGAATCAAAATCTTCGGGGATTGAATCAAGCAACATTTTTCTGAAAAATGTTGTAAATAATGTGAATGATGTGCATAATTCACATATCTTAGAAGAAGAAACATATGACCAGATTTTGCCTACGAATCAAACAGAAACAGCTTCATCGAATTTAAAACCATAACAGGTTTGTATCTTTTAAAAATAATCTTAATGTATCTCTAACATTTAGAATCCTAAAAATTGTATAATGCTTAGAATACTAATACTTAAAATCTAACTAAAATACTTTCTAACACAAAACTAGACTATTTTCGAGTAGTATACAAATTTGAATTAAAAATATTCTGTCTTTTTTCCGTGAAAAACGTCGATGAAACTGGTAGGTAATTTCAAAGAGACAGATGTACTCTACTATATAACGATTTAACGTAGTCCAATTGTTCGACGCAAGTTAAACCGGTTTTTTAATTTCACTACCAGGAAAAAGAATCGAGGACACCTGAGCTAATTTATGCAAACGAGGAACCTACTATTCGGTCCTTTTATAATCTGCCTAGTTACGGTGCTGGAAACGGTGACATTGGTCTTCAGGATTACACGTACGTCGAATATGGTCGTACGAAACTAGTAATGGGAAATCCACTAAATAACGTCACAGTCAATATGACGGTATTATATGTATAACGTAGTCCAACATTTGTTTTTAAGAAATTAAGTTGTAAAGTTCAACAGTGATTTTTTAATTTCCTATTTATAGAAGATTACGAACAGAAAATCACTGAGAGAACGAAACAATCTATACAAGGTAATAATTTTGTATAAATTTTGCAACACACAGATACACTTTTATATAAACATTTTATTATCAGATGGTGGATTTTTGGGGAATTTAGGGATATTAAAACGCACAGAATACAAAAGTATACAAAATATTCAAAGTACAATATACTTTATAATATTTAGTGAATAAAACAAATATTTTCTGAGGTTCTGTTTTTTTTCGTATTATTCGTAAAAATATAAATTTCTATAAACATACGCATCTAATAGTATTTAATAGTTACTATAATGATACAATATGATATACATGTAATATAATTATGATAGTAGTAAATCTACTAAATGATATATCATTATAATAAATATCATCGAATGGCTAATCTCCTTGAAAGTGCGAGCCGAAATAAAGCACGAAAGAACGGCAAGGAACGTAAACTGAAGAATATATATTTCCGTTCAGTCATTAATATGCTGTCATTAAATTTCCCGTCTTACATATCCGCGAACACGGCAATTACTTTCTTTTAAAACGCTGTCATTACATTCTAATAAAAACACAACGAACGAAAGATATTTAATAAATTTGTGTGAAATGTACATTATTATATAATTATAATATAACAATGTTAAACCCTTGTTCTTTGATTCGGTAAATTGAAACTGTTCATAAATGCCAAATGGAACCAAGTAAATTGCGATTTTGTACGTACCAACACGTAATTGTCAATTAAAAGTTAGTCCCGTTACGTAATTGGAATTTCAATTAATTAAAGCTTTGGATGTATACATTTTAACTGACGCAGTGTGATTGAACGAAACGTAATAAACGTTGCGATCTTTGTAGAAATTCGACAAGTACGTTTAAAAAGATAAAAAAAAATGTAAGGTACTTTTTAAAAATGTTAAAATATTATATTTATCTAATAAAGATTAATCGATACGGTTTATTGCGTAACGATATTTCGCGCGTATCTTTCGAAAGTAGTGCAACTCAAACGAGTCTTTCGAAAAACCAAAAGAAAACTATTTGGTAGCTTACAAGATAATTATTTATATAATAATCAAGAATTATTTTTGTAATTCTTTGAAATCCTGCTTCGACAGTTTCGTCGTTCTTGTAATACAGGACTGAATTATTTTAAACTGTGAACCTTCTGAAATACCTGCCATACCACCTGATAAATGTGCGATTTATTTATAATCTTATTTTTGTTCACGAATCAAAAATAAATAAATTATTTTATCAGCAATAAAACAAAATACTGTCGCTTACCTAGGCGTTCCTACGCTTCTTGAAATTGTAAAAGCTATTCGTACCGTGTTCTCCAATTCTCAGCGCCATGAAAACGGCGAGATGGTAGCGACCGCTCGGATCATTTCCATAAGCTGGTACCATGGCAGAAGGGAAGGCAAGAAAGTGGTGGAAGTTGTCGAATATTACAACCTGGATGGAGAATGGTATCGGGCTAGTCTGCTGTTGATCGTGGCACCGTGAACCACGATCCTGTTCCTCCCGTGCGTATCGTGAGCATAAACACGCCGAGGATCCTCAGTGTCGCAACCGAAGTGAAACTTGACTCCAAAGGATATTAAAGGGCTTTCCAGAGGTGAGTATTGAATGTGAATGGAAGATCAATTATTATCGAGCGACAGAATGAAAGAGTGGAATTTTTGTTCAATGGTTATGTATTTCTTGAGAAAATCCACATTTTTTAGTTTATCCAACTTTGATACTATATTTGATATTGATGAGACTGTATTTAGTGTATAATTCGTGATATTTTGTTACAAGTTGGTAACTTGAATATGATGAAAAAGTATACGTATGCTTAAAACGGAGGAAAGTTTGACAATGAAAAAATATACTTTTTACAACAGAAAAATACATCTTAATAGTCTTCTTGATCTTATTAAAGTTATTGTTCTTAATACTAAATACAAGTAACAAATAAATGATGTATTATTGATACTTATTGAACATAAACTTTATTCATCGACAAAGTAAGCGTTAGTTTTAACATGTTATGGAATTATACCGCAAAAGTAATTTGGACTGAATGAAACAATTAATTTGAATCTTCTCTAACGTATTCATTTATCCTATTTGAGTCAGAACGAGTTATATTTGTTTTCTATAATAAATGTAATCTATAATAAATAATTGTTAATCTGTAAAGTGTTATGTCTTATATGCTCCACATGTATTAGTTTGATACATTGCATTTATTTTAACTGATTCAGTTCTGTCATTTAATAGCTGATAATGTAGAGTTTTCATTTAAAATCTTAAAGGAATAATTTATGAAATTTTGCGAAGTGAGAATTAGGTGAAAAGTCGACGGTTGCGCTGATTGTCTGACAGGAGAAGGCGAACAAGTCTTTTTTTCTCTAAAACGTCGTAAGACGTTAATTATAATCGCAAGTTCCGTTCTTTCACATTTTTCATTAAACAATGCCCTACCGGCGAAACGAAGTCGCGTGCATTGCGTAACGTTGAAAAGAACGACAAGACAAGATAATCAGGAGGAATGTATACCTATATCTGAAGTTTGAATCTAATTATACGTACGTTATGTGAAACATCTGTCTCTAACGAAGAATAAAATCAAGACGAAATTACGTAGGTACACCAAATTGAGTAAATCGAACTAACAACTTTCGAAGATTATTCTTATTCTGAGAGTGAATTGCATTGTCTACTAATTTAGAATCTTTTCTTTCAATATATTTTGATACTTGATTTTTATTCTTTGATATTTTGACATTATGATATTTTCAACTATTTTTTGATCTCTTGATATTTAACACACCATATACATTGAAAATTAAAAATTAAATTAAAAATCTTTCTAAAAAGATAAAAGCATGATAATGTAACCACAATCGTCGTTGAAATTCAAGGTTGAAATTTTGGAAAGTATTTCGTAATTTTAATTGAAGATCTTGCTCCTTTCACTGAACAATCTTCATGTGTTGTTTTCATGCATTACAAAATATCTGACATTTTGGATACTAAAGATTTTCTGTGAACAACATGCGTTGTACAATGCTGGCCTAACTCACAGTAAACAGAGTCGTTAAAACACACCGCTTCTTCTGTTTCCAAGAAGCACAATCGAGTGGGAAAATACACGATTCACTGGTTGTCAATTTTTCAAACGCAAGACAGGCATTACAAGTAACCTGTTCACCTGGAAAAGACGAGTTAACTCGTCGTTCCAATTACCACTATTTCTAATCCGTTGTAACTAGAATCGTCAATTTTTTAAATGCATAATAATATAGCAATATGTCTGAATTACATTTGCAAGAATTGATAGAAACTAAGTTCGGTTTCATTAATTTTGCACCACAGGTTCAGAGGTAATTTTTGATGGAAGAATAACTTATAGTAGTTAAGCTTGCTCGATTTTAAGACGTTAAATTATCAAATAAGCCGATAATTGAACTGACAGATTCATATTACGCGTGGTATCTCTTAACTAAAATCAGAGAAGCAACGTTAAATTTGCGAATACTCATGAATAATGCATATTATTTCGACATATTATGTAGAAAGTAAAGCAGATTGTATCGGTTTATTTTTTCTTTCCTTTTATTGAATCAATTGATCCTTGAAAACACAGGTTTGTAGAAAATATTCACAGAAAAATATACTTTAAGAAAGATGTATTGAATTAATAGGAGAATTTCATGGGCAGAATTTTACGAAAATTTCAACTTTCAAATGTAAAATATCAACTTTATTTTTAACTGAATTCCACTACAGTGTTCGTTACACTACTTAGTATGTAAAACACATTACTATTTAGGAATCATTCCTTTTTAATAAAAACATGAATTTGCATGAAATACGCATTATCTATTAATAATCGGAAATTTCAAAAATTGACGTTAAAATTCTAGCTCAAACCTGAAGTAAATACAAATTTGCCTTCGTTGAATTGAAATCATATGCATACGACGAAAGTATAAATTGACATCATAAAACAAAGTGTTGATAATATTTATATTTATTTAACATTGCAGAAAGTTACATAAACGTGTAAAGTTTATAGCGGATAATCTGTCGAAATCAAAAGTTAGTTAGAATAAGTTTTTCTTCGTGCGTGCATCTCGCAATAATGCCATTACAGTATTATCGACTTGCGTCGCGAATATACCTTGGCATTAAGAATCATGGAATCATTCTACCTTTCCCTTGAAATATTCTCACTAAGTTCGTCGTACTGTTTGTCTGACATTCTCTCTGGCCGTGTATATAAAAATAACGGCTCGCTTCTTTACTTTTTTTTCTTTCGTTTCTTTGACAGCACGCATTAACGGACTCACGCACGATATTTTATTATAGATGAGAAGAAATATAACGGCTGATTTTTATAATTGATCAAAGTTCGACGCTGGGATATTTAGGATTAGAAACGTGTTATGGGATATCATTATTCATGAATATGTATGAACTTGTTATTGTTCATGATACTTCTATATGCGGTATTTCTCGTAACTGGATCTTGATTCTAGTTTTGTCCTAAGTGGCAAGGAAAGAAAAAAGAGCCGAGAGAGAGAAGTTTCTCATGAGTCAACGAGGTCTAACATTATGTGACACGATTGTTTTGCAAATACAGTTACAGATTGTTCGCAGCCTTTTACATACTTCTTTATGCGCTACTGGAATATTAATCTTCTCCAGCTCAGATACTTATCGTGATAAAAACCGTGCTAAGTACTTAGCATAGTGTACTATGTTATGTTATACTTTCTTACAGTAATAGTTAACAATAAGTATCTTTTTCGCTTCCTATCGGTAAAATGTCGAATGTATATTAAAATATTTCAAATAAATCAGTTCAAAAATTCGCGAAAATATCTGATAATATAACACTGTAATATTGATCGTATATACGAGTTTTTAGCACAGAACGAGTATTCCAGTTGAATCGAAAATATATTTGGGTTTGCGTCAGTCAAGAACCTGAAATTGAAATTATAATTTCCAGCTTTGGAAACGAGTTTGAAATATGGAATAGATTACTAAATTAAATTAAGAAAAATAAATTTCGTATTAAAGACTTGAAAAAGAAGGATGATAATTATTAAATCGATGATCATTCTTATACGTTGTATGTTAAAAATTATGAAGAAATGGATCCGAGAAATAAAATGACGACTAAGACTTGAGAAATCATATTCGTCCTATAAATTAGATCAGCGATAAAAATCTCAGTCGTTCATACTAGTCATATCCTCCGTGAAACGAGCTTAGCTCTAACCTTTTTTGTACGAACAATTTTCCACAATTCATTGGAACATCCGATATCCGGCGACCATAGCGGCATAAAGTGAAGTATAAATCTTGAAACGTACGATTAGAGAAGTGGAAGTAATGGAGACTTTTTCTCAGTAAACGTAAAAGACGTACTCTTGTTTAATAGGCATGTTAAAAATTGCCCCTAACAGCTCGTTGCTCCAGCGTTACGTAAAGCGGCTTGTTAAGAAAACTTTATATGAATTACTGCGAATTTTAAGGTTGAAACACCTGGATAAATCTCGTTGCACAATCTTCTCTTCTGACGTTTTTATCGTACAACTCTTGTCGCATATATGAATTTAATATATTCTAGAATTTCATCCAAATATTTCATTGTTATTCTTATGTTATTCTTTTTTTTCATTTCATATCGGAGATTATAGTTTGTATGTGTAAGAAATATTTTGAGTAGCAAGATTCTGAGATATCTTAAAATAAAAGTTCTAAATTTCATCCTGCAAGTCATAATTATATATTAAATTCCACCTAATTGAGAATTATTGAGACTACTTAACGTCAGCTGTTACTCGAGAGTGAAATTATGAGAATATTCATAACGTCTGCGGTGCTCCAGAATTCCGGAACAACCGTTAAATGTTAATCAGTATTCGTCTTCTGACAGTCATTATATACGCGTAATGTTCAAAAATGTTCTCTTATTACACACCAATTCAAGACATACTGTATGTCATTAATTAACTTCTATCTCTCAAACATTTGATTTAATTTATCATTTAATTCCCCCGAATTTCATAATACATACATATGATTTTGCAATTACATCGTGCGCTAATTACTACATCAAATAATTAGAAATTTATTGATATTAATTAGAAATAAATTGCGGATATACGTTCGTATTTTATGCGCAAGAATGAATAGGAAAATTGAATTTAACTGTAGATTTGCTTCATTTATTAGTATCATAACGAATACTTTATTTTGAATATTCCGCGTATTTTTGCATATGCTGTTCATTTTTCACATTTTTACATCTTTTTCTCGACAAGTGCGTAAACATCCGCAATTTCATTGTGAGACTTACGTTTTTCATTGCGTCATTAAGGATCGATTCTCCTTTTTAACAGACGTTAAAGATACGTAGTGTTAAAGCAATAAAATTCTACGGAAGCAGTAATAGAAGCTCGATAGAACTGCTAGAAATAAATAGTCTTGGTATTGCATAAATTTTGATTGACATACGCGCTATTTGAGCAGCCAGGCGTTATGACGAAGTGTAAAACGTTACAAGGCTCGAATAGTTACGAGTTGGACGGAGAGATTTCGATTGCGTGACAGTCGTATATGTGAGCAATAATTACCGGTAAAACGCAGCACGAGATCAAACGAAATATTACACGCGATGTATTTAAAATGCGGTGAACGTCAATTTCCGATTGTTTGCTTTAGCCAAACAACGACGAAAAACTTATTTTATTTTCGAATTTTCATAAATTTCGTTTATAAAAAAATTTTTGTATAATTCAGTTAAGAATAGTTGAAAACTTGAATGTCGGTATACCAGCTTTTATTGCTGTCTCTTTTAGTCTGTAATTTTACAAAATTTCTTCAATGTTATTATTTTGTAAAAAGATCAAGGTTGTACCTGGATAATTACAGATATTAAAAATTTCTGTCCGGTTAGCTAATGAAGCTGTCTGACGAAATTGTACTTTTTACTCGTTCATTTCGCAGCGAAAGTGTCGTTGAGAAATCAACTTGGAATCATTTAATTAATCGCGAGCGAATGACTTAATATCGGCCATTCATAAATTTCACTGTAAGAATTTTTAGAAGGAAACGCTTTTTATCCTTCGATAAATTACTCTTGGAAAACTTCATTTCGGCTGTTCGTTTTCATCATGGAAAAATTTATGGGACGTATAACCTTGGAGCAAAAATATTCTTTGTCTCATTACTATATCCAAGCGATTCGCTATTGGATATCTATAAGTTAAAAAGCTGACTATCATTCTTTTACTCGTAGTAATTAGATTTCAATTTTTATTCAAATATGTCCTCTTTTCTGGAAAGATATTTCCAGACTTAACATAAAGACGTGAAAAATGCTATTTTTCATTATTTCATATATTCACAATAAAAGTCGTTGATGTGATATATTTAGAGCTGAATTTTAAATGGATTCTGCGGATTCTAATATGCTATCAAATTTTACTTAAAGATCAAAGAATAGTGTTTCAAACCAAATACGATACGATTCTTCCTCTCAAAGAACGTAATCTCTTCGTAGAAGTTGGAAATAAGTAAGTTTAACGAAGTCACGTACGGATAGGGAACATATATCATCGTATTCTCTCTAATAAATCTGTAACTTTTTCCGAACGGAGTGTTCGCGTTTGTTAAATGGCCAAACAGAACGTATCCTCCACATTTGGTGAAATTTATCCTCGAATAAAGTGAAATACGACTCGAAAGACGAGGCGACATCCGTAACGCTACCTAATTGTAAAATTGCATAGTACGTATACTATGTAAATTTAGTATTATAAGGTGTTCACAGAGTAAGGATAAAGTGAATCTTTAGGGACTATAATTTTAACTGAGTGAACGGAAGTAAAATAAACAGAAGTAAAATGGAAAATTAAAGAGATATATAATATGGCGTCCTAAAATCAATTTTTTCGATATAAAATCTATTTATAATCATTCAATAGGTATCATAACCGAATCTCTTTATAATACATCAAATGGGGATATTTTCATTCTGCGGGAACATTTTATGGATGGGGGAAAAAGAGATTTAAAGCTTTTAGCTGTACAGAGCGGAAATTCAATATTTCTAAAAATCCTCATTCAATAATTAACGAAATGGAGGAATTTTAAGCTTTTAACAGTAGAACGAAAGTTCAATATTTTCAAAAATTCTCATTTAGTGTTAATACAATTTTAATTAAATTTCCTTTCTGATTTGTATGTCGAGTATGTCTCATTCATGTATATTCGTCTCTCACGTATTTTAATCAAATGTTATCAACTTTTTACGAATTATCAGAGAATAGATTTTATTCAAATATAAAGAAATATAGAGAAATTCTTATTTTTATTCGTTCTTTCAAGACTCATGTACGTCTCGTACATTTGTAATAACGTAATGGCAGCAGTTACCTTTTAATGATAGAAAATTATAGGATCGTGTGGAAAATAAAGCTTCGCAACGATCGAAAACAAATTGGTGTAAAATATTTTGGCGGAATTGTCGTTATTCAAGCAAAGAAACAGGATGATTATTTAATACCGTTTTATAAGTATTACGACACGCGTGTGGGCACGCATAACTTGCAGATAGGATAATTTTTTCTTTTCTGTCAGAAAAGTCACCGAAGAAAGTGTGGGAGGCTTCCTCGTTTCCGCTACCACGATTCCACGCATTTATGCGATGTAAATTATAACAGATGCTGATACAAGTCTATTTCTCGACGATCAAGCAAGCATGAATGGACTTTCCGCCAGGAGAACAACTGATTCGGGTCTCGAAATTTCTTATGTAATTGCGAAGAAAGTGTCTCATTACTGAAAATGAATTTCAACTTCTCGTTCTTATAATTCGATTTTTATTTTATACATCGCTAACAACCTTGATAACAACCTTTCCCGGAATTTTTCAATTTCCCATGCTGTACGTGTCCGAGTGAACCTAACTTTAATAGCAGCTCGTATTCTGTATTTAAAATATATTGTTAGATTGCAGGTATTTATGAAAACTCATATTTGTACGAATATAATTTAAAAAATGGAATTTCGACAAATAATTGTTTTTTCTATTAAATATTACAAAGAATTCTATACTTTGGGTATTTCATATATTTTTGCGTATTGTGTGTATTTCATGCGTTCTTCGATCTCCAAGTTTTCCAGAAATCCATAAAAAGCCGAACTCTATATAAGACAAATCCAGCCAACTCGTAATTCTGCGCTGAAGATGCGTTTGACGCGTTCCAATACGAGACATTCTCAGTCGAGGATATTGAATTCTCACTCGTCCAAGCTTTCGACACGTGTATGTCCCGATCGAGAAACGTCGCTATGCAATTAGTCTGTTGTACGTTGTACGTCTGACAGGGTGTCGAAGCAAAAAGCCAGGAAAACTAGCAAAAAAAAGAAGCTGCAGAACTGCGTGACTTTCGTAACCAACGCGGTTCTCGGTCAGTGAACGTAACGGTGTTGAAGGTGTGTACACACGACCATGCACGTTCACGCTGACAGTGTCCTTTCATACTGCAAGTAGCGATGCGCGCTGAAACATTTGGAATCGTATCAAACATTCATACGTGACATGGAAAATTCGAGTCACCTCGAACATGATTCGATAATTGAAACTTTCGAAGGCCTTGGCAAATCTTGAATCTTGAATCTTGAATCCTGACTTTTGAACGTTTAAAGTTTTTCGGAGTTTTAAAGGATTTTGGCTCTTTAAAATTTCGATAAGTATCGAAAGTCTCGAAAAACTTCGTAGGTTTCAAAGTCACAAGAATTTGATGGGTAGACGTCAAGGCCTTGAATCTCAGGACTTTCAATATTTTCAAAATTTTGAAGATACATCAGGATGTTGAAGAATTCCAATTCGAGATCGAAACCTTATACGTTCAAAACGTACATAAACTCAAGATTCAACACGTATCAGGACTCAGGAATCTTAAATATCGAAAGTGGCTCGAGTTCTTATAATATTGAAAAACTTGGAATACCATTTCGGAATTGGAATTTGAACAAAATTGGAATAATCAACTGTAAGATTCTCTTGTCTAACTCAATTAAGAGAACGGGCAAGGTAACGATGCGAAGAATTTCTTTAATGATTCACATTATCATACATGATTCATAGATTCGAGAAAGGAAGGAAAAAAGTGATACGCAATCGTGATTTATTCGAACAATTATCGATCAGTGGATGAAAATCAATTGGAGAGATCGAGCATCTGTCGTCTATTGGTGACATCGATCGAAATTAGAATTTGTAACTGCTGTTGGCATATGTCGCAAAGATTATTACATTATGCAACTAAATTCTATGATTTTCTCGTTCCTTTTAACGAATGGAGTTTTAGATGTGAGAGGAAACTCGTTTTAACTGATGGTTAAGTAATGAATTTTATGTGTATCGTTGACTTCTGGCTGTTGGTGAAATTTAATAGTAGATTCGATAGAGATTGATGAATAGAAATTTTGTTATCGATAATGTCTTCGTCTTTAAGCTTTCCAGGAAATGAATTTTAATTAGTGCTTTAGTAGGTATTTTTTTTAGTAGGTATTTTAGTATAGCTATTTGTATATTAATAGTTACCTGGAAATGTTATTTTTGCTAAATGTTGTTTCATAAAGTAGTTCGTAACTACTTGTCTTGCAATGTTCTGAGTAGCTACTTAAGCGTTAACCATTAGTTTTTATACTATGGTAGCAGATACAAAATGTTAAAACGTTACACGTAACTTATTAAGGTAATTCTGCGAGAGACTGACAGCATTTCCAAAGCGGAGATAATAGATCATAGCATTGTTCCTTGCATTGATCATAGCATTGTTCAATATTGTTTAAATACCTTTGCTAAGCAAGCAGGAATGAGAGCTTATCTCACTTGTTATTTTCCGAGGTTTTGCAATGTTTCCAGGTAAATACAATAGGACTCCATTTACATAAATTTTATTTATTCGAATGAAATTTTAATTAGTGCCAGATTAAGTGAACTTTCGATTGTTGAATTTATTTATCTAAATGTGAACTTATCGTATGAATAGGAGATAATAGATGGTAGCGGAGAATGAACGTACTTCTATTGTACGAACTCCAGTTATATAAACTATTTGTCCTCCGACAAGTTCATATAAAGCGAGTTTTAGTGTACATCGTATTTTGCCTTCGTAATTGTCATAAAAATTAAACATTCATAGTTTCTTGTAATCTAACTTTTGCCATATATTAAGAAGAATATAGGTATAGAACGTTCCTCTGCCAAAATAAGTGGCCTTCAACATACGACGCGAAAATAGGAAGATGCTAAGCGCTTCTTCCATATATTTACGGGAATTAGCCCGCGTTTTAAATTGGGATGCAGGCTATTTCAATGGAAACTAAATCGTCTGAAATGTCAAGAAACATACATATGTAAACCTGGAAAGATAGTCGGTCTAATTATCCGTCTCAGCAGGGGAGCCGGATAATAACAATTGCGTGGAATGCTGGGAAAACTATTACATAACTAACGATAAGTCGGAAATTAACTGCCGCTCAATTTAAAACAGAATAAGAAATAATACTTACAGATATGATTAAGTAGATAACAATTAATCGCTTTACAATGAAAAACGTATCTTAAAATTCAACAACATTTTATCTATTATCGCAAATCTTATTACAAAAATAATAGTCTAATCAATAGTCATCGCCTGTGAATATTATCGAACAATCCTCTCACAATAGCTATTGCACTTTACGATACTCAGCCACTTTCTATCGCATTCGCAACCGCCGGTCGCTCCACTATAAACTCTAATCCCATCTCCAAAGATTACCGTAACACATTGCAACGTAACTCGCGTAATACCAACGACAAAAAGACCAACAAACGATTGCAAATTCCTCGCAACATCGAACTCCTCGATCTCGTTCACTTCGCTTCATCGATCATCCGTTGAAAGAAAAGCAAGCCAGATGGTAAAATCTCTTTCTCGAGAAGACGCATAGAGGAACAATAAGAACCGCGCAATGTTTTTGTTTCACGTGTATCTACATCTGCAGAGCAATAATTACGGTTCACAACGGTAGGAGAGGAACGTTGGGTGTCGGAATGCCGAGCGAGAATGAGGAGCGTAGGAAGAGGAAACGCAACGTGAAAAGCGTACTATGGCACTGTTGTAGGAGTTGTAGGACACAGGGCCAAAGGATTGTTCACGATTATAAAACATGACTCGGTACTTTTATTGAGAAATTGTTCTCTCTATCGCTACGATCTAGAAAACAAGTAAGAGAAGAACTTCTTAAGCTTGAAGGTATATTATCGCGAATTATGAGCCAAACAATAATTTCAATGTATGATCTATCTATTATCATTGTCATGAATTTTTATGCAACTTAATATCTTTGAAAATATAATGAAAAAAAATCCAAGCTCAATAAAAAATTGTTCTACCTAACATGTATTACAAAAAGTGTTACACTTTGGATATTTTATATATTTTTTCATATTATGTGTATTTTATGAAATTTTGCATTTTCAAATTTCCTATAAGTGCATAAAAATGCGCGGTCCAATAACACGGAATGAACAGTTTCATTTATTTAATTATTTGTTAAAATCATAAGAAGAAAGCTTTTTATTCTATTGGTTCATAATGGTATATGAAAAGCATCATGGTCACTGAAGCATACAGGAAAAAACTTGTCTCTAATTGCAAGATACAGATCAGATAAGAGATTCTTCTCAACTCATAAAAAGACCATCGTCGTTAGTTCAAGCAGTAGCGTTTAAAACACTTTAATGGAAACTACCTCGCTATCGTACTTTAACGTAATGTCGGCTAACTTCTAGACAAATAGTTAAAGTTCATTGTTATGTGGCGACTCGTATTTACATAAGCAAAGTGAATATTTTTTACAATAATGTATATTGAAAATTATTTAATTAATTAACACAGGAAATATCATCTCTAAGGCATTTCGTGAATAATACCATGTTGCGAAATACCTTAGATATTTTACATCAGAAATTTTCAATTAATTAATTTTATGTTAGAAATTACCCATAGATAGAGAAGGATTAAGAACAGAACGCGAGGAAAATAGGAGGATCGACGCATCGATCGCGATTGCGCGTCTACGTGACTCGATTTCCGCGTCGTAGAAGCGCCGTCCTGTAGTCGTCGAAACGTCGTAAATTGTTTAATCGAGGATAATTGAATAGAAAGTCGAAGGTAGTTCAAAGAGCTTGAAGAATTTAAACAAGTGAAGAGGTCTGAAACGACACGATCGTGAAGAGATTTTTAAATTCGGACAAATCGACAAAGACGAGAACGGATTCCAACAGAGCTCAAAGAAAAAGGAACAGAGATTCTACGTTGATGAAACATTTTTGGCTCCTCACAGTGGATTTAAACGCTACTTTCTTTTTTTTTCTTAAATACCTCCACGACAACAATTTAAAAATCCACATATTACGTCCAATCAAACAAAAGTACCAACGAACCCATATCTCTCGTGTTGCTAAGAGTACACAAATTATTACAGCGTAGACTCGATTATTAAGTTTGATCAGCATAGAACTATAGCCTTGACAAAGCTTTGCAGCGAATGGTAAAATAGGTACTGCAATTTTTGCATTTATTCATATCGATGATTGCGAATTCGTCTAGCGTCCTCAAAACTCGATACGCGAGTATCGCGATGCGCGAAATGAATCCAATTTCTGTTGAAATTGAACAATCTCGACATAGGTGTCACGGTAGGCTAGCTCGTATTTTAACGTGCGTTTTCATAACGTATTTTCGTTTATGATTGAAAATTACTTATCGATGTAAAACTCGTTTCAATAATGGATTTAAATCTTTTATTACACTACAATTCTGAGGAAGAAAATATATAAAATGTATATATGAATTAATTATATGCTTTAATTACACTTTTAATAGGGATTTTCTTTTAATCTCCTATACTTAAGTTTCTTTCACTTCCTAAATTTTGGAACGTTCTTTTAACAGTATAACTACGTCCCATAATATAATAACGATATAACTGTACTCCAACATAATTTTCAATATTTGTTTCTAACAATTTTAGTATTTTTTCAATTCTGTGCGTTCAACGTTTTATATAAGACGAGTTCAAAATGGACAGATAATCTCGCATAAAAGAGATGAAGTTAGAAAGTCGGATAATTAGTAGACTGTCACCTTTGTTACAACGAAATTTCTCTTTTTTATAGCGAATTTTTATCGAAGAGTAGGGCTGGAAACAAAGCATCGAAGTAGAAAGTTTGACATTTCCTTCTTCCTTCACCCTTTGAGCAAACGAAAGTGCAACTTTGTTCGGTTGATTGTAAAATTAGCTGTCTCACTATTCCAATCAATACTTGAAAGACTTACATTTCTCTATTTAACTCACAGATAATTAAAACGTCATTCATTTAAATTCCCGATGGCAATATTTTATTTTATATTTTCATTACTGAAATTTTTGCTTACTTCACGCAACGATAGACTTATTTATCAATTCTTCGTTTCTTAATGAATATAAAATTACATATGAAATTTTTCATTGATGATGAGATTAATAAAAAATAGTAAAGATTAGATGCAAGAGAAAATTACTAAGATAAATAGCGTTATATCTTTTTAAACTTACCATCTCAGGTTTGTTAAAAAATCAATAAACGTTCCAGATGAGCTGTAACTGTCCACTAACGCCTTCAACGGGGCCAACTTTAGCATCAACATGCGGTGGTTCGTCCTTCATGTTGTTCATGGGCCTTCTAGAAGTATTCCTTCGTAGCCAGTGCGACCTCGAGGATCCATGCAACAGGCCACTACCACCCCCTACTGTTAACTCCAGGTAAAATAAAACAAGTTATAAGAAGAGTCTCAAAATTTTGAAGCTTAACTATCGCGAATTATGAGCACGAATTATAAAAAAGATTTTAATATACAAAAAAAGAGAAAACATTTTTAGTTATTTAATTCTTTATTATAACAGCTTAACCAACAATTCCATAGAAAAGACTGATAAAAGCCATCATAAATAATAGAACGTTTTTCAAAGAGCAATAAGAAAGGTGGTACCTAACGGAGGAGATAATGAACTCATAACTTGTTGAAAATGATCTTTAACTCTTATGACGAGATTGCGTATTTTTATGCAAATTCATATTTTGGAGAATACAATTTAGAAACTAGAACGTCGATAGAAGATTGTTTCACCTATTAAGTATTACAGAAAGCATTATACTTTGGCAGAAAGCATTATATTTTTACTAGTTTGAATTTTATCATATTATCGGTGTTCTGTATAATTTTATCTTTTCTTGTTGCAATACACAATACGCTAGTATATCACTATGGCTTCTAACAATATTAAAGTCCTCCAAACACTGCATTTGACTAATACACACATATATCATACCAAATCCAAATCGTGGAAGCGTGAAAAGATATTTCAACGTACTCTGATCACTATAACCCACATTTGGAATAAAACTCGTTTGAATGTAAGATTTCCTGGAAGCATTCCAGCATCGATATCGCAAGGCAAGGTATATGTACATACTAGAAATACAGTAGGAAAAGTTTCCAAACATATATGCGCGTATTCCTTACGAAAATAAATTTAAACTGTCCCTGAAAATAAGATCATCGATTATGTTTGTATGTATGTATATGGTCCAAGTTGCAAGTATCGAATTCTAGAGATTAAACTCTCTAATCGGGTCACGGTCGAGTGAAATGACAAATTGGTCACGCCTTCAAATGGAGTTGATTCGATAACCCAGAAACTCGTTTCGTTTATCGAAATCAAAAAGAAAGGAAATCGAATATCGATTAAAAACTCACAAGCACGTATCTAGATATTTTTTTCACAGTTATTCCTATGAATACTAAATTAGCATTTTAAAATAGCAAAACAGTGACACTTTTGTTGTGAAATTTGATTTTAGAAAGGCTAATCGATACAAAACCGATCATAATATCCGATTGTCCATTTTTATTTTATTTTATATACCACTCGATATTCTGTATCTCGTTAGCGAAAATCCAAAAGGATTCGTATTTCATTTTCCATGCTCCGTTTAACTGAAATCCTTCTGTCAATTTTAAAGCGATATCTGTTTTACGTGTGCGCTTATTCGACTCGATTATATTCGTCTTTTCTACGTACATATTTTTAGAAAATTATATTGCCCAATTAAATCTATAAAATTGGTAAAAAATCTTCGTAGAAAATCTTTCAAAATATATGACACGGCATGACAATTTTTATTTTAACAACATATTCAACATGAAGGAACTGCCATAATTTTTAATCAATCGAATAAATCGAATAAATAATAGGTTTCATATAACCTTAGTTATATTTACGTCCACGTCTAATTCTGAGCTTTTAAAACATCGGAAGAAATTCTGAAATGCTTATTCAAGTCTCTTTACTACATTGTCTAATAGTTTTTAAGTGAAACGTCTAAAAGATTTCTCGAGGAAGATAAATATTCGCTTCGAAGAAACTTACGATTGAAATTTCGCTTGGGACGTGAATAACCCAGGTTGCCTACGAAGGGTTAATAAAAATATGAAATTCTGTAAAAATCCACACTCCACTAACAGTAACCTCAGTAATATGGAATAGAAATAATGTCAGGAAGAAGATTCATCTTCGATCAAGACCACCTATGGTCTCCATTCCGCTCTTTTTTCCTGCTATCCTCATTTTTTCGGTTTTCCTTATATGCTTCATAAATTCTTCCTCTTCCCTGTGCCGCGTCGTTTCATTAAACACTCAACCGAGCATCAGAGCGAATCGAAAGAGATTCCGGAAGAATCTCGACGAACGACGAGGGAATAAAATTGTTCGAGCAGGAACCAGAATGTCTAGTGATCGGTCAAACGACAACGAAGAAGGCCTTCTTAATTGTTACAGACACGGTTCACGTGATATCGTATGGAAACTATAGTCTGTTGTCTGTGTCCTTCTCGGAAGTGAGCATCCATGCATACGTATCCATGAAATTGTAGCGTGTATGTATCCATGAAATTGTAGCGTGTATGTATCTACGCGTAATGGCCCGGTACCATTGTTCCAATGATTCTCTCACGTTGCATCACACCTGCTCCATGAATCTGCGCTTGCAGTTCTGCCGGATGCTCACTGAGGCAACCAGATTCGGTAGTTAGATCCTTCGTGCGGTTTCAAACAGCCGCGAATCCGTGCTCTGAGTTATAGATAATTTGATGAAATTGAAGGCGCGTCACTAGGAACCGTTCGCGGTTAAACGCGAAAGGTAGAGTATGCGACAGATTTTGTGAACCATTCAAATGTAATCAGAATGGAAGTAGATAGAAACGTGACGAAGAAATGCTCGTAAAGCTGAAACTCTAACGAGTTGGAACTCTTCAGTGATATTATTGTTCGAATCTTGAAATCGTGTTTTGCAAGGAACGCAAGAACTTTCGGAAAGAAAATCGCTCGTTGTAGTAAAGTAATCTTGGAATTTTGTAATTTTGGAATCGCTAAAAGAAACGTTTGATGCCGGAATGGATGGAAATAAAGCAATCTGCTGTTGATATCTGTATTGTTATTAATCAACGTTGAAAATCAATGTGATTTCCGTACGATACAGCAACTTTCGGTAGAATTACTTGAAGCGAGTAACTTTCATTGAATTTTCGGAAATTACTAAAAAGAACTGTCCGCTGTTAAGTTTGATCGAAATAAAGCAAACTGTTGTTAATATCTGTGTTATTCTTAACTGATGTTTAAGGTCAACCCATTTTTCAAGAGGTGAAATCTTCCGAAGAAAATCACGATCGAAATATCGAGTGGTTCAAAAAAGTTTTCCATGCTAGAATCGATTAAAGGCAGGCAAATTGCTGTTAATGTCCTTAATAAGAATTAGCTGTAATACATGTTCATAAAGAAATTCGATAGTAGGAGATTCGATAAGTATAGAATTAAGGTCAACAAGCGAAAGTATACTCGAATCTACAATAGCACAATTGAAAATCACCTGAAGAATAGCTAACGATATTTATACGCGTTTCTCATTTTTAATTATACATCTTGTTTCTTCGCTCATTTTTCATTTCTCTAGAAGAAAATCTAAGAAATCTAAAGAATAATTTCATAACTTCCGCGGTAATATACAAATTAATCTATAAATAACGCAAGTACTTTCATAATTAAAGCCAGAACCTTTATTCTTAAAAAATCACTTATGTATGGCGTAATTTCTAGCGGATACTAATAACTACTTATTGCAAGAAGTAACCGGAAGCCATCGTTAAATCGAAGAGCAAGAGGATTATGAATGATCAATAAGTAATATAATGCAACTTCTGGGTCAATTATATCATCGGTCAGAGAGAAATTTCATAATTTCAAATTAAATATTCTTATTACCCGGTTCTCCAAGTGTCTGCCACTGTTCGCCCAGTCCATTGCTTCTCTACGCAATACAACGCAGATTTACGCTATTACATACGTTCTATGTTGTTCCATTGAACTTCTTTTGCGTCATTTGACACATTGTTTAGCCAAGTGCGTATCCAGAATACAATAATAGCAATGGGTGAACCGTTATTAACCGATTTCCCGTGAGATATATGTTCATCGGTTCATATACATTTAATGAGCTCGTTTTCGCGTTTCTCATGCGTGTCATGAATTACATAACACGTTTCTTCTGCGTAATTTGACACGAGATGACACAGGACGACGTAACGCTCTCTTTTCTTCTTAACATATTTTACGCTTGTCGCGTATGAATATGAATAATCTTTTCCATGTTACGATGTAGCTACTTGTACTAGTCATGTAACAGTGTTATAAAATTCTTGTATAATACTTGGATTTAAAATTAAACGAATTTCTTTCCAAACAGTTATTCCTGTAAAAATAATAATTAAAATGTACAGCCATTGATAATCGAATTGTCATCGCTACAATATACTGTACATTTGCTATAATTTACTACGTATTTGGCAAAATATTTGTATGCGCGTCCCATACACATACATAAAATATATTTATATATTTCATAAATGTTAGGTCGCAGAGTGGTTTCTGTAAATTCTTGAAATATCGCATAAAGCAATAATATTTTATAACA
Organism: Bombus affinis; assembly: GCF_024516045.1. NCBI lineage: Eukaryota > Metazoa > Arthropoda > Insecta > Hymenoptera > Apidae > Bombus > Bombus affinis. The sequence continues at coordinate 2,404,874 of NC_066347.1, read as the reverse complement.
CAATTAGAAACGTTTCGCAAGCATTACAGGCAGCATCATCTAGCATACATCTATCACTAATACTATATTAATTAACAGATGTAATACTAGCGAAACTTTCACATATTTATGTCATTCTTTATACGCGTTATTATTATATTATCTATATATCAAAATTTTACGATTTCTAATTGATCCTTCGAATCCATATAGGTATCACATACTCATGGTTGAAGTAGATACGTGTTAAAAGCCGAGACGTATGTAGCGAACGTATTAAACTACTGTCAAAGGCCCTTAATTGGAAGCTGTGGAAACCGTATCGCGATAATCGACGGTGATTAATAATGATATCGATGGAAACGATTGCACAGATGATAATAGTGACGAAACACAATTACTGGAAACAGATATTGCAGAACGGAGCGAGTTATTGAGAATATCCCGTTGCTTCATTTTAATCCATTTCCGTTGCCGCGATGTTAGAAGGCAGCATGATTGACTGAAATTAATAATGAACGCAGGCTAACTGTCTTCCTACGGAAAATTTCTGTTGTGTAAGAAAGTGGAATTGGCATTAAAAAAACGTAAAAAAAAGTAATGGCTGGTGAATTTTATTTTCTGATTGGTGGTTGGAAAGAATGAAAAGGATGGTTTAAAAGTTACGGGAGTGAGAGGTAGCGGGTAAAAACGACGTTTCATATATGTCGATACGTTGATAACGAGTTAAAAGTTTTCTCGATCGATCTGCGTTGCTTGTAGGTATCGTTGAGGTATAGCGATAAGTATAAAAAATATCGTGCTGGTAATAGTAGTAATAGAAATGTGGAAATACAGGTAGCAAATTGAGATTGTAATAATCATGACGTAATTCTAGAAATAAAATTTCAGTTTCTCTTAGCCACTTTTGTTAGGGAAAACTTTTTAAAATATATTAGTTCTATATTATAGAAGTTACGAAGAAAATGACATTATATTTACTTTATACCATGAAATACGATGTTAAAGAATAGAAGAAGAAGAAGAACGTAATATGGTATAAAAATAAATAGAAGAGGAAATATGTAAAAATAAGAAGAAGAGGATATGTAGAAGTAAAAACTAATTTATATAATGACTACGATTTGAATAATAATATGTGTAATAAAATTTCGTGCATTTATTAGAAAAACAATTAAATATTACGAACCAGGCGTGCTCTGATTCCTGTATTTAAAGCTTTTCAAGTTTCTTATTACATTTTTTCCCTAAAACAATGATAATGTATACATGTGTATGTATTCTTGCAGCAAGCTCATTTTAAAAAGCTACAAACTATTGACAACAGGCGAAAGCAAAATTTGTAAAGAATTTACAAGTATACATAGTCAACAATCTGTTCCGCGTAGAAAAACTGGTTTTCTGCACTTTAAATAACTAGACTTGAGTACTATTTCATTTCCTAGGGTATTCAAACTCAAAACATAAGGACTGTGTGAAAATAAGTTAAAACGAATATTACGCAGTAAAATCAGGATTTTCTATGCTACTTTAGAGATTATTCAAATTTCATAATAAATAGATAGCTAGAAAAAGTTTATCGTTCGAATTTCGCTTGGACATAATTTGAGAACCCTCTATTTTTATTGTTGTTAAAAATATTTGGACTTAATTAATCAACATACAAATAAATAAATATAATAATATAAATAATAAATACAATAATAAATACAATGATACACAAGTATGTACTTTTTGTAACGAGTAGATATACCTAAACATGAAATACAAGATCATTCAAAGAAACATAGTATGAAATTGTATGCTCATTCTTCGAAATCATTTAAGTTGTACCACCCTTCGCTTCGAAATGTTCCCCTGACAATATACTGGACACTTGACAAAAATCGCAAATGAAAGACACGCCGACTATTCAGGCCCATATTTTCAATGCATAAACTTGTCGTCCCTCAGCGAACCAAGTGTACATTTCACAGAATGTACACAGCTGCATGCACCTCATGGCATTCAAAATACCATTACCACTTGGTACGAACGTCCCCAACGAACTCCTAAGAAATCCACCTTTCGCTCTGCTCAGCCGCTATAGGACTTTCGTGCCTTTAACCCAGTTTCTAATTCTTATGAAGCCGTAACCGCTTCTTCGAACGAGGTGAAGATGCATCGGTTTTTACCATTAAAAGGGTATGACGAATAACAAAATGATTTGTCACTTAGAAATAAGTGAAATCGTAACCTTGTTCGGGATAGTCTGCATTTCATAAGAAGTATGTAGAGCAAACGCGTGGGACTACAGTTGATCTGCGCGAAACTTGACTTTGAAGAACAGATTACGCAATACGATCTATTTGCGTTTAAGCAGTTTCTGATCGCTGTTGTATGACATAATATTATATGAAAGCATGCAGCGGTATTGTGCAGTAATTATCAGCGACGTTAATAAAAGTTGATTATGGTTAGGAATAATGAAATAATATTTTTAATACCAGCAACGATTATTGAGAATCGAAAACAATTTTCGCCATCGATTAATTTAATTTTCGAATACCATGTTGTAGAAACTATTAAAGGTGTCAAAAATAAACTTTTTATAAAACGAATAAATAAAAATGAGAAAAGCTGTTATCCTTAGCTGTTATCCTTATCCTTGTAAAGCAGTTTGGAGTCGATAGAAATACAATTGTAATTGTAAAAAATAAATTCTTAAATTTTCTTCTAAATCAAAAATTATTTAACTAGATAATAATAAATAATGATATTGATAATAAGCAAAAGAAAAATACACAGTAAATGGATCATACGCTCCGTTCTTTATTGCATAGAGTATTCTTTATTCTTTAATTTCAAAGATTTTGAATCACCGATATGTACGAAAATTTATATATATGTGTAGATGACATTTATTTGTGTTAATTTCAGGTACGATTTCGTAGTAATTGGAGGTGGCAGTGCAGGTGCAACAGTTGCGTCGCGATTATCAGAGGAACCACGATTTTCGGTGTTATTATTAGAAGCCGGTCTGGATGAGCCCACTGGGACGCAGATACCTTCGTTCTTTTTTAATTTTATTGGGACTAACATCGATTGGCAGTATAATACTGAAAGTGAAGACACTGCGTGTCTAAATAAAGATGATCGCAAATGTTACTGGCCCAGGGGTAAGGTATGTATCCTCTAAAATCAGAACAATCTTTAATATAATCTCTTTTATGATTTCGCATTTGATGGTGGTGGCGAATATGGGACACAGCTTCGATTCAAAATTTACGTGTATATTCTACGTAATTTGTATTCATACAAAACAAAGTTCATTTACAATTAGTATTATATATAGATCTGTTTAGAATTGTCTTATATTCGGAATAATATTGTCCATAAATATCAGACCGATCAAAAACTTAATATTTTCATTATATTTTCTAAGTTATTACTCAAGAACCTTTCTCTGGTGTCAATTCTTTGCCTTTTGTTATAACTGGAGTTTTGCTAAAATTAAACAGAAACAAGGAATATAATATTATGTATGTACCCGCCTCGCTCTAATTCCATATGTATCTGTAACGAATGGCTGACATTTCACAATATCTACATATATGAGCTTTTAGAATGCAGCTAGAAGGAAATATTTCTATCGTTCTACAATGACACAATTTAAAATTTACAAAAATATGCATGAAATAATTTCTTTCGATTGTTATTTATAGAAGAAAGAAAAATTTTTAAATTTTTAACTATCTACTCGCAACATTTAAGTATAATGTGTAACGCGTCATTTGTTAAGTTATTATTATCATCTTATCACGTCACTATATTACATCTTCAATTTCTGCTCTTATTTAGTCATCCGTGTACCTCGATAATCCTCATTTCATTGTCGCTATCATAACATGTACGAATAATGGAGGCCAATAAACGAATGGGTAATTAAAATATTATTCAGGTGCTGGGAGGAACCAGCGTTATGAATGGCATGATGTATATGAGGGGCTCGCGAAAGGATTACGACGACTGGGCGAGGCTTGGAAACATAGGATGGTCTTATCAAGATGTCCTTCCATATTTCATCAGGAGCGAGGATAATCTCCAAGCAAACAGTATGGATTACGGTTATCACGGTGTCGGTGGACCACTCACGGTCACGCAGTTCCCTTATCACCCGCCTTTGAGTTATTCTATCCTCGAAGCTGGAAATGAACTTGGTAAGTTTGTTCTTAAGCTATTATTTGGTGTGACGAAAGTACGAAACGAATTATCGCTTAGTTACTTGATTAATATCATACGTAATTGACCTTGGTAATCACAGTTGATATAAAAAGTAAAACTCTATTTATCTAAAATAAAACTATACATTTTTTTCTTTTAGCTTTACTTTCTACATTAACTATGATTATTAATTAAGGTCGGCTATGTGTTGGATGAATTAACATAAGATTGTATAACTAAAAATGTATTAGGACAGCTTAATTAAAGCAATGTAATAATTAACACTTGTGTAATATCTGGTTGATAATGGCTAGCTCTCTTCCCTATTACATGCAACAATTACGTTCTAATGATAGGTTTATTTAACGACGGCTTTTTGTTATTTCTTTCCTTTTCTTTTTTTCTTAACGATACTGAACTTTCGTAATAAGATACGGTATTTTCTTGAACGAAATTAACTACCACGATTTTTCTTCGATATCTTTTTGTAAGTCGTAAAAGGTTTTTATACTTTCAGGCATTAAGGATATACATATTTTAACCATTCTAAATTTTCAAAAAATCTGAGAATACGATGCGACTGTTCGTTAAATCAATTACTCAAAAGCTTTTTCAACAAAAACACAAATCCAGAGGAAAAAACATTCAACTGTGATATTTTGCCTGGCTAATTAACAACGTAGCTTGCTTATTGTCTGGACACCTCATCAACTGTTGGAAACACTGCGAGCGAACTTTCCAAGTGAACAATTCAATATTTAGCCAAGAATTAAATCACGTCAACTCGAATATAGCCCTTTTCAGTAAAACTTTAACTTGAAAAGAACGTCCCCAATCCTGAAATAGCACGATAAACGAATTGGAACAACTTCTGTTTAACTTCCATTATAAGTCACCAGTTACAACAGCAAGATAAAATTCGCGAGAAAGTTGTAAAATAGTCGAAAAAAACTTGGCTAACAACGAGTCGATCTACTTAAATCGAAATAGCATCTAACCTGTCATTACGCGACAACAAGAAACTCGTTTCTTCTTTATTTCGTTGTTATTCCTCGCGTGAGTCTAATGACCCGTTTTGCCATCCATCGAAAGACCAGTTACATAATCAGCTCTCACGTCAGCTAATTACTATACTATTTTCACCAATAGCTTCCCTCTGACAATGCTAACGTATAACTTCCATAATACATGGAACGACCTTGTTACGTATTTATAAGTGGCGCGCGGCTTTTCGAGGCGAGATCGATCCCAAATTCTCGAGCAAAAGAAATTCGAAACGAACAATGTTGACAAGTAAAAGCGGATCGATGTCGTCAGTGAGAAGCTTGTGGATCCGCAATGCTTTTGCGTAACATACGGCCACGCCTTTTTTTAATATCTTGCTACAATTGAAAAATACGCGAAGACTTACGAGATAAACGAGGAAATGTATAATCGTGGTCGCGCGTATACGGATATAATACACGTACGATATCTCAGGCAATTTATTAAGAAATTGATGTTTATATACTGTAAATTTGTAAGAAACATTAAATCTGTAGTTTGTCTGCAATTGATACTATTAAAGTTATTTAAATTCTATTTACATATTTATATATATTATTGTATTTATATATAAGGTTTTCATAAAAGCTTGCGATATCTTTCGACGTTTACAACCTAATTGAGACAAAGCCTAAATTCCTAAATTTAAACGTTAATAGAACATTTTCGTGATCCCAAACATTAAATAAAGATCATCTATAAAGACCCTATTTTATAAACTAAATCTTTATTAATTTCATTTCTTTTTAAATGAATTTATACAACTTCCCCAGCTGAGTCCTTCAATTATAAACCGGCAAATAAATACGCTTGAAATTTTGATCTTAGTTCATTTGAAATTTCGAGGTAAATGTAATTGCTATAAAAGAGAAATCAATGAGTTCCACTAATTACTTACAGGTTACGGTATCGCGGACCTCAATGGACGGACTCACACTGGATTCGCCATAGCCCAAACGACCTCGAGGAATGGTTCACGTCTTTCAACGGCCCGGGCATTTTTACGTCCAGCTAGAAATCGACCGAATCTCCACATAATGCTCAATTCCACGGCTACCAGGATCTTATTCGACAATAACAAGAGAGCGGTTGGCGTGGAATTCGTCCATGATGGGAAGGTTCATCGAGTTTCTGTGGCGAAGGAAGTGATCATAAGCGGAGGTAATTACTTCGATGTCGAATAGCTGTTACAATAAAAGTAATAGTGAGATTGAAATGCTTGACAGCATGAGATTAGATTTTATCAATGGATATACCTTTTAATAAAAGATTCTATTTGTTCGCAAGTAATACATTTTTCAACTGTAAAACTGTTGGTTACGCAACATTTTGTGTCGCAAGATTAATTATAATAAGTTCAGATCGAGATTGATTTTATCCGATTCAATTTCTAATTATCTAATATATATATTAAGCTACTCAGAGTATCAATGAACTCTGTGTATGCTGACACGCCAAACTAGTTCTTGCGTTTACAACTATACGATATGTTAACTGACAGGCATAAGTATTTAAATAATTAACGTAACGTGGTGATAACTGCTCTTAAGTGTCGTAAACTTGTACGTACATACGTACTTTGTCGTAAACTTGTTTTATGACATATTCTATTATTTTGTATTATATATTCTAATATTTCATATTATAAAAAGGTACATTCACTGATACATACTTTGACATTCGTGAAATATTTTGAACAGTTTTACTTTGGCGAAACATTTAATTAACAAATTGGATTTTTTGGATTATTTCTTCTAGCTTGGATTATTTTAGATACGCCACACATTAAATTAAAATAAAACGTGAAAAAGATTATTTCACAATACCCTACACATTAAGTAAAGAATAATGTTCTTATATATACGTAAAGTATATAGTGTATAGATATCATGTACACAATAATACGATATCTGTATCTTCATTTATACATTCTTTCGATGTAATCTCAGTCAACGTGTGAAATGATAGCTGTCAATCGAGTTTCAAGCCCACCGAAAAAGGAAAGCAGGAAGGAATGCGTTTCACTATCGAGATCATGTATCTCTTACACAAACAAACTCATTACCGAAGTACCTGAATAATCAATTCCCAGGTCTATATTATCTTATGCCATACTGGATTCCTATGATCAAACATGGAAACCTAATTTTCTGTTTCCAATTTTAATTCTCAAACGAACAGCGGTAGCTATATATGTACGATAGCAAAAAGCTCACGTTTCATAAACAATTTCCATTTCTAAATTGCTTGCTGATTGGAAGCAATTTTCATTCGTATTAAACAACGATTCGCGTTTTTAATCATTTGCTGCAGAAAAACGCTTCTCTATCATAATATGATATGTGTAATACTATTGTGTTACATCCTATATTACTAGATCATACTAATCTATAAATAGTAATTTAACAAATTTTATTTCGACATTACAACTTCTATATATATATATATATTTTAATAAAATATTTAGAATAAAGGATACTTAAAAGATTTTTTGCCAAAAAGATAATATCGACTTCGAAAAACGCTAAAAAGCATGAAATAATTTCTATTTTATTTGTATTTTATTTATACATATATGCAACAACGGTTAGATTACTAATTTACTGACTATTTTTAACAGCATGCTAAATATATCGCAACCAGCACGAAATTAAAAACCCTCCCAGTATATAATCAATTTCCATTTTTAATTGTATAACATCAGAAATTGTAACGATCGGATCTTAAATTAGTGACAAGCTTGCTGCATTTATAATTCCATTAACTCGTACACGATTAAAGCATCGAACGTAATTTGCATCTGAACGAATGCAAGCGACGTATTCCAATTCGGTCTCTACTAAAACATGTTCTTGTGCATTTTGCGTTATAATATATTGCAATTTAATGCATTTAAATATAAATTTGTTGAAATTTGAATAACGTAAATATAAACAAGTTGAAACTTTATAATATGGTACTTAAATATTACCATAGTAGAAGCATTTTGTAGCGCCTTCGAGAAGCTTGAAATGTATTTAATATACTGGTTAGTTAGTAAATATATAATTTAATCACTATTGTATGTGTGTCTAAATAAAATACAAGTATAATAGAAATTATTTCGTACCTTTTAGCGTTTTTCTAAGTCGGTAATATTTTTTTGGCAAAAATTTTTTATTTCACACTTTTTAATGAAACGATCAATATTACAGGGCTAACATAAAATGGTTTTCATTGTCATTAATGAGGCGGTAATTTATTCCTATCCATTTATTATTCATTTATATCTTATACATTAATTATCCATGAATAAGAAGACACGAGTTAAAATCTATATTGGAAAACGCAATTTCAAAGCGCCCGTCCAAGCTGCTGTTTTGGAATCGTCTCGATATCACTCCAACAATTGTAGAGCGATCACTAAACAAACGTAAATGAGATTGGTGAATAATAAATTCTTTACAATAACAGTAATTAATAACAAACAAATTGGAGAAATTGCTCAAACGGGATCGATCGATGGACTACCGCTAAGAGATCCAAATCGATCAAATCCTGAGTAATCGATAGTCATACATAAAAATTGAATTTTGACAAGAAAAATAGTTAAAAAAACAAATACAAAAGAATTTTGTAACTGGACCAGCGGGAGAACATGCCTTACGAGATGCAAAAGGGATCATTTTGATTGATCGAGCCGTTCCGAGGAAATCGACGAACGTACACGAAATTGATGCAAAAATATTAGCTTTTTCGAAAAAAAAAATAGTTTACGATGATCAAATCGAAAATATTTTTTCCTTAGTGGATATAAAAATGAGAAGATATTCAAGGCCTTCAAACAATCCGTGTTGAAAAATTCTTTGTCTGTACAATAATAATTTGTTAATCACATTGAAATTAATTCTTGTGACTCATAACCACAATCAGGCGTTGATACTCTTACGAGTGACAGAAATTGCGTGTCTTCCAGAGGAAAAGGAAGTAAAGATTACTGCGGAGGAGGTACGCTCGATTAAAGAGTCTGTGATGATTCTCATAGAGTAGCTGTTCGTAATCATTATACACCAACATTTCTTACAAGGTTATGCAGCTTTAGACTTTTGTTTCGCACACGTGATTTCTTTTCGATCACTGCCAATTTCTTTGCCTTTGGGGGTATCTAACGCATTAGGCTCGCCTAATTTAAGAAAAGCTCTTAGAATCGTATAAAATAAAAATTTCTAAAAAATAAAAATCTGACAAATACCAAAATGTCTAATATTGTAGACAACAATTTCACATTACATTGATCGCGTCAATACTTGCGGTTAACTGTTATCTTATAGCATTATGTCACTAAAACATATGTCGTAAATCATTAATGTAATAAACGAAGATAATTTCGCCATTGGAATTTGTTTTCGCCATCGGAATTTGTTTTCGCTATTAAAGTGGCTTAAAAAATTAGTATGATAAGTGGTGAAGTGCATTTCAGTTTATGGCGAAAATCGAACAATACAAAAGAGGTTTGTCTGGTTTTCTCGCAGCCTTGCGAGTCATATAATCGTATATATATGTGATAAAATATTTTAATCTTGTTATTTTTGTGCATAGGCGCCGTTAATTCACCACAAATACTTCTAAACAGCGGTGTCGGTCCTCGGGAAGAGTTGAACGCTGTCGGTGTCCCTGTTGTTCACGATCTACCTGGCGTCGGAAAAAATCTTCACAATCACGTCGCCTATACGTTGGCCTTCACTATCAATGACACTGACACGACTCCCCTCAACTGGGCAACCGCGATGGAATACCTTCTCTTCAGGGATGGCTTGATGTCCGGTACCGGTAAGTGAAAAAGGAAATTTTGCTATAATTTACTACACACGCAATAAGCACACACACACTCACACATAATACATTAACTACACACGAGATTCAAGTTCGATCGCAAAAATTCCTCGTACTGTATTACCTTGACTTATTCTAGTGCAGGTGGCACTAGATTTTCATTCAAAGTTCGATAAAACAGTGAAAAAATATGGTAGAAGCTTGAAAAGGTCATTCTAAGGAGAAGCAGTCTTCAATAGTCTTCAAAAAGCTTAATCTTCAATAGTGATTTCAGTTATCAAAAAATTGTTCAATGTCCGTAGAGATATTTGAATTTGTAAAATTCTCGAAAAGAAGAATCATCTTCGCTTTCCCTGCCGTAACATACGATCTTTCTCACGAAGTTACAACAGTTTAAATATCAACAATCATTCATCTAAAATTTATTAATTGCTTAATCTTGCACGCCAATATATGTTAAATATCTTCTTAAAACATGACGAATTCTTTTCGTCTGCTAAGATGATACTGCGATATGTATAAAAGTTATATGTATAAAAGAAGATCGTAGCAGAGTTAAATAAGTACGTATTATGGTTGCCGTCATGTGTCACTACGCGACGGACGAACTCCGTGTTGAAAAGATTAATGAATGCACCGAACCACTTTGAAAGACCACTCCAATCAAAATCGATAATCTATACATAAAGCTCTACACAGATCAGAAGAACAATGAAATGTAACAGAAGCTCATCAAACCATGAGAGTTGCATCCGAGACAATCAAGAGAGTCTGCATACAGTGGGTAGTGAAAGCGCGTTGCACAATGATCCCGTTTCGTGTTTGCCGATCAGACGGCTGACGTAACCGCGTTTCCGATCGGCTTGTTTGCCATCATTTGATCCGAAACCGATCGAAAAAGAAAGAAATACTCGATTGTATTTTCCCACACAGCCACAGCAACCCTCTTGGCGGACACCGCTCGAGTTACACGAGCTCGATCCTCATCGAATCGATCCCATCATCGGGGAACGACGTGACCCGCTACGGTATCGGAGCAATTAACGTTCGATTCGTTGCGTCTTTGGCTCATGCTTGTCGCCGGCTGCGTGTTCCTGACAGTTTACGGGCTTTCGCATATTTCGTGCGAATCTCAAATGTTTCCGTGCGCTGCAACTCCTTCCTTAGGAGTAGAGGGAGAACTTTAATTACGTCACGGCAATTTCCAGGGTAACGACAGAACGCTCCGGATTTTCGCCGAAACAATTTCCGTCGAGGCGCGTGCCACGTTTCCGTGATCGAGGAACAAACCACAGCGACGCTTGACTCGAATTAGAGAAGAGGGAAGCGTGTTCGAGGTTTATGGTATTATATAGGGTGTGATTGAAAGAATTGTAAATAAACGCGATTTCTTACCCAAATATAAATTAAAAGTTAGGATGATGCCTTTTTTATTTCGGACTTAACCTTCCAATTTTCACAATTCTCTACAACGTCTTATAACGTAAGCAGATGGTGGCTTATAAATTCTAATGTATTTTAACGGCCAATTTGGTATACATAATTCGGTATAGTAATTCATAATACCAACTCTTTTGCGAAAATAATGAATATCGTAGAAAATTTATAATTTCTAACAAAAATACTAAAAAATATATTTTAAACAATATATGTTTCGAACCAATCTGTTGAAACACGATGTTTTATATTAATATACACACGGTACAGGTTAGAAAAATTTTCTATATTCCACTATAATCTGAAATACAAAAATTGGAAGGTTTAATAAAGAATATTCAATGTTACAGTCTGAAGACGATTGATTTATGTGTCTTTAGCGATATTTTAAACGTTTATTTAGATTTTGTTAGGCATTTATTATCTATAGATAAACGCGAAACTAAACCAATGAAGTGAAGGCATTCGTGTTGATTCATCTTAAATATAAATTTAATTATTTAGAGTTAGTAATAAAGGAACGTTCTTCTATTATAGCTTTAAAAATGTAACAAAAATATAAACCTTCCGATCAAATTGCGTCGGTGCGATCCAAGCATCGATGAATGTTAGAAAGTCGATATAACAACGAGGTTATTAAATATATGCTGTTATTATTGGGAATCATAGGTTAGGTAATCTTACGTTGCATGTTGTTAAAATGTTTGAATTAATGTTTAATAAGTTCACTTGCATTATATTGTACTTGTGAAATTCGATAATACGATAAATTCTTGTATCACATTTATGTACCGGGTAATAAATTATAACAGACCCTCGATTATGTGAGAACGAATTGATCTAGATTATAAATTCAGTACATTTTGGTGCAATTTAATATGTTATATGGAATATTCAAGCAGCATTAGTTTCGGACATAATATTATTTAGATATAACACTATGATAATATAATGATTTAAAAGTAGATAAAATCATAATATCGTTAGTAAATTACGTTAATAAATTAACACGTTCATTATAATTTCATAATATTTCATTTCATAATTTCTCGACGTACTCACAACTATATCATATTCCGAAATATAAATCAAGTCTTTTAACAATTTTATTTTCAATGTGAGATTTCAAATATTATTAATTAAATACTAATTGTGTTGTTTCTATATAATTTCAGATTTATTAAAGTTTAAGCTTTATTAGTAATGTCATCGTACAAAAAGCGTATCGTAATGTAGCATATTTTTACTTTTCTCTGTAGTCTGTATTCTACTTTTCTCTGTATTCTATATTTCTTTTGTTTCAAGAACTTCACCACAGCTAACAGTAATTTCTCATGGCAATGTTTTATTTTTTACATATTCCTTTCATAAAACTCAACTGCTCAGAAGAGAGGCTAAATACCTTTTCAAGGTACATATTCGATTTGAAGCGGTCGGACTGGTTTCCACATAAAATTGCTCGAGGGAGCTCGTTTTTGTTTCGATCTTTTTCCCAATTTCCCATATCAAAGGGAAGGAGCGAATGCAATTATTTTCAGAAAGGAACAATAACGATGCAAAACCTCAAAGCCACACATAAATTTCTTAGCTATGTATTTACCTACTATCCTGACGAAACATAATTAATTATATTAAAACAATTTTTCTTTGTTCCTTAAATTAAACGCAAGTCATTGAATAATTTTAATTAATGTCTGAGAACGATTACCTCATGAATAATTCATATATGTGAAATTAATTAAAGAAAGAAATCGGATCACGTCACTAACTAACTGATGTATTTATTAAAATGTATATTGATTAATCTCTTGAGTGAATTTGCAATGTATGGTTTTTAAAAGAAAGTGAAATTATATTATGAGATCGCAAATGATACTACAGTTTTACTGCTGTTGTATACAATATATCTAAAATAAGAGATTATTTAGATACGTATTTTCTTTAAACTTATCTACAACTTTCGCATCAAACCTTCCGTATTACAAAATACAATATATTTCTACTTTTTAAGAAATGTATAAATACATATTCAAAATATAGTACAATACAGTTGTCTCTGATAGAATAATACATTTTTTAAATAACTCAATCTCCTAGAATTAAAATATATCTTCTTTCTGAATACTTATACATACCTTAACAAAGATTAATTAAAAATCAACAGCAATTACTATGCACATCACCATAATTTTTATTTAAAATCTCATTTATATATTTTTAGAAATGTATACATATACGAGCCGTACCCTTTAACTTCTTTCCCATTAATCAACAGGTATTTCTGAAGTGACTGCTATGATAAACACGAAATACGCGAATCCAAAGGACGATCATCCGGATGTTCAGCTGATCTTCGGTGGTTACTTGGCAGACTGCGCGGAGACGGGCATGGTTGGTGAAACGAAAGGTGCCAATCGCACCATTTACATCATTCCGACGTATCTACACCCAAAAAGTCGTGGTTACCTTCGTCTACGAAACAACGATCCGCTTTCGAAGCCGCTGATTTACCCGAAATATCTGAACCACCCTGACGACGTGGCTGGTCTTGTAGAGGCCATTAAATTCAGTATCAAATTGTCTGAAACCGAGGCTCTCAGCAGGTATAACGATACACTATCTATTCAAGTGTAATTTATACTCGACTATCGATTTCTTCTGGTTGAACGCTTTTAACTTTAACGGAGGTCAATTGCATCGTCGATCAAGTGTCACTGTTTCCTGATGGATCATACGTGGAAAGTAGAACTCGACTACATATATGTTATCAGGGTTTTCAGAAGTAGATAAAGACCTAAAATTTGGATAGAAGTGCAATAAGTTTGACGCGTTAATTGCCCCGCGAGTTTTATATATTTTACTCTGGGAACCGATATAAATTGAGATATACTACACCATAATGTTTAATTTCTGTAAAATATTATATCGTATTTGCGCATTTTTTCTGACAATATTTTCTAAATTATTCGAATTATTAACTTTTTAAATCATGAAATTGATCTTATTTCAGTCACTTTAATATTATCTTGTTTTACTACTTTCGCCACATTATTTTCTTTATTGTTTTCTATTACTACCTTGTCGTTCATTATCAAAATCAACACCGCCAAATTTCCGTTTATTTGACAGATACGGATTGCAGATGGATCGAACACCAGTGAAGAATTGCGAGCATTTGAAATTCGGTTGCGACGCATACTGGGAATGCGCTGTAAAGCACGACACCGCACCAGAGAATCATCAAGCAGGTTCCTGCAAAATGGGCCCACCGGATGATCCTCTCGCGGTGGTAGACAATCAATTGAGAGTGAGGGGAGTGAGGGGAGTCAGAGTGGCGGATACCAGTATCATGCCAAGAGTCGTTTCCGGTAACACGAATGCGCCTGCTATTATGATTGGTGAACGCGCTGCGGATTTCGTCAAGAGGACCTGGGTTGGCTGAACGAAGTCTTCTCATAAAACGGAACTCCCTTTGAAATCGAAACGACAGGACTTCGTTCACTGAAAGAAATTTATAGTTGATCATCCCTTTGAAACCTAAACGGAAGTTTGATTTTGACAAATAACGAGGATCAATTCGTTCCTAAATTATAATTTCCGTATGGCTCATGAAGCAATCATACGATACCTTCTTCGTTCAATTATTGCTGCTATTTAAAGTATTTTCAACTGGAAATGTTTCTAAAAATTAAGAACTGATTTTTACTTTCTAGGAATATTATGTGGAAAAATTATGTACAGGTTTTTAATAACATTTAGCTTTTAAAATCATCGATATTGTTTCATTAAAAAATGAGTTAGGCAGTTTTGTGAAAAGTTTGATGGTTGAAAGTACGGTGAATTTGATTACAAATTTCTTTCAGTATTTCGACAAGGAAAGCTAAGGTAGCGCTGTGCGCATTTAAACAAGCATAATTGCCATGGAATATGGCGACGTTGAGGAATTTAAAGAGATGTCAGAATTTCTTCAAATACAATCGTAGATAAATTTCATATCATAGATAAATTTGAGAAATCTTAGTCATGTGTAATTTTAGGAAATTATCCCAATAATGGCGGCAGCTACCTCGGTTTTAAACCCTTTTTATGTAGGAAAAGGCTACGAACTACTGTAAATAGGGTTCAGCAATAGTGTTAAATACAAATGTTCTAATTAAATGTAATTTGCGTTATTCAGTACCTATTATACACATTTAACAATTTAGTATTTTCGCGATATCTTCTTTCAGATTATGAAAATTTGTTTCTTTAATCGCAAACAGGAACAGTAATTTTGGAAACGATAGAAGTTAAAAAATATATGACAAAACATAACAATATCATTTATAAAAAAAGGAAATATAGTATAATAATACAATACTCAATTATAAGTAATAACACAATGTTTCCTTATAAATATCCTTAAATGTAGAAGAGGTAGAACATATCAGTTACGATGAAATATGTTAGTACGTAAGCAAAGAGAACAGAAAAATTTTCTGTTTTAACAACAACTTATTAATAAATTTAAAAAATGATGCAAATCTTTTTTTACACAATTTAGATCAAAAATTAGCTATAAATTGTATTCACTAATGATCATCGTAAATATACTTAACAATAAATATTATTAACAATAAATAACAAATTATTAAGCTATGTTCAAAAAATTAATGTTGCAATAAAGAGGTAAGTCAATTTTTCAATTTCCTTTCTGTATCCCGCTTTTCTTAGCCGTGAAAAATTAATGCTTATATCAGTATCTAATTGTTATATTGTTATTTGAATAAAATTTACGTTGATTTCTAATAAAACTCAAAAATATTCCAAATAATATCATTCGATTGATAAGAGAAAAATAGCAGGATTGTTGGAAATGGAAATAAAGTACTCACTTTGGGTATTATAGAAGGTTTGCCGTTCTTCGAAAATGCATAGGATGAATAATGCATTATTTTTCCATAATGGTAGCCAGCGCCAAAGTCACCCATAGTCTGTCTCGAAGCTTTCTTAAAGTTATTCTCATAACCTAGTAATATCATACTTAAATCAGTTCAAAATAATGCAAACGAAACTTTAAAACGTAATTAAGAACTTAGTATATGATATTTGATAACTTATATAATTATTTCACTTCATCATTGTGGTATTTATCGTAGCTTCAGTATTAGGATCTAAACAAATGTTACTTGAAAGGAGCAATACACATAAACGTCACATTGAATTCATAATACACGACGTCATAAATTCTTATGGAACTCACGTCCTTGACAAGCCTCGAATAATTTCTTAAACAAATCTGATTTACCGCCTGTAGAATCTACAAGTATCATCTCAAACCCGTGCAAAAGCAAGACAAAGAACACTTTACAGATAACGTAAATACAGTGAGAATATTAGAAAACTGGAGGATTTAGAAGTCATAGACACCATAGGATTTCCGAAAACTAAATGATCCTTGGAAATACTAAAAACTCCGGGAACTCCAATTACTTCAGCAATTTTTAAAAATGAATGATGCCACAGAAATCTTGGATTAATCAGAGATCTTTGAGGTCTTAGGAATCCTAAAGATCGTGAAAACAGCAAGAATTCTGAAAATCTTAGATATATACATATAACGGCCGTCATAAGTTTTAAAATTTATGTATTAAGACTATTAAGAAGGATCGTGAATTGTGTACTTGCTATTTATGTATACCATTTTTCTAAAAGTAATTTTTTTTTAAGTATTAACTTAAAAAAATAATAATTTTATCGTATTGTATACCACGTTCTTCTCGTACAGATGTATTACTCTCTGATATCACGCAACTCTTATCGACGAAGGTTTCATAGAATAAGAATAATACAGTAGCAATGAATTACTTAAGTTATTAAGAAAATTCATACAATGTTGGTGTCACTGTTGCCGTCTGCAAACAGCGATGCCTACTTTTGCTGGCATTCGTTTCATTTATACGTCTTTCGGATATTCTCTCTCACTGAATTTATCTCCGTGACCCAGTTCGCGTTTAGTTTCACCCTAGAATATTTTGTCAATGCGAGAAGGCCAGCAGGACAACTGCAAAATGTAGACACGTTGGCTACATACGTGAATTCTTAAAATATGCATTTATTTATCATATGTTCAATTATAATGTTATAAATCAAACACAAGCAACATTCGCTTAAATACTGTTGCTTATAAATACAAATATTTACTTATACACATACACACGCACGCACACACATATGGATAAAAAAGACTGTTCCAAATGCAAGTTCCGCTTCGTCGTCGATATCGATTTACCATTTCCACTTCAAAGTGCCATTCGTTTTTATAAATCTTGATCGAACCAAAGTTGGACGTCGTTTAAAAGTAACGCAGTGTAATTTAATTGTAAAAGACTAGATTCACGATTCTCTTTGCTACGTTCCAATGAAAGTCCGTAAGAAACCTTCAAGTTCTGGTCGATCACGTTTCCGGCAATCAATAGCTGCTTCGTCTGCGTTTGTTGCACTTGTACATTTTTCGGATCTTCTGTATGTCCCTCTTGCTGAATCCTTCTCTTTGACCCAGTTGGACCTTCGTCACGCCCTGGAATATTTCGCCGATAAAACTTAGAAGGCCACCGGGTTCCTACGGTCATCCACAGGACATGCAAACGTGGGTGTACCACGAATTTCATGACATTATTATTTTTTCGCAATTACGCCGGAAGCATAAAACAACAAGTTTATAGTTGCTTCTAAGGTAACTTCTGTCTTGTTTAAATAAGAAAAGCGAAAAGATTGTATGTGGTCGCTACAAATGTCCGATAATGCCAGACATGTTAGTAAAATATTCGTGGACGTTACAAAAACATGTACTGAGAATGTAGGCATTATGAGAGTAAAAATAACAATAAATTTTGCTAACTTATCGGGAAGAATTTGAAGTTATAATATAACATAACAGAAAAATATATGTATATAAAATAACAATACCTATTTGTGAGATTATAATAATCCGTGGATTTCATACAAATACTAAGACCAGCTGGTTTGATTAATAAAACAGAATTATCTCTAATTGCTGTCATATATCTACGTCTGTTTTCTCCAAGGTCCACAAACTCATAAATGCCAAACAGATTTACGAGATCTTTAAGATGAGATATTATCTTTGTTAAAAAACGATGTAATTAACGACGTAATATGATATTAACATTAATCAAACTGCTGGTAATCGATCATTCATATTTACGAGATCTCCAAAAATCACAGAATCGCTTAGAATTATAAATAGAAAGTTATGGACCTTGATGATTTCAGCTTATTACATTACTCACTTTTGGTACTATGGTGGGACGTCCATTCCGGGAAAACGCGTTTGCAGAGTAATGCATTACGCTACCATAATCGTATCCGACCCCGAACGCGTCGGTGGTTTCCTTCGAGGCTTTCTCAAAATTCCCAGCATGGCCTAAATAGATAATGATACATTGCTTATTATTTACATACATGCTTTATCAATTTTTGCACTCGCAAACTGAGTTCAGGGAGAAGAACTTGTAACCAATGTTTAAGATATACTATTTGAACGTCAGACGAGTATTGTGATGTTAGTTAATAATATTAGTTAAATATGATTAATACATTCGTGTTTAGGAATTTAGAATTAGGACGAAAATTCATGAAATAATAAAAACTGTTTAAAAATTCATAAAAGAAGAAATATATAAAATATATTAATTTTGAAATAAAATTATTGGATATCAAGGATTTCAAAACTTTGATATCGTATAAATTAAAAATTTGTCATTATTTTAACAGCTGCTTATATGATAAAATGTTATGTTATAAAAACAATAATAGGAAGCTAACAGCAAATTATCTGTTCAAATATAAATTATCTATTCGAAATAATACTATGGTTATCGATTAAAGGTTAATAGAAAATAGGAAACAACAACAGGTCACTTACTGTTTAAAATGTTATTCCACTGAATCGTGACGTACTCATCCCGTTCATATCTGCTTTGCTCGTGCAGAAATCCAATGGCGTGCATCAGTTCGTGTATCACTGTTCCTTTCTTCACCATACAGCCTGGGACTTGAAGATTCACGTCTTGTCGACCACCGATTCTTCCCACGCTACTCCAACAACCGCTGTTACCAGCCGTGATCCTGATGTAATCGCTCTCCTCCCCAGTATAGGGTTTGAACTTAATACACGTGAATTTATGGTAATCGTTCATAGCTTCGTAAATCAAATTTCTCTGCGCCGAATCTGTAATTAAATTCAATCAAATTCACTAAAAGATTTTCTCTTATGCTGTCACGTTTCTCACCGATTTATCAAACATTTCTTTATGAAATGCTGTAATAGAATAAAAACACTATAAGCTGTTGTAACAATGAATACAATATATTACTGTGAAATATTATAAGAACTAAAAAAATTAATTTAAAAAACTCGTATTTCATAATAGCATGTTGAAAATCTAATAATTCTAGATTTTCTAAATTTCTGTTTCAGTAAATACCATATACTTCAGATATCAGTTTACAATTATTCAATCAAATAAGTTCTTCTCTTAATTATTTTATGTATAAATAATATTATCCAATTTTATTTATAATATTATTCTTTCCCCTACTGATGCATCATCTTTTTCCCTTAATTTAATAAAGCAAAATTTATCTCGCTATGTATTAACAAAAAAAACCAAAAATGATGTTTTGTTTAAGACAACATAGACTGTCATGTCATCCTGTACCATTATAAAAAATCAAGATAGAATACACGCAATACTACTTACTGAAATAAGGACTAAGCATATAGGGTACTACACCACCAGGCCATCGCGCAGCTTCCGCTCTCAAGCCATTCTTCTCGAGTTGTGGCGGAAACAAAATATCACCTTCCGCGTAGTTGCCCAATTCTTCCGGGTTGCGATCCCAGCCCTCGTGCCAATTCGCTACCATTGCTCCAGTTTCATTGTCCGGATTGCGATACAGGATCTCGCCAAAATGTTGTAGATGAGCAATCACTCCATCAGGACTATCCACTGCATTATCCAGCACGTCTCGACGCCGAAACGGCCAAGCTGATACAGAAGTCAATAAAATGAATGTGAAAGAACAAACGATGGAGCAACGTTTCATGGTGAATTTCTTCGAAGAAAAGAACATTTGGAAGGATCCTCGCTGCTGTTCGAATCGATTCCACTGACGAAAATCGGCCGGTTCTTTCCGACTTTATACGCACCTAAAGAAACCCCACCCGTGGATCTACCCGATGTTTCCGCTCGATACGGAAGCGATCGGGGACAGTTGGTGATAACCGTGGACTTTGGGTAATAGGAAGTCAAGATTTGCGCGGTTCCTCGAAGGCTTCCACTACGAGATAGGCACGTACGCCACTTCGGTGTATGGGATGATGATCCGTGGAGGAGTAACACGACGAGCGAATGTCACCAATAAAGTAGTAAATAATATTTCTTGACTCATAAACGACGATTTTTTGTACAGATCATGGCAATGTTATAAAGATGGCATTGGGTGGTAGAATTAGTTAAGTTGTTTACAAAGACTGGAGTTTGCGGTATGAATGACTAATTGTAAGCTTAAAACTGACTTGGACAAATGTTATTTAAAATAAATATAACTTGAAATAATGAATCATTTTAACTACTTTATTATTTTTGCTTTAGAAATAATATAGAGAAAGCAACTTTATTTTGTGTTAAAATCAAATACATCATTTTCATATGATTTTACTATTTTTCTTTTTTAAACGAAATTTCTGTATAATCTTAGGTAAATAGGGTGTCTTGTATTACTTGGGAAATATTTTACATTTTATAAAATATAAAATTAGTAAAGATGCAGTTTACTCAATTAACTGGTTCATCCCCGAACTAAAAATTTCTATAACTATGAAGATAAACATTAATAGAAATAAATCAATTTCAGTTAGACAAGTTTTAGTAGTTGCAAATGTAAATATGACATAGTTTATTTCTGACAAAGATAAAATGACGACGTAAAAAGATAGGAGATCTCTAAATAAAAAAATTATATGACAGAGATATGAAATAAAAATAAAAGATTTTATTCTTCCTCTTTAAACTTTTTATTTCTAAAAATAAACTGTACATCGACCAATTGACTTCTCTTTTTAGATAACACGGGCGATTCAATTCACTTCGTATATAAAAGATCGGAAATGTTTATTTGCAAATGCGGAAGAAAAGACACGTCTGAATTCTGGTTGGCATTGTCACTTCAAGTAGCAAAGTATTATTAACACGCCGTTCTAAGCGGTCTTTCACACCAGTCGAAATTAACATCCTCCTTCGCACTTTATTCAGATGCAAATGTCAGTGGACAGATCTTTTCTATCATCGTTACTCGATATTTCCTATGGACCTTGCCAGTTCCTTCACGACGATGGCTATAAACCCCGAAGGCCAATAATAATGTCTTTCATCATATATACCACGCCAGTGGTTATGGTTTATGACAATCTTTTTCTTTTTGCCGGGAACTTTAGCTCGAAGACACCATCGTACATAGATGATAGTCGTATATAATATCTGTCACTTACCTCTTTCCAGAATTCACTATAGCTATTAAAGGCATCTTAAATGTGTCAATGAATCATAAGAGTGATCGAACATTTATCTCTTTCCAAAACGGTCCCCTCTCATGAATATTACATAATTATTATTTCGTAAAGCAGTGTTTTCGTACACTTTGTGTCACGTACAAAATTTTGCCGCGTTTTGGTAAAAATTTCAATAATTACATTTTCCAGTTCTACGATAAGCTATTATTCGTCTAAGATAAGGAAAACCGTATCAAGGTGAGAAACGTTAAAAACCGGTTCAATATGTACTAACTAAGTAATTGTTTGAATCGCGTCGAAAGATAAATTTTTACACGATACCCTCTTCCCTATTGTACTGACAAGATAGTTGCAAACCTAAACTCCCATGCGATAATTTGCATTTATTAGAAGCTTCATTTACATGTGGGTCGACACTTCCGAAATTAAAAAAATGTTTACTGGAGAAAAATATAAACATAAAATTTCTACAATTGGATAAAGAGAATTTTTGAAAAGTTAATAATTTATGTATAAATTTGTTAATGTATTAAAACATATATAATGTAATTAAAACGTGTGTGTGTGTGTGTGTATTTATTTGTACATGATGAAAATTAATTTTTTGAAAATTTATTACTACCCAAGGATATATAACATATAAATACATCTTTTCTGAAATATATATAAAAGTTAACATTAATAAAGTTAACACTTGGGTTAGAGTGTTATAAAGCAATAAAATTATATCCATTATTTAATAACTGTATAGTAATTCCTCTTCCTTTAGTGGCAAACAATACACATAAACAATATTTTAAAAACCAAAAAGAACAACAATTTTTCATTACTAAATAGATGATTGATTAATAATTTTCTACGTCAAACTTGCTATTTTATTCAAAATATTCCTATATAATTCTGTACGTGGGTTTAAGTTTCTGTGTCACACGAGTTGAAATTGTTGCCTAACTTTACATCAATAATTTTTCATTAAATGTAGAAAATATACTTCGTCTTTGAAAACAATCATCATTTTACAATATATTTTTACAAGTTTATAATTAAACTTCAAATTATGATATAAAAATAACATTAGACTAAAATTTGTTCCAAAAATTTATTATTTAACTTAAAATGTATCCGTTAAACCTGAAATCGTTCGTCATCATGTTCTTCTTTATGATCGCAATTTTTAAATCGCACGCATATGTATCTATAAATACTAGAATACTTATGTACTTACATAGATGTCGTTCTAATCGTATAACGCACGTTTTCAAACTGAACAACCCGGCAAGTAACCTTGAAACAACGTAAATAACATTGCTCCTTTACTAATAGATATTTATACTTATTAAAAATGACGCTCGATAATTCGTGGCATGTGATCAAAACTGCCGCTGCAGAGAATAAACACGAATTAGTGTTGTCAGGTTCGGCAATTTCTGAATTGATTCAAAAAAGAGGGTTTGACAACTCTTTGTTTAACCTACAGCACTTAAATTATTTGAATATTACGCTGACATGTTTACAAGAAGTGCCAGAGGAAATAGGAAAGTTACAAAACCTGACAACTCTAGTATTGCATTCGAACGAGATATCAAAGATATCTGATACAATCGAGAAATTAGGAAAATTAAAAGTTCTCGATTGCTCTAGGAACAAATTGACGTCTTTACCGAATGAAATCGGTAACCTTCCGCAATTAACAACTATGAACTTCAGTTCGAATCTTCTGAGATCCTTACCTACGCAAATTGGAAATATTAAGTTAACTATATTGAACCTTTCGAACAATCAGTTTGAAGCCTTTCCTGATGTATGCTATCCAGAATTGATTCATCTCACTGAAATCTATGTTAATGGAAATCAAATAAAAGAAATTCCTGCAGCTATAAATCAACTTGTATCCTTAAAAATAATAAATGTTGCAGACAATTTGATATCAGGTAATTTTCCCTTGAGCAAAATAAAAATCTTGTCTATAAAATTGATTTAATTATTAATTTTATGGTTACAGTCATTCCAGGTGAAATAGCTGACTGTAATAAGTTAAAAGAACTTTATTTAAAAGGAAATACATTGACGGACAAAAGATTATCAAAGTTAATTGACCAGTGCCATAATAAGCAAATAATAGAATATGTCAAGTTACATTGCCTTAGACAAGATGGTTCTGTTGCTTTGAATGCCAAATCAAAGAAAGGGAAGAAAGTACAAAAATTATCAGAAACTGAAAATAATGCTAACATAATGGATATTTTAACACATAAATTGAAAGTATTAAAAGTAACAAATGATACACCATTAATTAAGATTACAAAATATGTGAAAAATATTAGACCCTATATCGCAGCTTGTATTGTTAGAAATATAAGCTTCACAGAGGATACTTTCAAGAAATTTATCCAACTTCAAACTAAATTACATGATGGTATATGTGAAAGAAGAAACGCAGCTACTATTGCTACACATGATTTAAAATTAATTATCCCTGGTAAATATGACAGAAACAAACAATTTACATATATGAAAATACATTTTGTTAATATCATGCTTAATATTTAGGAGACTTAACGTACACAGCAAAACCACCAAATGAATTAGAAATCAAGCCACTAATGCGTAATAAGATTTACACTGGTTCTGCATTGTTTCAACAGTTACAAACTGAAGCTGATAATTTACGAAAAGAAAAGAAACGCAATGTATATTCTGGCATTCACAAGTATCTTTATTTATTAGAAGGTAAACCTATGTTTCCCTGTTTATTAGATGCCTCAGAACAAGTTATATCGTTCCCACCAATAACAAATAGCGATATTACAAAAATGTCAGTAAATACTCAAGCAATGTTAATAGAAGTAACCAGTGCTTTATCATATCAGATTTGCAGGTAACATTATAATTTATTAATAACATACAATCAATATTTACTTAGTACAAATCTTTTTATCTTAATTAGCTTTATTAAAATTAATAATAAACAATAATTAACGATGATGATTCGAATTATGTTATAACATAATCGTATTTTTTTTTTTTTTTTGTTAGAAATGTATTAGATCAGTTTTTAAAGGAACTAATCACCCTTGGCTTGGGATATCTCTCAGAACAAGAGAATGCTTCAAACTATAATAAATTATTCGTAGAACAAGTAAAAGTGGTAGATATGGAAGGTAATATGAAACTGCTATATCCTTCAAGAGCAGATCTCAATTTTGCAGAAAATTTCATAACTGTATTGCGTGAATAATAAATAACTGTAAGCAATTTAATCGTTCCTTAAGTTTGATCTAATCTGCATTTTATTTTTTGCTTATCTATTCCTTTAATTAATATTTTCTGGAGATACAAGTTGTTAATGAAAGCTATTTTCATATCTCAACATCATAAATTTTTATTTCTTACTGTGTGAAAATTTTAAATTAGTAATTAATGTATACAATGAATATAATATTTACATATTCTATACATAATCTTCTTGCTATGTACCAATATATGTATAATTATCTATTAATCATAATATTTTTGTACTGAAATTTGGAACTATGTAATAATAGTAATAATAATAAATAATAAATATTTAAAATACTAAGTTATAAAAATCAAGAACTGAAAAATAAATATTTTAAAAATATACCACTTGTATTTTAACATTTTATTCCTTCAAAATACATAACAAAATAATAATTGAGTATATTAAACTACACAACATGTCATGAATATATCATATTTAAAACATAATAGGTAATATTAATTTATTTAATACAAACATATATGAAAATTATAATCTGTTAATGTCTTTTATATGTATCGATATTTATTGATTAGATAAATATAAATTGCTGATATCTTTAAATAAGTCTTATAAACTATTACATTCATTCTCAAAATCTGAAATATTCCACACCATTATTAGGTTTCACTAAAGATATAAATTGAAACAAGAAAATTACAAAATCATCGTTTGTCACTATAACTCGTACAATAGGAATGCCTAATCTGTATAATATATGATTTTGTATTTAACATTATCTTGCACACAATACGGTGGTTAGCCGCAAATTCAAATACCGGTAAAATCCCGCCATTTTACAGGCAGCTGACGACATTGGCGCTGTCGTGTCACGAATCATCCATAGTAAGCCGGTGAAGAATTCTCATCTGTTTTTATAAATATTGTACTTTGTTTCGTGTATCACAATGCAGTGCAAACTATAAATATCATCGAAGTGAGACGTTTTTGTTCATGTTATTAAGCGTAATTGGTGAAAGTTTCATTTCAGAAGGTTTAACGACAAGAAGAAATTCGCACAAATTTTCTGAACTTTCCAACATGCGCGAATGTTTGAAGTGTTAACATGGCGCCGAAACATGACTGGTCATGACGGGGGAATGAGAACGAAATTTTTGAGGTTAGTTGATCATTTTGTCATTTAAGTAATGCCGTATAATCATAAATTGGTAGCACAATTAGCCACATTAAGTTAATGAACATTACAATAGATATGTATATTGCGTATATTTCGTAGAATTTTGTTATCATTAAAAAAAACACGTGTCACGTATAATTTATCTGTTGTTTTTATAATGATTTAGCAGAACGTCTTGATAGTAATAATAGCTATGTTATAAATATCCCATTCAACAAATGATATTTACATTGCATATTGTATTGCTTCACTTTTTATAAATTTTGTTGTAGATATAGTAGATTACATATATTGATGCAATATTATAGAAATTTCTATATTACTTTTTATTTTATCTTATACCCTATCGCTTTTATATGAATTCTTGAACGTGATAAATAATCGTCTTTTCTAAATCTCAAAAAATATTTGAGGATGTTTATAGTGAGTAAAAATCTTTATAACAACAGATGAATTGACGCATGTGATGAAAAAATGTTTATACGTAGCAATAAATATTTAATGATAATTAATTTTTATGTATGTTAAACTGATACGATTCATTATATATGTTCTTTAGTCACATATAATATTGATATGATATGCTTATAATATTTTGTATTAACAATTATGCTGCAATAAAGATAATATTAATATTATATAAGGGATAAAAATATTTATTAAATATTTTCTTTAAATTTTATACATCTTTTACATCAAGTTTATATATTATAGATACATCAATATACAATAAACTATGAAGTACAGCAAAAATGTAACACTACGATATATAAAACGATATACGAATATGAAATTATAATATATATTAAATATATTTTTAATAGATTACATTAAAATATTTGGAACCCAATAACATCTAGTATATTTACTAATCTTCTCTTAATACTATTCTATAAAAAAATTTTCAAAAAAACATTAAGTTTTATGTATCGTTTGAAAATATAAAATCATTTATTAAATACAAGAATATAATGAGATCTACTGAATTGATATTTGTTTAAATATTTTAAAAATTTAACTATACTGAAGTATAACATATATATAATGTTCACAATATGCTTGTTATTAAAATAGGAATTCAACAATGACTAGCACCATTTATCTACTTAATTTTAAAATAGTTTATGGATTTTAATTCCAAATGTGGCACATTCAGTTGCATAAATTGATAAAAATATAATATAAATATTTATGTAACTTAGGAAGATGAATTATCTTTATTTTGGCTAAATACTTAATAAATGCAATAACTTAATTCACTTTTAAACGCTCTTGTCTTTCCTTCAGATCAATAATGCTTAAATTAATACAGGCTACATATCCATGTAATAATGAGATACAGGTTTTAAGAAATGCTATTGGTGCAGAAAAATACATTACCAATCTAAATAAACTCATACCAAGAACTGAAATAAAAACATACATTTTGTAGTATTCATTACAACAGTGTTAATAAAATATATACATAAAGAAATAATAACTTACAAGTAGGTCCTTCTGTAAAGTAAAGGAGATATAGCGCAGCATAATAGGCTTCATTACCAGCACACATAATAAATAGGACTATACGATTTGTATAATACACACTCATAATCGCATTTTCAGACATATCAATAAATTTATGACTTGTTTTTCCTTGCAAAAGTGATCTATAATATTATATTTTCTTATATTTTTGTATGATGATATAATAATACATTTGAATGAAGTTTATTCTTACGTATGCAAATATATCCAATGGCAACTAATATCAATGGCCATGCTTAATTGAAACCAGAATGAGTATGATGGATAAAACATACACAATGTAGCTAAAAGACACATGGTACCAACACGATCAGTTAACTGATCTAACATACCACCAAATTTAGTACTTTGATTAAAATATCTTGCTGCATGACCATCCACTGCATCTAATAGTGCACTAATAATGTAACACCATGATGCAATAACATAATTAGTTCTCATAAAATAAAAAGATATGATAGCCAAAATCACTCTGCCATAGCCTGTTAATACATACATATATATATACATTATTTATTATTATTGTCCTTAATTATATTACTTTTATATCTTTTTTAACTTATTAGAATTCCAATAGTATTGATACACATATAAAATTCTAATGTTTTTATTTGAAATATATAATGAAAGGTTATATAAAAAACTACTCTCTTTCTCTATAGGAAGTCTATAAAGTGCAATGTTTTTGATCTTTTTCTTATCATATCCCAATTAAACTGCAGGCAATAAGAAGTTTTTTAAATTTTTGATGCATATATCAAAGATAGCTAATCTTTATAACCATTCATCAGAAATGATAAACATATATAAATATACATTACATAGCTATCATTCTATTTCATTAATGTAGCAAACGAATTCAAACATTATAAAATAATATGCATGTATAAATATAATATAAATAAATTCTGTTCAATTAATCATTTTATTGTTTAAAATCAATAAAAATAAAAAATACAATTTTAATGTTATATTACTTGTATATTTAAAAATATCTATTTTGTATGATTCTTTTTTAAAATTTCCAATCTATTCTTTTTTGTTTAATATTAGATAATAAATTATACATAAACTATTGTTATACTATCAATATTGTTTTGATCTCTTTTTTAGTTATTTTGATTTTTAAAAATATTCACACAATATTTTTGTCTACAAAAAATTTAAAATTGTAGACAAAAATTGTCATAAGGACGCTAGATTGTGGACCTTTATTTACCAATAATGTTGGGCACAAATAAGAAGATATTCTCAGATTCCGTCATTTTACCGCTTCTGATTATCCCACAGTATTTTGGAAAATAATAATGGAACCTGTTATCTGTAATCGAATGTGGAAATTTATGTTATTCACGCTCGCCTATATTAAATAAAATCTCTTACTCTTATATAAATTACGCACTTTACAATTATCGCACTACTTATACGCACCGTGTCGTCTTCAACTTAATCTGAATTACTCTAAAAAGGAATATTAAGGAGAAGGAGTTATAACGTCAATGAATTAGTAAGATCGACAATCGTATCGTATTATGGTTCGAGATTCGAGATATATCGATCCCCGGTGACGTATATAGCAGTCACACAAGTAACACAGTATTGTATCTATTAATATTTTCACCCGTATTTATATGACTTTATTACATTACAAAACAAAAACACACAACTTTTATAAAATGCGATCCTTATTTAATCCTACAACATTTAGAGAAAAAATATTATATTTTGTTCCAAAATTTTCTTTGTTGCAATTAGATTACAAAGATTAAAACAAATGTGAACTACTGCGTAATATATCGTCTTTTAAAGGAATAATAATTTATGTTAGATAATTTATTTTTATACCATTCTAATAGAATCTACCTCAGAAATGTAAAAAGTTAGTTACAAAAAAGATATCTTGACACATAGTTACGCTCCTGAAGCCAGACGACATTTTCGGAGGCTAAACGGCTGGTCCGCCGTTTCTCTGCGCAAAAGCGATCGTTTATTGTGTCGGGAGAAAACTGTCGGTACAGGTTTACGTCAGTTTTCCTTCACTTTTTTCCCAACGTGATTAGCTAAGAATAATATCGATCGAACGATAGTGAAGACAAGTGAAATGTTTTAGTGGTAAAACTGATTAACCGTACGGTTGGATTTTGGATATCGTGCAATGAAGTTTCGAGTGGACTACTTTCCATTTACTAGAATACAATTAATGTTGTATTTTAAATAAATCTTGTTAATGAGATTCTCTGGTTTACTTTAGAATTGAGTGTTTTCGATAGAAAATATCGTTGTCGTACCGCTTTAGTGCCATCGTCGGAAAAGTGCATAAGCCAGAAGTAACATTATGCGATCGATAATTCGCCGACGATTTTGAAATACGCTTCAATGATTCGATCAGGTACTTGTGACTCTGTGCAACGTTTCCTTAGTTGTCAGTGAGATGTTTCAAAAGTGATTTTTCAGTGTCTTCCAAGACCTATGCACGACGAAATAATAGCAAGTACAAACTATATACTTGTTGGTATGTGTACAAGCGATGCTAGGAACAGTGTCGTCGTTTTGGACAAATACATTTTCGCGTCTTCCATCCGTACATGGTTGCAACAACTTTACCAGTAACATTGCATTTCGTATAAAAAAAGATTTGCAAGCAACATATACTTGAGAGAAAAATGTGCATTTTAATATCGTCAGCGGCCATTTTGAATTTATGAGTACCTCGAACTACGACGATTATCAACCTCATTTTGTAACTCCAAAATTGGACTTTCTTTGACGCCTTTCGAGACAATTGTAAATGCACCAAGAACTGATTTGGCATGTCATTGAAAAATAATTATTATTTTTTATTCACTGAATGAAATTCTAATAAGTGCCACAGAAAGCATTCCATTCATTTTATTGTATATTTTACGTTCTAACGTATATACATCTGCTGTTATAATTATGGCATGAATTAAGTAATTTAAATATACTTTCAATTCTAACCGAAAGTTTATTTGTTATCAGAGAAAGGCGGTAATATCGCAAATTTTATATTTTTTATGTTTTATTACTAATGGAAAGGAAACAAGTAATTCCAAATGAATATATCAATATTAAAACAACGTGCAAGAAGAATTTTTCATTC
Organism: Bombus affinis; assembly: GCF_024516045.1. NCBI lineage: Eukaryota > Metazoa > Arthropoda > Insecta > Hymenoptera > Apidae > Bombus > Bombus affinis. The sequence continues at coordinate 2,373,757 of NC_066347.1, read as the reverse complement.
TTTTGTATTTCTTCCTTTGATAAATATATGATTTAAACATAAAATAAATATTTATCTATCAGTTCGTACAGCAAACATAGTACGTGTTTTGTTAGAACATATATAACGTATTCTACCAAGCGACAGCTGTAGTTGAAACTGATAAGTAGATTTGAAATAACCTCAACGACGATAAAATCGTTGATATTAAAATACGAGAAGGAAGTTATACTTTTAATATTTAACGTAAATGCACAGAAAATATATACGAGTTAATTGAAAATATATCAGAGCAATAAAGGAAAAATTGAGAGACAACAGTTTCCTAATTGATCGACGGTCACGACACTAGATGGTGGACGGTGCCATTTTTGTCAATTTCCTAGCGCGCGTGGTACGCGCGTAAAGTCGAGCACATTGGAAAAGTCATCAATTGAATCTCACAATCTGAACACAAATAATTATTGTTGTTTATGCGTGTATTGTTTTTGAATCCAATTAAAAGTGTTGAATTTGGAATGGTTAAATTAATTATTTAACCTAATGTGACATCGGCATAGTGTAAAATGCTTTCATTTACATGGACGTGATAGTTTCATAAACTAAATACTGAAATCAAGAAAAAAATTTAACTAATACGACATGCGAGAATCTCAAATTGCCGTCTGTGATCAAACGAAACGGGTCTCCAGACCTTAACAACACCAAAGAAAAATGATGAAAATATGAGTGCAGTGGATACAACACTGTCAATTTCGATCAAAATGGCCCCAGGGCCAGAACATCGCCAAGAACCAGTAGCACCTGACAAAGCTGCTGAAAATAATAATAGTGAGACCTCTAATGAAAGAAATAATATAGAGAATTCAGTGGTAGGTGTTGAAACAGTTAGTAACCAGAGTTCGAATACAGAATGTGTTTCGACGAACATTGACACTAATTCAGATTCAACAACTCCAAGTGCACCGGCTTGTATTACCTCTGACAGTAAACAGGTGAGTTAAAATACAAGAATTCCAAAATTGTTCAAGATGCTTATTAATGAAATGAGTAATACTATAGTATCATTTTAGTTATTTGTATGAGAAATAAATATGTAGTACATACATATATAAAAATGTATTTTAAATTTAAATAGTATAAAATATTTTGTTTAAAGTTTGACCTCTAGTATTATTTTATATATACAAACTAGAAATAATATAAACCTTTGAACAAGTTATTCATTGCTTATTATAATGACTACATAGTATTTATAACAGTTGATTTTTTAAATTAAATCTTGTAATTTCTAAATCATATTAACCTTTATACATTTAATTCAAATTAATTAAATATTTGACATAATTACTTTAATTAAAAGCTATCAATGGACAACTTATGTAAAAGTTTGTAATTAATAATTGCTTACGAAGTATCTGTAATTAATTATTATGGTATAATACTATAAAAAATTCATAAGTTTTACGAAATATGTTCCATATTTTATGACAAGAAAATAGTATATAAATATGAAAAATATAATCGAATTGATAATAGTATGACTATTTATGTATAAATGATTATGTACAACTATATGTTCCTAAAATATGAACGACATGAATTACATTATTGATGCTATCATGATTAAACTTTATAGTTTATTTATAATTCAAACATACATATTTGTTATTTTATCATCAAAAGAGTTGCATTAAAGACTTTATTAAATCATGTAACGAATAAAAAAAGATAATATATGGTTGAAATCATATCACTAATTTTCATGCAATTTAGTTCATAAAATGAGATATAACTTTAAAAATAAAATATATATATTTTTATAATGTTCAATAATAGTGCATATATTTATATTTACATATTTACTCATGTATATTTATCATATGTATTTGCATAATGGAAAAGGAATATGTATATATTATCTTGTAAATTTTATATTATTATATAAGTTTAATTTTATTATATAACTAGACTACAGATATTTATGCATTTATGGGATATTCGGAGGTGCAAAAATGTATAAAATGCACATGATACACAAAAATATAAAAAATATTTAAAGTGAGATACTTGTTATAACATTTAATGGGAGAAAGAAATTTTTATGTAGGTTCTATTTCTTTAATTATGTTAATAAAAAAATATGAAACTGGATAAAATATATAAATCTGTCTCAGTCTACATATATTTTAATATAATTTCGTATACTATATTTTTTAAAATTTTATATATTTTTTAAATTTTATATAAATTATTTTATGTAAATTTATGCAACTCTTTTAAGCATACAATACACTGTATATATACATAGATTTACAAAGAATAACGAATAGGTGTACGAAAGGGCCCTTGCTTGTTACGATCCTGGAATGGCCGTGTTCTCAGTGTAATGGCGGCGGCCATGGTGAGAAGAGCGCGCCGCGCCCGCTCGTCACAATAGCATTTAAAATCGGTACTGTATTTTTGATACTGCCGATAAATATTTCTTGTGAACAGTGATAGCATATCGTCGGCTACAGTTTATCGTATACTCAAATGCGCGAGGTCTCTACGTAACGGTGGTTATACTGCTGGGACTGCAGTTCGACGGAGCAGAGACGACTGCAGCCGACCCAGGTGCCCTCTAAAAATATAAATTCCGTGCCGGCACTGCCCAGCAGATTTTTCCTTCGTCTGTAAGTCACCCCGGTATCTCGTGTCTCAATTAGCTAATCGCGACCCCCTATCGATCTCTGGACAAGCCCAAAACTTCAATTCCTGGTGTGTGTCCTATTTTAATTTGCGACCGAAGGTAAACTCGCTATTGGCTATCCTTTTCGTATTTCCAAGGACTTACGAGTATTCATTAACAGTGCTTTCTGAAATCTTCAAAGACGATTGGTTTGTATTGTTTCGTACACGAAACCATGTATCTTCTTCTTTCTCTTTTTTTTTCCTTTTTTTTTTTCGTGGGATATTACCCAACAGTGCGAAACGAATGATAACATATTTTCTCCTTTTTTTACTCTCTTTTTTTCTGCTAATAATGATAAGAGTTTATTATTAACCTAGCTGCTAAAACGTACAAAGTATTTCATTGTGTGTTATGACGATTCACGGTCAATAAGTTCGCAAAGGTTTTGTTATCTTTGTAAAAACGGCATATTCTGGGAGGAATCGTAATCATTTTTAACTTTCTTTGTTTTTGATGAAAGTTTGTTACTAAACGATTTGTCTTTTCGACGATATCTGTGTATTGTTTCAAATAAAGAAAAAAAGACTGCACTCAGTTTTTTCTTTCTTTTTTTTTACGTGGGCAGCCATTCTGATAAGATATTTTGCTTTGAATGAAGCTAGTCAGGTTACCGCAGAGTAATGTTGGTCAAATTACCACGAAAAATAAATGACACATCATGTATCGTTTCTTTGCAATATTTTTTACTTTGTTTATAGCCTACAGGTGAAAAATATTTCGCTGATGATATTATTTATGCAGTATTTCGTAAGTAAATCAAATCAAAGATTATATAAATTTATAATTTTTTTCCTGTTATATAAACAGTTATGTACATTTTAGTATAATAATGTTACATGCTTTGATTGGTTAACATTTTAAAAGCATTTTAAAATGGAAAGAGGAAAAGTAAACGTATTGCTCTTATGTATTAATGAAAATATTAAAAGTTTTAGTGATTATAAATAAATAAATGATCCATACATTTAAGAATTTATTAAAAATAAGATTTATGATACATATGACTAACATAGTGAAAGTAACGTACATATATGATGTGTGTAGATTGTACTGTTAAATGTGACATTAGTGTACATCATTTATACTAATATACTTTTTTCTATGTGGTCTGTATATTTCTTCATAAAATCCAATAAGTGAAACCTTAAATTCACTCTTGGAATCTATCTATACTTATCTGCCTTGTGGTCTAGTTTATACTATGGTGTTCAGTATAACACATAATAATACAAATACTGTAAAACAACATGCATTTTTTTCATACAACATTTATTAATAAAATTATAGACATTTTTATTTACAAACACTAAATTAAATATAGATTGATCTGATATGATTAATTGTTATATATTTTGTAGTTATAATTAAAGTAATAAATTAGGTTTCAACAGAAAATGGATAATGTAATATAACAGTAACGTACAATGTAATAAAATAATCTATGCAAGTCATAGATATTTAGAATATTCTGTAGTTTCTTAGTACATCTTTGGATATATTGCCGCTTATGGTTTACACCTAAAGTTTGGATTGAACTCTTGGCATACTTTCCATATTTGAATCTACATTGCCAAACATGTTCCTAGACCATGTATAGGTTACAAACAAAGTGTTCCCAAACATTATATACTTTATAATATGTATATTTTAACTAAATTGGATACAAAATTTATTAATTTATATACTTATTTTTAAAAAATTAATGTTATTTTTATATTATAAAAGAAAATCTATTTGTTCAAAAATTCATTTTAACTTATATAATAATTCTTGATCAAGAAAAATATGTTTTGAATCTGCGTATCTACTTGTATCTGTTCTGTTGCATCTTATATTTATATTTAATTTATTATTTATGAATTTCTTACAAGGATATCTTTCATTTAAATTCTATATACAAAGTATAATGATGGTATTATTACATGTACTCATAATATACAACTAACTTTAACATTTTTCTTTTAATTGCATCTTTTAGGAAGAACCAGCTACTTTGTCTGCATTAAATGAAGGTGAATTACGTGCACTATTGGATGAAGCTATAACTTATAAATGTCCCAAAGATCGTGAAGGAAAATCAAGCCTTTTTAAAGTAAGCATAGTTATATTTTTATTTATTGTAATAAAATGATTTTCATATTTAATGATATTCATTTTAGGAACTGCTTCAAGAAGCAGAGGCAGATGAAACCGAAGAAGGTCGTAGGATAATAACCAATTCACGTTGCTTACCTGGGTCAAATCGTAGGAGGCATAAAAGAGACTCTGTATCTGAAAGGTTGACACATGGAGGGTCATTGCAAAATTTAGCACAACCTATTGCTTCAGAGTTTGATAGTAGTTTTGCTTATTTGTCATCTGGATCTAGCCATACCTACGGAGGAAATAGGAGAAAGAATAAAAAGTATACAGGACCTAGTGTATCTGCAAGACAAAGAGAAGGTGGTTCATTACCTTCGAATGTTAATGCATCACACAGTCTTGCTTCATTGGCTAATTTAGACTTATTATTTGATAAAAAGGTATATATATATTTATTGAAAATTGCTTATAAAAATTGTTGGTTTAAATTGTTCTATATATTCATTATTCGTGATTGTGAATTAATTTTCCTTTATTTTTTCATTAATTTTATTTAAAATAATTATCTGTAAAAAAACAATGTAGCTGTGAGTTTTATGTAACATATTATGTAAACACAACATTGAGTTGTTACTTAATTAAATGTATACTTTCCTTTTCTGCCTTTTAAGAAGGGTTTCTGTGAAGAAAGAGGAGCATACGATTGGACTAACAAAGAAAAATCCAGATCTTTAGACAAACCATCATATAGTAGTACGAAAAAGGAAGAAAAGGAAAAAGATAAAAAGGATACCAAAAGGGATTTGTGCGAAAGTGAAGTTGAAGTGCGTGAGAAAAGAGGTAACAAAGGAAAATACGGGACAAATGAAATGCTTGAATCAGATAATCCACCACCAGAGTATAAATCAGATTACATGGTGATTGACTTAGGTGATGCTGAGGTAAATTCGTATATTATTAATACAATAATTGTATATATTTGGTGCATTTTATTTATTTATATTTATTTATCTTTGTATTAATTATTTTAGGTGGGTACTATTAGTGAAAGGAATGTGGGATCTACTATAAGTGGGGTTCAGAGACCTCACTCCTTAGATACGGAAGATGATGAAGGAATTGAAATGAAAATTATTGAACCACGTAGACCTCAATATATATCGCGCACTCCTTTCGATATAGCTCAAACTCCTGTGGATACTACAATAGATTTCTCTCTCCGTGAACATAGTGGAAAGCAAGATAAATCAAAAATATCTGTTAATGGTACAGAAGTAACTGGAGCCCTTTCTTTTCAAACTTTCAATAGTGTGAAATGTGGTATTGGTGGAACTGCAAATAGTTCTAGTGCTAGTCAGGGTAAAGTAATTCCAAGTTTGTGCTCCATGATGTCTGCATCCTTACAAACACAAAATATTACAATGGGTAGGTGATATACCAAAATTATAAAATATTATTTATCATAAAATTATCATACATTGCAAATACTTAGATATCACTAATAATTTTTAAATATTACATTTTTGTGGTATTGACATTTATAAAAGCTTTCAATTTATAACAAATTGAAATATGTAAATTTTGCACAGAAGGCTCGAGGTATACAGCGCATACTACCGGATCTGGAGAAAAGAAGTCCTTGGATGAAAACGGGAATCCAGTACAAAACTATAATGGGGAACGGAAAAAGCCTAGAAGAAAGCACACTCAAGAACCTAATGTTATTGTATACAGTGCTGAAAATGTTGAAGGACATCGCAATGAAGATATCGACAGTTTAATTAATTTTATTGAAAATAAAGAATCTAAAAGTAAAAAAGGAAAACCAAGTAATCCGGTAAGAGTAAAAACTAGTTCAGGTGCAAAGCCAAGAAGCAGAGAAAAGGATACTAAAAGGGAACAGTTACCTGCCAAATTACAAAAATCTAATTCCCTTGAAGAAATATCTAAGACTAAACTCGAAGACCTCACAACGGAGAAAAGCGTCAGTTCTAGTGGTGCCAGTAGTATATCAAGTCAACATGGTAAGTAATTGATTATAAGAGCTTGTTATTTAAGTAATAATGAAACAACGCAAAAAGTTCATGAAGTTTGTTTGTATCGCTTGAATAGGCACGATCAATGTTGCTCTACGCCGTGCGAAACAAAGAAGCACAGGGGACGCAGCTATCGATAGTCGTGGCGATAGACGATCTTGGGGAACGGAAGAAGGTCAGTCTATATATTGCAATGATACTGGAGATGATTATGCTAGTCGTCGAAACTCCAATAAAAAAATCAATCCAGAGCCTGAACATGAAACAGAATTCCTGGTAGTTACAAAAAAGAAGAAAAGTAAAAAACAGAGAAGAAGTTCCAGTGGCAGTAGAGCACAGAATTTAACAACGTCAGGATCTTATCTCCAAAATTCCAGAGGATTTTCTAACGAATATAGAACACCACTTTCTCCTGAACTTCGAAGAAAATCAGCAAGCAGTATGCCACCAAGGTAATTAATACAACTTTCTTTTTAATTTCTTCCATATATGTTACTTTGAAAGATATCTATAAGAGGATAAAATCATAAAACAAATTAAGTATTTTATTCATATAGTTTATATAACTTACATTATTGAAGACGTTTTAGCTAATTAAAGTAATTATTATTTGCAGTGATAAATCAGACAGTAGCGATTCTGATTCTGTCCATTCATTACCAGTTACATCAAATACGTCCAAACATAATTTATCAAAAATAGCTACCTCATCGGGCGGAACGCCGCAAGCAAGTTACGCGGACATAGCTCGTATGGCAACTATTAATATGACTCATAATTCAGTGTTAAATATGTCTGCAATAGTTCCAAACATGTTAAATACATCTTCGTGGCCTAGTGTGCCACCCAAAACACCTTCAGAACCAGACAAGATTCCTCAAGATTATTATCCTAGTTTAGATGAATTACAACACTCGGATAGGAAAACAAGGCAACATAGCTTCACCCATTCGAATCATCTTTTGAATCTAAGTTTCGAAAAACCACCATCACCGACTTTGACGAAAATGAAAAATTCAACGGAGAGAAACAAAGCAGAGGCTCAAGAAGAAGCTATTAATAAAAATATCCAGGTTATTAAATATGTACAAGATATTGAAAAAATGCGTCAAAATTTAACACAACAAGAACCAAAAGCTGTGAACTGTAATAATCATATCACGACATCAAACGAGACTTCAATAACGAATGCAGTGCCATCAAAACTCAATAATACTGTAACCAATTGTAACCCTGAACCTGATAACAACAATCCTAACTGCAATAATAAAGACACTGTCAATAATAAAGACAATGTTGTAAATACGAGGTGTAACAATCCACGAGCACGCAGAGGAGGAGGAGGAAGTTACGTTCAAAATAATCAAAATGTACAAAATCAAGTATCACATGAAGATCAACATTTCAAGAAAGTTGGATATACTTTTCATGATGAAAATGGAAAAAAATCACAAAATACTGAAAGTTCTAATACACACTGTGAAAATAAAAATAATCCAGCAACTGTTTCAAATGATGAGGTTGAATCGCAAAAAGCTAATACTACAAATAATCCAAAAGCAATGCAAGAAGTGCAAAATATTGAATCAGAAGCAATCAAGTTGACAAAAACCGAAAAATCAACAAAGATCTTAAAAGAACAGAAGCATGAAACGGTTAAATCGGGAAATGTATACTCTACAAGTTCGAAACAAGAACAACAAGAAGATTCCGAATGTAAAAAAACGAAACAACAAAGTTCTACTTCGGATAAAGATCAGACACAGAAAGCAGAATTACAAACATCCAATAAACAAAAAACTTCGAGACCTGCAGTTATATTACTAGATGAAACTGCAGCAGATATTACCAAGAACAGCGAGTTACCTACGGAACTTAGGTTTGGATTTGAAATTAACGAGCAACTTTTATTGTCAGAAGATTCGACAACCGAAGAGACTTCAAGCGTTAGTTCTGTGTTTCCTTCCGTTCCACCGCTCATAAACAAACCACCTTCTAATTTCGATAGATATCCTCCAATATTTGACAAACACATGAGATGTGATAAATTTACGCCTAATTTCATGCAACCTCCAAATACGCATGTAACTCAACAACCTCTGCATCCGGTGATGGTACAGCGATTACCGTGCATGGGTTATCCTCCAAGATTCCCTCCTCCTACGTGTTTGCCACCACCACCCACACCTCCACCAGGAATAATGGAAAAGTATCACCATCAGCCAAAAGAAGATTTTTCTATGCTCTATGTAGCTCCTGAAGAAGATGTTAATATACAAACGTACAATCATGATAAAATCGTCTCATTCGTTGGCTTAGGTAAGTAAATTTTCTTTTATGACTTTACATTGCCTCCAATTTTTTAATAAAAGATCAAATAATGCAGTATTGGTAATATTTAAAAAACGATATTGAATTCTATAAATTAATCTTTGAACTATTGTTAATTGCTTGAGTGCTGAAGGCAATCGTAAGAATTTGCAGAAGGTGCCGATCAATGTAATTATGTTTGAAATATTTATATAGTTGATTTACTGCAGTTGATAGCATTTTTTGACATGAAATTGGAGATACATGCGCTATCTAGCATTCGGTATGGTATCTAAAAGTTCGTAATCCTTTCATTTGTTTCTCTTTGTTAATATAGCATGGGACGCTGTTATGAGGGAAATGCCAGTAACTGCAGACGGTCGTATACAGTTCTACAGTGGTCAGTGAAATGGGCACTAAGAAATATGGGGTAAATAACAACAATAATGTTTTTGTACTGCAAAATTACCTCTATTGCAAGTTATCCGTTATAAAACTGTAAACAGCCAGAGGAGTCTGCTAACTATGCAAGACCAAATATATATCTAAATACAAGTAAATTGATCGAACCTGTATTAAACAAGTTGCAGAAACTACCGGTTTCGATCGCCAATAAACGTTATACTAATTTTTGAGTCAAATCATCAGTGATAATTCTGTAAAGCCAACTGGCGCAAAGTGTGCCTCTAAAACTAATGTACATAATTATTAATCACTGGAAAGAACAAGACTTATAAATTGTGTATGTTCTGACTGTACATACATTAATGAGTTGCAAAATACCTTTGAAAAGGTTATAACACAATATTTAAGTTTCAGTATTGACATCTGATACAATATTTGACTGAAAATTATAAGTTCGCGATGCATAAAACATATTTCGCTCTTTAAGAACATAAACAATTTTCTTGTAAAAAAAATGTGAAAATTCATGTAGTCTTAAAATGTCTCATAATTTTTGAGGAGAAAAAACGACAAAAAGTAAAATGCCTTTCGGATCAGCTACGAAAGTGTTGCAACTTTGAAACAAAAATATAAAAACTATTTAAGAAGTTTAAAAATTAACTGAAACAAGATTATGATGAAGCAAATTTTTCAAAAACTGCATGTGCTGTGACATGGTGGTTTATGCTGATGCCTTTAAGAAATAAAAAATACATCTTAGACCATTGTAATAAAGTTTAAAAATAGTTGAAAGCAGCCTGTTATGTTAATTATACCAAATTGAGATCATCCGTCGGAAATATTGCTAAACTAGTAATAATTATCTGATATAATTACGAGCAGAGATGATCTTAAAACAACACCTTGAAAACAAGAATTATTGCAACCATCAGTGAGTCTTCAAGGAAAACTTTAGGAAGGTTAAACGTAAAAATAATGGTTGCTAGATTACATGTACTTTATTTAAGACGAACCTTTAAAGAAAAGTAAAGAAAGCTATAAAGATGTGTGAAGTGTAATGAAAAATGGTGAATGTAAGTGTGTTTTTGAACACGTGTAAAATATTTAAAAAAAAGTAGTGTGATTGACTTACAAGTTTATGGAGTGGTTACTTTTACAGCCACAATAGATAATAGTTTAAGAAATTTGAAAGGAGGAAAAGAGAGAGAGAGAACAATGAAAACTGATTTTTTTTTGCAATGCTGCGCTCAAGGTCCTGAATTGGATAGAGACAATGAGAAGAGTGCGAATGTGTCGAAACGAAAAAAAAAAAACAAGACAAAAAACGCTAAATTTTTACACAAACTTGCTTATTTAATGAATAATTAACTATTAATTATTGGTAATAATAATTATAATAAACTACTTGCTTGTGATCATAAAGTATGATGGTATGAATGCGTGTAGTGCATGTAAATATTCTACTAGCTAATATCTAATTTAGTTTTGAATACTTGTATTTTGAATTCTTTTAAAATTTTTCATCGTATTATGTTATACTCTGAATATGGTAAAAAAGAAAGTAACTAATACACTTTGTGGTTGTTATCGATCTACAGTAAGAAAAAAAGCTTATATGAGTAGTTAATCAAAAAAAAAACAAAAAAAAAAGAGATAAACGGGAAAAATGAAGTTAATACGATTCCTTTCACAACGATTCTATTCGTTATGTAGGAAGCCTACCTCCAACATATTTTACTTTTTGATAGATAATCAATATAACGAAACATAATTTTCAATTCGAATGCAAGTGTCGCGTATTTAGAGCCAAAAATATAACTAATTAATAAATTGTGTGGAAACTTATCATTTTCGAAGATAAGGATAAAGCTAATCAATTATTGCAGATAAGTTTCATATAAAAGAATGGAAGCGTGTTTGTCTGTATAGATTATTATTATTATTATTAATTATTATTATTATTAACATTATCATTAATCGTAATTAACAAATTAAAATTGGCGATTTTTGTTGTTGTCTTTTTTTTTACCCTCAAAATTACGCATGGAAACAGAAAATATAAGCTCTGTTAATATTTTTCATTTTGTTCAGCAATATAACAGTACAGTACAGCTGGGGGTACAGTTTTCAAGAATGAGTAATAAGTTAAAAGTATTTAACATATATAAAAACCATTAATGCATGTTAGAATATACTTCAAAGAAAACATCATTCAATGCGTGTTATCATTGATATGCTTGATATACTTTCTTTTTTGATAGTATATTATACCAATACTAGAGCATACGATAAAGCATTACGATTTAGTTTCACAATTAATTTTAGTGGAATCATTTTATCATCATCATCAATCATTTTACAGTATAAAAATCGATATCTCATTTTTTTTCTCTCTCATAAATACAGGAAAATTTCTAGTGCAACGGATCAGTCACTTCTGAATGCCTAGATAAATCATTATATTCAACTGTACTATGATCAATTCATTTTTAATCGAAAGACCTATTACATTACATCACATTATGATTAAGTGGTAATGATTTTATCCTTACTTTAAGTGGATGATGTTTCTTCGGGGTATTTCTATCCGGCGTGCAAGAAACTATTCAAAAGTCAGGTGCTTCATCGCCTTAAAGTTAGTAGAGTGCAGTATCAGCCTGTGCCATTGACCGGTTCAAATGGCCATGACTGTTAAGCTTCACAGAGATTAGCACAGAAGTACTTGAAGGGAAATAGGACCATAAATTGTGTATGCGTTGCAGAATGGCAGCTATGCCGCGAAACGATATTATGTACCGAATACACGGTTTAACTAATTGTGTTATAACGAATGACAAAAAAGAAAAAGATAGACAAAGATGTATAAATATCAACGTGCAAGGTGATAATGTATCATATTATATTCTTTGTTGAATTTATAAGTACCAAATTAATAGTGATCGACGAAACAGGTAAAGTGTATGATTCTTCTGTTTTCACTTATTTAAGCGTTTTAAACATTAATGAAAAGGGAAAAAAAGCTTGCTTATTTCGTTCAATAACAGGCTAATTGCATTTATCCATGAACTAATAGTCTGTGCTGTAACGCAAATATGTACGTGTTTCGTCTACGAAAAGGGCACAAAATCCTAATTGGACGTAATGAAGTTCCAAAATCAAGCGTATTACTCTTGCACATCTCGTTCTCAGCCTATATTATATCAGTGATATAAATTCGGTTGAAACTGTTGAAACGTCGCCAAGATGTAAAATTAATTTAACGAATGGAAAAAAAAAGAAAAAAAAATAACAAAAAAAGAAACACAGAAATAGTTGATGTTATTTCCCGTCTTGAATTGTTATGTTCGTATAAACGCATGTGTACCAATTTATTCTTGTGAAACTGTGCATGTGAAAGGGATTTTCCAATGATTTTATTTGTAAGTTTGGTTGCTTCGCCAAGTTTCGACGGTACCGTCTATGTAATTCCGCTAGAACTGTTCTCATAGGCCGAAACAATTGTGTGTATCCAGAAGTAACGTGATTACATTACGATCACGACGAATAATTGAAACATTTTTGGAGATATTATAATTTCAAGGTAATCGATTTCCTTCGACACGAATGTTGAACTTTCAAATGCGCTTCCGGTTACAGAAAGTTTCCAGAAATGTTTATGTATTCGTGGGTTACATCTGTTCGAGATGAAACTTCATTATCAGCGCGGGCATGTTGATAGTGTTCAAACAAGTAAAAAGAAGGAGATAAAGGTTAATAATTGATCGAGAGTAAGAGAGAGAGAGAAAGAGAGAGAGATATGGAGAGAGAAAGAGACAGCGTGAAAGAGAAAGCAAGAGAAAAGAAGAGAAGACGAAGGTATCCGACGATCTCAATGTTAGCCTTGTATCACTGTACAATTTGTTATTCAGTGTAAAGCAGTTTTTCTGTACTGTATATACGTATATTAATAACTATTATTAATTATTGCTAATGATTATGATGAAGCTATTCGATTAACTATTAATTGTACTTGCTGATTATCGATAACGATTATACGGAGAATCACAGAAGCTATTTGCGAGTGCTTATGCGTGTATAAAAGGAATAAAAAGAGAATATTTTGCGTGTATGGTAAAGGCTGTGCTGTCCAGCTGAAACAAAACAAAAGGAAAAAAAAAGAACAGCACTGGAGAGAGGATGTTGTTGCCAACGTTTAAGTATGTTGCCAAAGGTTTCCCTTTTGTGGGTGTAAAAACACAGTATAAAGTAATATTCGAGTTCCTTTATTTTTTTATGTCTTTCTTTTTCGCGTCGTGGAATTGGCAGGATGTCAATTAAGAAGTACTCAGTGAGAAAATTGAAAATTGATATTTAAATACAACACACGTTCTACAACAGAACATGTTCTATAGTGATGTTCATATATGTATATATATAAAATTATATATATATATGTATATAAATATATATACATATATATATATATATCTACATATATAATACATAAATATGTATCTATATATATAATTTTCCTTTTTTACATTAACGCCGTATTGTATTATCTGCCGTTTGCTTAGCAATTAATCTAATTAGAGCATAGATAAGCATTGTGATATACGCATAAATAATCAGGTAACTGTTGTTTTCTTTTCTCTTGTCAGCTGAAAAGCCAAAATACAAAAAAAAAAAAGATAAAAAAAATCAGTAAAATATTTTCGAATATTACTTGCATACTGTATTTCGCCGATGATACGTATTCAGATGATAAATCGTTTAAATCTGGCACGATGAAAGTAAAACGGATTGAGAACGAAGAGAGTAACGAAAGAAACAGAAATGGAATTCATTTTGCGAATGCAACAGAGAAAAAGGGAAATTGTCAAAGACGCGTGTCTTGTGTCATGTTAAGAGAAAGAATCAGTCGAAAATGTGGAATTGAAAAGTGAAAGAGAAAACCCCGATTTATTCTCAGGATGCGTAAATACAGCGGCTATTTCTTACTATTTTGTTATTAACGATACTGAGAACCTCAAATTCATGCAAAGCTATCATGGACCATGGATGTAAAGAGTCATTTGCCATGGAGTGTAAACGAAAAAAATACGCAGTAGAAGTGAGAGCGAGCGCGAGAAAGAGAGTGAAAAAAGGGAGAATGCGAAAGAGAAAAAGTGCAGATGTGCGAGGGAGAGAGAAAATGAGAAACCGTGTGAATTTCAATATGCTTCTACACATGAGAGCGAAAAAAGAAATAATGTCCTCCTAAATAATTATTCACACCGAGAGAAAAAAGAAGATAACGAGAAAAACGCGTATAGTGTCGCCATTTGGCCTTTATGCTGTTCTATCTGCGATTTCATACAAGCTTTGCGTACGATACTGTGATATAATATCTCTATTTCTTCGTTTTTTTTCCTTCTTTCTTTTTCTTTTTCTTTTTTTCTTTTGTTTTCCTCTTCCTTAGTTGCGTGCGTGTAGACTCACACAGAAAGAGAGAAATACACATACAAATCGTAGAATTTGAACGTGGAAATTTCTATGAGATATCCTTCGATATACATATATATATATATATAAATAGATATATGTTGTATGAAAAAGAAGCGATCACGCGAAATGTGAGAAACAACCAACCACCGTCTCCTGCGTTTAATTTGTAAACGATTAAAGCGCTAGTAACGCGGTTTATTTCATTCATAACCGTGAAAGTCTAAATATATCAAATAAAAAAATGCAAAAAAGATAAGAAAATAATAAAAAAACATACATGTAGATTTCAACAAGTGCATCGAGAATACACGAGAGAAATATACGTTTCGATTTAACGAAAATCATGGGATAAGAAAACAACGACAGTTTTGAGCGTGACTACATATTTCTTGCATGTTATTTACTTTTTCATTGATTCTGTTACGCTTTCTCGTTATGCTTTCGCGATGACTCCTCTCATTTCTCGCACAGCTTTCTATCTTTCTTTTTTACTTCTTATACGACTGTTATGTAAACTTGCGCTTTTTCCTTGGTTACCTACGAGGAACGCGTATTCTGTGGTTGTCAGAGGAGGATCAGAAGTGAAAATAAGTCCATATATCGCGGAAGATTGCTGAACGCAGCATTGTTAGGGACATACGAATGCACATACGCGAGTATATTTGGAAAAGAATAACGTTAAAATATTAGACAAGTATTTTTAAGTATCGAGGGTTTAGAAATTATTTAACTTTATTTTTCTTCGAACATCTCGATATGTGCATTACTGACGATCCTACCTGTATCACGTCATTGCGCCACTTTTATATATGTTTGACCAGAGAATTTCAGAAATCGACGTTTTTCTCGTCTGGCTCTTATGATTAGTTACTTAATAAAAATAAAAGAAAAAAGAAGTGTAAAAAGAAAGAGGAAGGAAGGAGAAGCAAAGCAATCTCAGAAATATTTAACATTCCTTGGTATCGTTTTCAGGAGGAAGACTTTTTCACCTCCGTTTGATTTATAAAATATTGATTTACAAAAAAAAAAAAAAAAAAAAGAAAAGAAAAAATGAATTTATTTTCAAGGTTTTTCTCTTGCAAAAGTAATAAGGAATTACAAAGAGGATACTTCATTTACCAGCCATTTATATCGTATTCTGCCAGTTTTTTTATTTATTTTGCTATATTTGCTTTATTTTATTTTATTCTATTCTGCTTTAGTTTCTCAATTTTGATCGATCGAATTTTTCAATTCGTTTTCGTTTTCAACAGTATATATATATATATATTTCTTTTCTTTTTTTCTCTTTTTCACGATGTCACGCGATCAAACGTGCACTATTTATCTCGATCTCACCTGAAATACCGTGCGCTTTTCAAATTCATTGTGTTACATGTAGTTTCGTTATTATTATTATATTATATTATATTATATTATATTATATTATATTATATTATATTATTATTTTCGTTTGTCGAATGTAATAAAACTATTTGCGTTTTTACATTGGTTGCACCCAACATGCACTGAATGCAACTTCTTCGGTTCGACGACCCGTCTAAATACTGTTACCTTGTTGTATATTATATTTAAAAGGAAAAAACAAAGAGGAGAAAAAGAAAATAGCGTTCGGAAATTTGTATTTATTGCACTATGTACGACCAATGAGTACGAATTTTCTCTGCCTCCGTTTAAAGAAGGATTTTCAGCTGTTCTGCGTAAAGGTTCACTGGTAAATTTTGTTGATCGTCATTAAAATGTTATATATAAATATATATATATGTACATATACATACAAGAATCTGCATATACACACACACACACATATATATATATACACACATACATACATACGAGTATTAGCGTGTAGAAGAACGTTTCTATCATTTGTACGACAAACGATTATTATCATTGTCATTATTATTATTATCATTATTATTATTATTATTATTATTATTATTACTACTACTACTACTACTACTACGAAAAATAATCTGATAATAGTTGATTTTTTCAAGTTCTCGCGCGCATTTCATCGAAATTCCAAAATAACACTCGGATATTATTTTACCGGGAGACAAGGAAAAATCAGAGGATCCGCGGATCGTCTGGAAACAGAACTATTTTTCTAGTTACTACACACGTAGAAATACGGATCTTACGAATTAAGCATTATTTATTTTGTAAAACGAAATAGCGTAGACGGAAGCACAGTGTTTCCTAACGAAATTATATATCGATTACGTCTGTCGAGCAATGTTAACGTTACTTCTTTGTTTTCTTTCTTTTTGCTAAAATAGCGACAATAAAGGATATCGTTAGAGAAAAGAAAGCAAATGCCGACGAACGAACATATAGCAGGAGTAAAAGAAGAAAGGAGGAAGGAAGAGAAGAAGAAGAAGAAGAAAGAGCACAATCGCGAAATCGATTCTTTTCAATGTTGATTGATAATAAATGTAAAATAAGAGCGTGCTGCGAAACTTGAAGGAAGACAAAAAAAAAAAACAAGTGAGACCGCTTGTAAAGTTTTTAGATAAACAAGGGTTGTTTTTCTCTTTTCTTTCTTTTATAGAGAAATATGTTCTCGTAGGGATTCAGTGTTGGAAAAATTGATGTAAATGAGTCTTCTTATTAAATGAAATTTTGAGCGTATGAATTCAGAGCTAGAGTATACTTTGTACCGTACGAAATTGATTTATGTTGAAAAACATGGAAAAGATGCAAAGGTTTATGTCTAAAAGCTTTTCACAGCGTCTTTTGCGAACACGAAATTCAAGGACACGAACGAATATAGTTGTTAAAATAATTTTTTGCCATGCCTTCAATTATCTGATGTCAATGTTATTTGATTGCTTGGCATTAAATGATATCACTTGCGCTACAAATTGTTGAGAACATCACTTGTTTTTGTTATTAGCCCCTTATTATCATGCACGCTCAGCATTTTATTTAAAAACTTGATTTTAATTCTAATCTTATTCATTTTGTTTTTCCTTTTTTTTGTTCTTTTAATGAGTCGAATATTATAGCCTCGATCAAATTTAATCCTAAAAAAATTATTACTGAATTATTCAAAATTAATTATAAAAATTCTTGTATCTTTTATATAAAAAATTGAGATTTTTAATCAGAGATTAATTAAATCCTGATTTACATTGTAAAATAGAATCTTCTTTAGTGTAATAATAACTAATAGTATCATTAGCCACAAATACTGTTGTACTTATTTTCAAAGTTGTTAGTAAACAGAACAGTCTAGAAGTCAGATGTAACATCTTTCATCCTGAAATGATATAACATTCGCAGTCCTTCACCGTCAGTCAAGACTTACTAATCAATCAAATCAACTAAAGATTGATAACTCTTGTGTACGTTAATGGTAATTTGAAATATAAAAAAATCGGAAATGATAAATATAATTTGTGAAACTCTTTAGATTCAACGATCAATCGTAAATGGCAACATTTTTCAATAAAAGAAAAGTGAGTTACAAAAGGTGCAAAAAGAAAAAAGCAAACATATTTTTAATTTATTTGGATACAACGATATTGTAAGTCTGTTTTTTTTTTTTTTTTTTTTTTTTTATCTTGTTACGAAATCTGACTAAAATCGTAAGAACAATGACCAAACATAGTTCAAATAATTTGCAACATCAACAAGATTAGACATCGAAGAAGAAAATCGGAAACAGGTAAATATGCTTTAAACATAACTTATATTAAAATAACAGAAACACAAGTAATTAATCTTCATCAAATGACAGCAACTTTGACAGGAATTACTTTTTACATTGAAATAGAAAATAATAATCCAGTGTGTCAAATACAAGAATGTAATAATATAGTTACAGCTTGAATTCTGATGTAAGTTACTTTAGCAAAATTAATGTTTCATCTTAGTGTGATATATCTTTTCTAAATAGATTAGTATGAGTAATTATAACACGTTATAATAATTATATTTTTTAACATATATTTAAAAAAAGATATTTCTGTCATTATCTTTTCTATTTTAAATTTAATCAACTATGTAAATTATATCTCTCTTTTTTTTTAATCTCAGGGATCATTGAAAAAACAAGGTCAAAAAATCCCGAACAGTGCGATAGCGCTTGTCTTAATCGATTACGAAGAGAAACAAACGACGCAATAGCGCTCGTCATATTTTTTACTTTATGAAATACGTCTATATTATTATATATGCGTACTATTAGTTTATAAATATTTCAAGTTTTGTTCAATAAAAATTATTGAGAAGATGACAGTGAAATACAAAATACCGTCAGTCGTCCGTAGCGTTCAAATGTACTGGGACTTCTCGACACAAAATCTAAACAGCGCGATCGGACTCAAATAGTTAATATAATAAAAGGTTTTAAACATCTTATTTCGTAAAATACTACAAATACGACTCTTTATGAGAGAGTTGATTTCTATCGGTAATTTAAGCATTTTGCATTTGAGTGCTTCATGTGAGCGATACGTGTAAGTGTGACTGCGTTATGGCAACTAGCGAGTTTCCCATCTATATGCTGTTTAATTCAGGAATGGACGTTGCTCTTCCTCTCTTCAAGTGTAGTGTATACGCGTGTGACTCAAATAGTCTTATCTTGTAGCTCTTTTCGATATCATTTCAATAAATTGTTCATTTGTAGAATTATTCATTTTCTAATTTCTTATCACCACGTTCATGACATCTACAGACAATTAGTAATAACGAAATACATTATACTGATCATATCGATTCGCTTGGAAACACTTCAAAATTCCTTCAAACATATGTATAGGTATCATCTTTCCTCTGTCTTTCGATAATATCTATATTCTGAAAAGTAAAAATAGTAACAATTGCCAGTGGTTACTATAGTTTAGGAGTTTTATCACAAACATCTGCTTTTGGTAATATTATATTCCAATAATAATAGCACGATTTATCTTGTTCTTCCAAATCATAAAAATATTTTATTACAAAAACGATTGAGATACATGCATTCTGCGCAAATACTAAATTGCATGTTCTAAAAAAATTATAGTTCATAAAAATTGTTGAAAATATTATAATTATGCAAATTGATCCAAATTCCTATGTGAATTATTTTCATATTTTTTAATAATTTCGAATACATAAAAACAATTTTCTGTTTGTTTTATTTTTTTTATATGATACATTGTTATCTTATACTAAGTACTAAAAAGTTTTACAAATTTAAAATTTAATGATTTAATTATTTAATTTTATATTCAATACCTATTCAATACTTATTAAGAAAATGCTTAAGCTATATTGTGGCCTTATTTCCTGTTACATAATTACCTTTTTTTCAAGTTCCTAGCGGTAATTCTCGGGCTTTAAAACTGACTCATTCTAGAGGTAATTTAAACAGGATAATAAACGCAAATGTTGCAATTTCATGGTGTAACTATTTTTTTATATCATCGTTTCCTCAAAAATATCTTTTACAGCATTTCATATTTCTTTTTTGCTCTGTATAAAAAGATCAAAATCAAGATTAGAATTTGATTACTCGCCTTATCGTATTTAATGAATTACATTCGTATCGACAAATATGATCAATAATTATTTTTTACTAGCTTTGATTACAATCTATTAATTCAGATATTAATACAAATTATAATCTAATATGTAATAAGAATAATTGAATATAATATAATAATATAATAAGAATAATTGTTAACATATGTATGTATATATATATATATATATATATATATAGATTTCATTTAATAAGAAATATTACATTATTTAACAGTTCTATACGATATGAGTAAGTAAGAATGATAAAAATCAAAATATAATAAGCTAAAAGTAATTGCTAGATCATTACTGATCTAAGTGTTTGAAATACAATTTTATAGAATCTTAGCTATACATGAAGTATAACAATATTTCAAAGTTTACTTGTTAGAATAAACTTTTAAAATTTCTTATACACCATTGTAAAAGGAAATTAAAAATTTATTCACATTATAAAAATACCAGATCAAGAAATTGCGCATATTGCAATCCGTATTGCAAACATTGCAAGTTATTATCTGTTGAGGACACAGTATTAATACATTCTTAAATGATCTATAAGGTAAAACATTCTCTTACTTATAAACACTAATATCTCTATGAGATACGTTAAAATAGTTATTAATTTAGTCTTCGTTTAAGTAAAGCGGTATTGTATAAGTCGTATATTTCTTGAACAATTGATAAATGTATTCGCAGAAATACACATCCCGACAAATTAGAAAACATCACACCATATCCCATTTCAGTGGTGGTGGTGGTAGTAGTAGTAACGGTGGCTTGTAACGTCCCTATCAGTTCATGATCGACTTCTATATAAGTTCGACGGTCACGGGTAGTGTTCGTATTTACGTGCAACAATTTTGAAGTGAATGCTAGTACATATTATGAAAAGCAGTTTACAAAAAATTTTGCTATTAGGCTCTCTTGTTACTGTTCACTATTTTGATTGATTTGAAATATTCGGAAGATCTATTGTGAACTACTGCACATTGTAAGTATAATGCAACTCGTTAGATCTTCTTTCGACGTCATAGACCGCGCATCTTTATGCAAATTCACATTTTTCTAAATAGTACTGCAATATTATGACAAATACACTACTTTGGATATTTTGTACATTTTTGTATATCATGTTTATTGTATTTTTGCAGGCTTAAATTTTCTGTAAATGCATAAAAATCCGCAGTCTACTAGTTAAGTCTCTTTTTTCATTTTATTCATTTTTTAATTAATACTTAATTCTTCAATTTTATTCAATAATAAATTTACAAATATTTAAAATTACATATCGTTTTATTGATAAACTTTGAATTTAAGTATTAAATATTTATAAAAATACAGTTTTCCAATATTATATTGTAATTTAAATTATTATAGACAACATTTTTATGCTCTCTATCGTTTATAATTATTTTTCTTATATTTTGAATTATAAAGTATACTTACTGAAAGTGTTTTACAAGAATCAGGAAGTGCTTGATAAATTTGATAATTTTGATAAATAACGATATCTCACAGCTCTTGTAATTAAGTGATTGTGATTTATAATATAATGAATTTAATCAACTGATAAATTAATTGATCTATTAATTGATAGTATCTCATATTTACTTTAGGCCATAATGTTATCTGTAATGCCAATTAGAAATATATCTAATCTAATGATATTGTCATTGTTCATCTTACAGAAGTGCAAAAATGGGTACTTTTACAATCGTTTTTACATTGGTAGCGATAGGTAAGATAATGATTATTAATATTTTTCCATTTAGTTCTTATTATAGAAGTACATTGATTTTGTTTTTTATTAGGTATCTCTTGCATTGAGGCTGTGAAATCTCCAACATTCAGCAATACTTACACATTGAAAGGAACTTTATATATTCCATATGCTGAAATTAGAGAACCATTTTATGCATGGTATGATGGCAAAAGTGGATCTAGTAGAATCGATTATTATGGAGGTAATTTAAATATAAATTAATATGAATCCGAAAATTAATACAAAAATTTTTTCTTAAAAAAAAGAATGAATTAAATTTGATTTAACTAGGAATGGTCAAGACTTTCCAATTATCACACAAAGGATCATATGGAAAAAGCATAAAAATTGCTCCAATAACTACAGAATCTGTCCTGAATGAGGAAACATGTCTCGAAGTAAATGGTACTAAAGAAATTAAGGTTCAACCTCAAGCTATTATCCCAGACACAACTGAAATGGAGGTAAAATAATATTTTCCCATTTCTTCCCAACAATTTAAATTTAATTACTAATATAAAGTTAAATTTTATCTAGTGTATTGGAGAAGAAGTGATTAATGGTTTATTATGTGAAAAATGGAGACTAGAACAGGAGATTGATGGAAAATTAAACAAATATACTTTTTGGATAAGATATAAGGTAATCGTGACTTTACATAATTTTTGTCAGTTTAATAAACATCATTATATCAAATTATTCTAAAATTGATTATAGAAATCTCCACGTGTACCTGGTTTTAAAGAACCAATTCCTGTAAGGTATGAGATGAAAGGATTCAATAGTCTTTTGGGCTCTCACTATGATCATTACTATCTGGATTATGATTGGTACTCTTCTGAAAAACCTAGTTCAGAAGTGTTTGAAGTTACAACAAGTAATTAGAATTCTTTTCATTTATTAACACAAATTTTATTTGAATATATTTTAACTATAAAACATGTATCATAAATAGATATGACATGTGTTGGTTTTCCCGGACCTGGAGACAAACATGTATACACATTTAATCCTATGCGTGAGTTTGTTCACAATTATGACACTCACGTAAATGAAGCATTTGAAGATTTCAAAAAAGCTCATAACAAGGAATATGTAAATCATGTAGATCAATTGATGCGTAAAGAAGTATTTAGGCAAAATTTAAGGTATGTCGTATATTTGTACAATGTACATAACTAATATGAATGTACATAATCAATAACTGATATAAACTTCTTATAGATTTATTCATTCGACCAACCGAGCTAATAAAGGCTACCAATTGAGCGTTAATCATTTGGTAGATCGTACTGAGTTGGAATTAAAAGCTTTACGTGGCAAACAATACACTGCACATTACAATGGAGGACAACCTTTCCCATACAATGCTGAAAAAGAAGTAACCGAAGTCCCAGATAGTTTAGATTGGAGGCTCTATGGTGCTGTTACTCCTGTTAAAGGCGTGTATCTTTCTTTTTTAATCATAAAAAACATTTGAATAAAAATTTTTTAATATTTCAAACTAACAAAAAATTTTCTTAATTAAATAGATCAATCTGTTTGTGGATCTTGTTGGAGTTTTGGTACAACTGGTGCTGTTGAAGGCGCGTACTATATGAAGTATGGTAAATTAGTGCGTTTGTCTCAACAGGTAAAATAGTTTAAATATAACCAAACGAATATTATAAATAACAGAATACTTTATTATGATTTTTCATAATTATAGGCGCTTATTGATTGTTCATGGGGCTATGGAAATAATGGTTGTGATGGTGGTGAAGATTTCAGATCATATCAATGGATTATGAAGCATGGAGGTTTGCCTACTGAAGATGATTATGGTGGTTACCTTGGTCAAGTGAGTAAATTATTAGATTACAAATATTTCATAGACAATATTCATATGAGTATATGCGAGATAAAAATTAATTTTTTAATCGTTTCAGTGGAATACAATATTTATTAGTAAATTAAAAATTAATTTTAAAAATTGCTTTAAATTATTTTTGTGTTTAGGACGGTTACTGTCACGTAAATAATGTTACACTGACAGCCAAAATTACTGGCTATGTAAATGTTACATCAGGCGATGCTAATGCTCTAAAAGTTGCCATTGCTAAGCATGGTCCAATTTCAGTTGCAATTGACGCATCCCATAAAACATTTTCATTCTATTCCCATGGCGTATATTACGATGAGTCTTGTGGTAAGTAAATGCAACATTTTCTGAATAGACACCTGTTTTTCTAAAAATAAATAACATCTCGTTCATAGGTAATACGGAAGAGAGTCTGGATCATGCAGTTTTAGCTGTAGGTTATGGCAGCTTAAATGGAAAGGATTATTGGTTGGTGAAAAATTCATGGTCAAATTACTGGGGCAACGATGGTTACATTCTTATGTCTCAAGAAAAAAATAACTGTGGTGTATTAACAGCTCCAACATATGTTACTATGTAAGAAAAATAAATAACACTATCTTTATTTTTTATTATGAATGTATAAGAAAAGAGATTGTTGAAAATTGAAAATTACATTCTTTTTTAACGAAAAAGTTTTGCTTTCTTATTCTTCATAAATATAAACTGTGTATCCAAAGAAAAATAAATTGTTAAGACTACATCTTTTGGGTTAAATAAATAATATGTTATTATAGAACTTCAGAAAATTAGCATTGTGTAAACATAAACAAAATGACTTTTATTGAAAATCTTTAGTATTTAAAAGCGGCCTTATAATTTTTGTTCTCTTTGTTATTATTACTAGAAATACTTTTATAACAAAAGATACACAAATGTCATAAGTTTTCGACTAAAATTCTATACAATTTAAAACAAATTACGTAGTAATTGCGATTTGCCGATTCGCAAAGCAATATCATTTGCTCGGTATAAAAAGCATAAACGAACATAAACAGCTACAGAATTAAACAATGTCACGTTCTTATTTCAACACAGAAAATAGGCATTGCTATACATAGATAACTCTATAACATTGATATTAAACTATTGCTTATGTATTGGAAAGCCTGATGCTGGAATTATAATAACAATTACTTACAAAAATATATGTAATTTTAGTAGGCACAGTTTGCGTAATACAATTTTTTAAATCGTTGTAAAATTATACAGATACTGAAATAGTTACATCACTGTGCATTCAATATAAAATCGAATATACAACTAAAAGAAATATTACACAAATTAAAATGAAAGTATCTGAAATAAAAAATTTATATCTCGTAATTCTCCGATCATATGTAAACTTTTATATAATAATATTATTCCATATTTTCTATATTCCTCAATCTATTTTAACACACAGATCCACATTTATCATGTGATCGGTGTAATACAATATTGATTTAACACAAAAATACATTTGTCTGAAAAAATTAATTTTTTAAAGTATAAATACATAAAAAGTTGAACGTTTGTTACAAATATATTTTAAAAAATGTTAAGTATTTTTAATGAATTTCATTGTTTAATATATAGTCTTCATCTTTTTACGTTTCATATATATAAATCTAATAGTCACACCATTTCGTTCAACCGAAGTTCAAAATGCATAATACGCTAAAAAGTAATTTTATTTAGAAACTTATTTATGCATTCAGCATTACGTTTTTAATCATTTTATAACTTGTGCAGTTTTTGTGCTATTCAGTCGATTAAATTATACGTTTTGCTTTTATACGATTATAATCTTAAAAATAAACTTCCAATTATTATATTATAAAATGATAAATAATTTTCGTATGACGGTACTACTCTCGTAAATTTAATTGGAAGAAAATAAATTTATAAACAACCTATTTTTAAAATTGATTTGACAAACAAATGCGTTTTTAATTAATATAAGCTACATTTCAAAAACATATAAATCAATTTTATAGTTATTCAAACGTATTAAACTTTGGTTATCATTTGCTAATCATATTTCTCTCTTTTATGAATTAAGATTGTAAGTATACAATCTAATTTCGTACATTTTGAAAATATTACTTATATCTAGTGTCCTCATAAAATTATTTATAATTTCTTTGAAATTTTATTTTAAAGATAATTCGGAATAGGTTTTGAAATTAGAAAAAGAAGTTTCCAAACCACGCCACGATATGAAGAATTCAAAAACATAAGTACCTAAATATTTTTATTATTATTCAATATGTACGAAGAAATTAATGTTAAGAATGCATGATATTTCAGTCAAATATTTTTATATAATGTAACTAATAAAACGGTGACTACATCTTTCACAAACTACTGTTAAAAAGTATCCGTTTGACCATGCTTTATTACATTTACTGGTATCATGCTATAATTAAATAATTGGATTAAACCGTATCACAATATTCATATAAAACTTCCGTAGTGTTTCGAAATATACATCGATCAAAATATTAACTAATGAATGTTACGTGTAACATCATCCTGCTTGTGAATCTAATTTCTTTTCGACCAGTTTAGTTTTTATACGTACACTTTTTAAGAGCAAGAAACACAACACGTTTAAGTACACGAGACATACTTTTACAGTTTGCAACAAATTAATTTTTATATATGGTCGAGACTGTGCAGTAATTAATTAGAAATATTCGTATTATATATAACTCTTTAATTTTCACTTTTGTCTCATTACTTTCTTTTACTTTCATTGTATATCACCTGTGGACCCTGCTCCGATCGATCACATTTGACGATCGACAAATAGATTACGATCGATGATCGTGTATGGCGATCTTAGAGGAACAGCCGATCCTCAATTTACATATTACAATCGATAAATAATAGGAATGTTTAAAAGGTTCACTCGATAAAAGCGTCTTTTTTTATACTCTCATTATCGATTGTAAAGAATATAGAAATATCTTGTATAAGCCCCCGTTATGACTAATTGTAAGATGTTTCTCGTTTAGGACATACTTTCCCAAATTTTCCTTCCCCCCATAAACCTATTCGCTTTATAAACGTATCCTCTGCTTAAAGAAATCCCATTTCTAAGGCGTTGTATAACGACTGTGTGTCCGAGTGACTATTTATCCTCCAAAATGGGAAATTATGGGCACGTGCTGCCGTTTCTTCATCAGAGTCATCACCTATTACCACATATGTGCATCTTCGACCAAATCGCGCAACTACTCTTCCAAAGCAGCTTTCTTTTCCTAGAAATGATGAATGTATATTACGTATAGAACTTTTATAATATAAATTGTGATTAATGGCGTTTTGATGTATATATCGGTTCAAATGGTATTTAATAGATGATTACAGTAATTTCAAGCACACTTAAATTCCTTTGTAAAACTTACCGATTTTCGAGGCCGAATAAATATTTTCGATTGGAAATATTCCGCCGATACCAAAAAGCAGTACTTTAGATAAAGCCGGTACTAATTGCGTGGTAGTAACCAGAATGTTAATGCAGTCACTTCTTTTATTTATGAGACTTAAACATTTTACAGCTGACGTTAACCAGTTATCGGTGAGCACTTCAATCTCAGAACGTAGTTGTAACCATTGTTCTTGTTTTGCAGCGCCCAATAAACCGCCAACATTGTTTCGGTAATTATTATAGATCTCTTTAATTTTTCGATAGCGAAAGGCTAATTTTCGCATCCAATCGACTCCACCTCTAACACCGGAAGCCAAGCATATACCGTTGTTCGCAGATGCGCATTGGAAACCATCGTTAGCAAAATTGTAAGAAGACAGGTCTTGTCCATTATCATCTGATGATACATCATCGATGTGTACTTGGTCACAATCCTACAGGAACATCAAAAATAGAGCAATTAATAACACGTAATAATCCGAATACGTATAAAATTAAATTTCTGATAGAATATAACATTTTAGTAAAAGATTTTGCTTTTACTAGACGTCGTGTCAATCTTGTACGTGTTTCAATTATGGAATATCCTGTGTATTTGAAATCTGAAGTTTGGTTGTGCCTCCTCACCTCGACGTCGTTGAAAAAAAAGTGAGTATCAGCCAAATTGAATATCATTTCTTCCATTCTATACGCTACTTGGCCCAAAAGAACAGGATCCTTACGGTGCTTCGTTGCAAATTGCCCAGTTAACAAGGAGTGAAATACAACTATGGTTTCGTCCAGGTCCCAGATGAATATCCGGTCAGGACCGGCTTCTGTCGTATCCGCAGAACCTATACTGTTTCCACTTCCGCTCTGGCGTCTTCCGCGTCTGCAAGGTTTCGCTGTCGCTCCTGGAACACATTAAACGTTATTTCACATATTCTTTTCTAACAAAGAATGTTCACTATAAATATTTTTGCTATTCATTAAAAGATTTATCTAAATAGGTAAAGAAATAAAACTGAAAAAAAAATTTTTTTTTTTACTTATAAGTACTTTTGTATGAAACTCTTTTTCTTATAAAGCAAATTAGGATGCAAAAAAGAAAATGATAGAAGCCAATAATTTTACAACTAAAAATTAGTAATTTTAGTTCTTCTTATATCTTGTATATTCTTATGCTATTAACGGAGATTAAACATATATTGCGCTACCGCCCACGTGTTCAGCGAACAAGCAGCCACATTAACTTATATTAATAGAAATTTAAATATTTATAGAGGCTGATTCAGGAATAACTAGAATTTTACATGCTATTTCAACAAAAAAGGTATTAATAAATATATATTCGTAATATTCTATTTTAAATAAGATTATTTTATCAGATAATTTAAATATTTTCTTAATTGTAAGATATAGGACGTATCTATAGCTATATCTATATGTATACATATAGTACTTTTACGCTTTTTAGCATTTATTTGTTTATTCGACAACTGTTGGAACACGCTCAAGGAGAACATATTGACGCAAAAAGTGGAGATATAAAAATCACACGTACGAATCGTGTTACCTTCGATGTTTGCGGTTTCTCGTGCGGTAAGATCGCTGGCATCGTGAGTTGTTGCGTCCAACGTGAGCGCAGACTTTGTCGAATCTTATTACAAAAAGGGAAGTCGTTACTGATAAATCATAATTGCAAATAAATCGTAATTGTCGCAAGAATTTACACATAAAAAACATAGTAAAACGTTGCTACTTAAATCAATGGACAAAAATATTAAGTAATTAATAAGAAAATTCTTAATATTTCTGTAACCTGAAAAAGAAACAAACGAAACAAAGAGAAACAAAAATTAATAAAACATCATATAATGCAAAGAAAAATATTTCCTAATATTGAATATTTTTTATTGAAATAATTTGATAAAACCAGAGTTTAACATTTAAAAGTTTGGATATAATTTTCCATACTCTTATATGGAACTATAAAATTTCTCTACTCTCCTTTTATGTATTTCACGTATTAAATTCAATGAAAATGGTGTCCTGTCCTTTCAATGTTGATTTAATACAATTAGCAACTCAACATTACAAGGAGATTTATCAATAATCCAATTCTTCATTATCTTCCTCAGTATTGTTGTATTCTATATACTTAAAAAAACGAAAACTGTTTCATTTCCAAAAGTATATATATATAAAAGAAGAGAGAATAGTCTAAAACGAAGAAAAAACAATGACCTTTCTCAATCTTTAGATCTCTAAATTTGCCACGTCTGCAGTATACGATATAATCAGAAGATAATTATTCTACTCCCTATGAGTCACTTTGTATGATGTAACGCGAACCGGATATTCAACAGTTCTCATGCAATACAACAGCGACATTTAAGATTCTGGCTGCATCGGTGATTAAAATTTTGCTCGACGAGGAAGTGCCTGATAGTGCGGAAGAGGTAGAGAAGAAGTCGATAAAAACGTTACCAGCAAAATTTAGGTTTCCAATGTTAAACGAGGCGGGTGTCGTGTGGTAACCATGCATGGGGTAATATCCGGAATACTGTAATGGTACCCTGTCATTTCCATACAAACTGCTACTGTAGGCGCTGTAATCTAGCTTCTGAAAAACCATAGATGAAACGGTAATGAGGATAATAAAAGTAATAAATTCTAATGATTTTTTTCTTTTTTAGTACCTGTGAAGACGGTGATATATTTTGAGCCACGTTGGGGAAATTCGTGGTGCCGCTATTGTATGTAGCGTAAGATGAATATTGAGACATGGAGCTGGGCGTCGTATATGAGGTCAGATAAGAACTTTGCAAGCCCGAGGTGTTTTTCCCGGCTGTGGTTGTCCCGTAGGGAGGTGAGTTGTACAAACTAATAGCACGAAGTTTCCATGTTAACGAACGTTTACAAACCAATTTGTAAATATTACATTTATATACAGTGTCTGTTATTAATATTGGAATACTATATAGGAACATAGTCAGCCATTGATCAGAAATCAGGATAAGTTTGAGGGCAAAGATGAATGATGATGCGATTCAAGCATGAGAAGTACGTGCCTGTTATAATATTGATTGGCTCCGTACAACGAACTGTAGTCCGCCTTTTCCATAGAATCCGGATATTCTTGTTCCTTTTCCTCGGCATTCTCGTCGATGTATAATTCCCCGCTGGGCACGCTGTCGTTTTCGGGACAATCTTGCACCTCGTTCTTGACTTCCGTTTCTGCCAGTATGAGCAAAATGATTCACGTTCACATTTCTTTAGTTACAACGCCTTTGATATTATAACTCTGTCATTAGTAATGACATAATTTATAATATTATATATTATTCTATTAGGTTGTCCGAAAAGTTTCTTTCGTTTCATAAGATGATAATAGATGAACAACATTTTCTGTTTTATATTATTTTATTGTTTTAGGTATGATCCATTTCGTTCTACTTTTATTATTATGTTCATGCATAATTCAATAAACTAATATAAAACAAAAAACATTGTGCGTCTATTATTTCCTTATAAAACGAAAGAAACTTTTCGGACAACTTAATATATTATTCTCTGTTCTGTACATTATAACTGTATCATCGGTAATGATACAATTCACAGAAACATGTTTCTAGGTTTGTTACTGTTGCAACTACTTTCTGCTAAGTGGAATTTCAGTTTTCTGCTGAATAACTTCCGTCATTTCGTGGTAATAGAAGTCGAGAATATAAATTTCATTCATTAAATTTAGAATTGTTACAAAGTTACGATTTATTGTGATGATTCTTATAATTTAAACATATAGAATATTGCGACAAAGATGGCATATTTTCTTAACATGTTTTTTCTTTCGGCTTTTTGTATATACAAAATAGCGCAATTTATAGTCAACCATACTTCAAACCACAAAAAGGAAAGTAAAATAATATTATAGTGACAAATGTAAGTCTAAATATAACATAAATAAAACTCGCTTGCGAAAAGGCTTATATAACACACAGGAATAAAATACGCTTAAAAAACTGTAAATACAAAAATCTCAAAAGAACCGGCTTTATATTTAACCATCGTTCAAACCACAAAGTAAAACATCACAATCCTTAACCGTGATTCGTATAATTTATTAATTGGGATATGTTTATCATCTTTCTAGAAGGATAATCGAAGATAATTTTTGTACCTATTTTGCAATTTTTCGATAGCATTATTTACATTTAAAATTATTCTTCCGTTTGAACAGTTGGAACAATGGGTGAAGAATAAACAATATAAACGTTTAATTAATACATTCTATTTAAATCCAAATAAAGAAAGGGCATTGTTTCGGAAAATGTTATAAATCAAAAAAATGCATATTCAGGTTAAATTAAATTTCCCGGAATAATATTCAGTAATACGTATTTCATGTATTTGTAACATAAAACAACAGAATGGAAAGCTTTTCCGCGACCGGAAGTATACAAATGTTACCGGCGTCATGGCGAGAGGATATTTCGTTTCATTTTGAACCGCGATATGTAATTAATTTCCCAAGCAATTAGCTAGGAGGTCCGTTATGAAAACTACCTGTTCATTTCGGTGTACGTGTTTTATAGAATAGAAGAACTCAGTGGCGTGACATGACGCGGCGCAACCTCCAGCCACCGGGTTTCTCGTTTTAATTCAATCGACCGGCGGCACACGCAAAAGGGAAGCGGGAAATACAGACAGAAGCCTTTTCAAAACGTCGAATTTAAACCGTTTTATTGCAGGTCCGGTTTCGGCTATCATTGTCGATGGTGCGAAACGTTATAAACACAAATTTTTCACTTTTTGTTTTCCAAGGATACTTCATCATCGCGATTATGTGTTATGTTGCATCGATGAGACGAAAAAGAAGAAAAATTTAGAACAAATAAACGAATAAATAAATTAATAAAAGGAAAGCAAAAATGGCGATTTGGTTTCTAAACGGACCTTTAAAAGGGTAGCCTTTTAAGTAGACCCGGAATGGAGGAGCTTTATTTACCATTGTTTGCGGCTCGAGGGTGCTGTACCGAGGCCTCTGTCGACGAAGACACGTTGCCAGCATTGTCTAAAACGCCTGCTGGTTTCGTCGGATCATTGTCCTCGGTTAACATATCACTGCGCCTGAAGAAAAAACGGCAAACAAAGTCGCGATTAATAATTGGTATTATATACCATTTAATGCATATAACATTCAGTTTCAGTGCGATGTATTCGACATGTATTGTAAATTGTACGCTCCCGTTCATAAGTTTCCGAACATTTGTTTATTTTACACAAAATGATTGTTAGAATGCAGATACGATTTTCTAAATTGATTTTATTATTTATCCACAAGTTACTCAGTGAAATTAAAATATCCACGATTTTATAGTATGGAATAACTTACATTACGAAATAAAGTCACAAAAGTATCAAATGCATTTACATCAAATGTTAAAATTACGTAATATCAAAAGTATATACATTCTAACAGTTACCTTACTCAAAGCAGTCAAATGTGCGGTGGTCGGTCGACTTATGACCAGAAGTGTACATTCTTTGAAGGTGGTAGCGTAAAATTTAAAAGATTTAACATTTGATATACCGTAGGACAGATAGAAGTCCTTTTTTCTGGAACTACGTGTCGGAGGTAATTTATGAAAGTAAGTGGATGAAAATTGAGCGTATTGAATAACCAAAAATAGCTCTTGATTTAATATTGAAATGAAAGATGAAGAATATTGAATAGTCTGAGATTTTCTGCAATGGAATATTAAACTATTATTTTTGGACCAGCTTTTAGGATTTTATCGAATTACCAAATTACGTAATGCATCCAGTGTGTGATCGATCATAGAATCGTTAATTAATCACAGAATCCGTCGATAGAATAGCTCAATTGTTTTGGCACCTGGAAATCACAAATAATCCTTGATCGAATTCTTTTCTTTTTACATCTAAATTGTTTAATTTTTATTTGTAAACACGTTTTTTATTTTATAAACTTGTAAAAATACTTATAAGTACATGCACGTTAGACTTTTACTTGATCAAACAGTTATTTAAATAATGAAGAACAAAACTAACACGTGTATGTATATATATATATTTAAGATAAAATTGTAAAGAATTCCTTGTAGTTGAATACATCAAAAGAAATTCCCGGAATTCGATGTTATCATTTCATTTAGAATAGAGTAGGTTTTGTATAATTCTTCCATGAAATAAAGAAAAAAATAAACACATCTTCGATAGCCGGTAATTATATTCTAGGAAAAAAGTATATATATATGTCAGCACGAATTCAAGAAAACGACATCAAAAAGGATTCTGATGCCAAGGGCTAAATTCGAATGGAAATTTTTTAAAAAGAATCATCTGAACCGTATTAGATTAAATTTAATCGAATAAAAAGTGAATTGAATGTATTTTAAGTCGTGTTCAATCAAAATTTGTGTATTACATTTATCAAAAAACGATGATTAATTGTCACAAAGGAAACTAAAAAAAGAAAACTAAACGAGAAATATGTATCTACTTTAGAAGCTATAAAATGATAAAACCGCTGTAAAGGTTGCAAAAATGTACGACAATAAAGATATTCTTATTTTGAAAGATTTATGGTATTAGACAAAAAGACATTTATGTATATAGATATAAATAGTTTAAGGCATAAATATAAACATTCCTGTAACTTAATAACTAAAAAAAAGCCTGTTAGTAATTAAAAATTTTTCTTTCTTTAGTATTACATTATCAGTCTGAATATTTCAAAAATAAAGAGGCGTCCCAATATTCTATTTTATTGTTTCTCTATCTATCATAAAATAAGGAAGGAAAAAAGTTCTCGAAAATCAGCACTGAACCGATCATGTATTCGCCGATTCCATGGTGTTCCGGTTGATGCAAAAAGGGTTAGTGCACGAAGCGGACAGCTTCGTTATTGTCTGCCAATTGCGTGTCGAAGAGGTGGAGTGGCCAGATGGGTAGGCGTATACCAGGAACCTTCGAGAGCAGCCAATGAAACCTCCTTTCACGACGTTTTACATTATGTATTCTTTATGTTGCCAAGTTGCTATATCTGTCCGTGCTCCGCCCTTATCTGCGCCTACTATATACTTCGCGCTGCACTATACTGCGAAAAAGAGACTGTCTTGCATAAGGGCGCTTTCACACCGACGTCGCAATGATACACCGCCTTCGTAAGATTAATTTTGATTTATTTATAGATACCCAGATCCGACTCGATTCTCCTAGTCAATCTCTCTATGTTTTTCTTAAACGTCGAATTTATTTCGGACAATATTGTCAATTGTTTTCATAACGCTGTGTTTAGAGAATGTCATTTAAAAAGCTTGAGTTAGATTGATTTATTCTAGAAAATCTGGAAAGATAATAATTAGTGGAACAGCACAGAGGCAAGGCAAGTAAGTACATATATAAATACTGCTCTTTATCGCACAACGTTACACGTTGCTATATGTCTTTATTACTCTTATTTGTATATATGACACTTTTAGTCAATATACGTGCTTATCTTTATGATT
Source organism: Bombus affinis (assembly GCF_024516045.1). Classification (NCBI taxonomy): domain Eukaryota; kingdom Metazoa; phylum Arthropoda; class Insecta; order Hymenoptera; family Apidae; genus Bombus; species Bombus affinis. The sequence continues at coordinate 2,338,628 of NC_066347.1, read as the reverse complement.
GTGTTGGGTCTATCAGAAGTAACCAAGCTGCATTCGTTTATATAATTATCTTTACAGTTCTCCATTATATATACGTATATAGATAGAAGGCAAGAAATGAAGTCTTTGTTGCGTTTTTGCATCAAGGTGTTTTATTTTATGGGTTGTTTAAACGAGTTTTTTAACATAGGGTGGAGTTTGGTTTCTGGAGATCAAATGGCGAATGAGATTAAATCCTAAGCTATATACAGACAATGCGAGGCTGATCCGCGAGGCTGCCTCGTATCACATCGTCACGTAGATAGCAGAATACGCGAGGCAGGGTGAGTCGCAGTTATCTACGGTTCCAACAAAATCGTTCAATATACGTCAAAACGAAGTGAATAAGGAGCTGCGAGGCACCTTTGATCTCTCAAAATACCGACAATTGTTCGCTAGACTCGAGACAACCTCGTCGTTCTGCCTTGCACTGCCTGTATATAGCTTTAGGTAATTTTGAAGTTGGGTGCAAATTTTCTGATTGAATTTATTTCTCAACGTACAAATTTTATTCGGTTTATTAGTAAAAATGCTTAAATTTTTTATAATAAAAAACATCTTACAATTCAAATTAGAATGCATATCATTTCTAATTCAAACATAGATTCAAAGTAGATTAAGCTTCCAATAGCATTTTTATTGATATTCAAACATATATAAAAGGGCACTGAACTTTTGATTTGTAAATTGACATCGATAAAACGGAACAGGATTTCAAAACTGTTTACCGTTAGTAAAGTTCAACAAACTATAACAATGTACCAATGTATACACGGTTCCCTATACTACGTACAAGAGGGATTATGGCAATATTAAAAAATATATCACACAAAAAAGAGGAAAAGACTCAAAGAGAGAAGGTAATTATGATAATTCTATTGTGGAATGTTTACAGACTTCAATGACTTTAGTTTAACAGTCGTTTCACAGTTAGTAATATGGTGATAATAGTAACCAGTACATTGATTGATTAAAGATATTAACGAAGCGGTGTAATTATCATGGAAGAATAATTTTCAGTCTAAATTAAGAAATATTTTTAAATGCTTAACATTAAACTTGCGCATTCATAAAACAATTACTATTAAATATTTTTTCAAAACAAAATACATTAAATAATAAATTTAAATAAATAGAAACAACGTGTAGGTCACTGTTCTTCAAATATCACAAACAAAAGTAACTAGAACTTGTTTAAGACAATTTCTTCAATCTTCTTTCCAAAATCTTCAAAACCTAAATACTTTACAAAGTATATTTCATTTACCTATGAAGGTCCAAATTCGTAACAAATTCTTAAAATCATTCTAAAATCATCACTGAATGAAAAAGAAGGAACAAATGAAGTTATAACTCTGTAAACAGATCGATTCTAATATTTTAGGATCTTAAATTGTTAGGGCTCATGATTAATTACGCGTTCTTCAATGCGGGGGCAGTAGCCTTCGCGGGCAAATATTTTCTGTCGGATGTTTGTAATTGAATAAATCATTGTCAGTAGAACGATCGTTTCGAGAAAAGTACAGACAATCGCATCGGAGATATATGATCCCCTATGTGTGTATGCATACACATATGTATACATATGTATATGTACACATATATGCGCGGGTATGAAAGCAATTGTTCCCCCGTGACACGCATCGCGTCGGCTGGAAGTTACGTCGTTCACTGGAACACGACGATGAATCAATTAGCGCGCGGCTACGTTGTTTGAACAACAGCCAGATACTCGGACAATTTTTCTTTTCGAGAACGGTGTACGTTCTCGAACAACGTCCGAAGTCGGGAAAAAAAATAACCGATTAATTGTTTGAAACAACGGGCAGTATGCGCGATATTAAACGGTCACTGTATACCACCGCTTCGTTTTTTTCTTTTTGTGTCGAATGATACCGGAAAGCGTGGAAAAGAAAAACGCGCACGAACTACGCCCGAATTGCCCGTTGGACAATGTACCACGACGATCGGTAAAATTGTTACTTTTAAACTTGCGCGAATAATAGTAACTATTCGATGCTCGAATCGAGAGTACGACTTTTTTCTCGATAAGTTTTGATGGAAGTTGTTTTGATTGGTCTTGATAGACTGTTTTTGTCTAGGGAAACTTATTGAAATTCATTTCCGATATTATATGTACGTTATGTGGAAATTTAATAATGGATATTTCGTTTTTATGTTTAATGTAATATTGATAATTATCAAAGTTTAAGAAGTCCTTCAAATTTTGTAGTATCTAATTTAGTTAGAAAAAATATTTGAATATATATTTGCATTTTTTATTTAAGAATGAAATATAAATATATACATATCGTTAT